>NC_138942.1:18817500-19147500 GCF_965226115.1 Aulonocara stuartgranti
GGTCCTTCTCATCACCGGTGATGAAATGGACATTTAATCTCACACTTAGGGCCATATTCTCATTCATTCTTTTCAGCTGCTGTTTATAGATATTTCAGTGGAAGTCATGTTATGTCCAATTACACAAGTGCCTGTGCGATTGAAGCTGGATCTCCTCCAGTGTGTCAAAATGTTGATCCTTCAAGTTCATTTTCATTTTTGGGAAGTGGACAAAGTTTTAGGGCAAATCTAAGAAGCGGGCCAGCAGTAAGTGAAGACTGTGTTGGTATGGCTACAAAACCACACTGAAAAACATCACAGTATAGATGATTTCGTCTGAATGTTTTCTGTCAGACACGTCAGAAAATTACAAAAGAACCCGTTGAAAGTCTCAGAGTGGCAGAAATGCAACCTTCATGCTTTCATGCTGTGCACTCTTCAAATGAAACGAGCTTACCCACGACTGGAGACCTAGCTCTAATTGGCAGTGATGCGCCTTCACATAAATGCCTAGTGAAGTTCATGTTTGCGCCACGCTCAATTCAGTTCAGTTACATTTTATTCATACACCATCAAATCACAACAGCAGTCAGCTCAAGGCAGTTTATATTGTAAGGTAAAGATCCTACAATAATATTTTCTGATACTTTCTGAGGCTTGGATGATGTCAGGTAAGATTTCATATAGGTTACATTCTTCTGATATTGAAAATATAAAAAAGATGGATCGAATTTCTACTGCAAGGTAGCTAATACCTTTGCAAACCTTTACCTATTAGCACCGTGTACTAATAGCATATTTTGGCTCTTGATCAGCACGCTCAGCATTAGCAAACCACAAATCTGCATTCTGTTATCATTTATTGTCCAGCTTTACCATTTTACAGCCAACGAGTCTTTTTTTTTTTTGCATTTTCCATTTTGATTACTTCCAGTGTTTGCATTTGGATCCTTGTCTGTAACTGCTGCTCTTTGCAAATGTATTTTGAGGCATACACTGTATACAGTATCATAACTTCAAAACTGTGCCCCATGCCTCATTAAATAGTGTCATAGTTTTAAACGACTTAAGACATGATGCCTCATTATTCATTTGAAAACCCCGACACCCATTGTTTTACTCAATTTATCGTTATAAATTGCCATTTATGGGCAGATAAGGACATGACAAATTGTGATTTAGTGCCAACAGTGAAAGAAAAACTCCCTCTTTGCAAAGTGTTTTCGCTATTTTGTTGACCGGTCTTCATCTTTGATCTCTCGTGTTTACGGTTCTTTGCATGAAATCTGGCTGCAAATACACAAACACGCGCCTCTGGTTACAATCTCGTTCGGTACGACACAATAGCAGAGCCTGTGGGTGAGCGTGCATGAGTCAACAGCCTTGCCTGCCGGTGGCATTCACAGTGACTCACATTTCCAGGAAGAGAGAGACACACACAGAGAAAGAGATAGGTGGGCCTGAAGTCAAGCCCATCTGATTTATAATACTCATTACTCAAGTAAACTGCTTAAAGGTCTCTAAATATTATTTTAAAGTAATACTGGCACTTTTTTTTCAAGCTCAGATTCAGCTAAATTCTCAGAAAAGAAATGAGCCAAATAAAGAACTTTTTAAATGATAAAAGACCTTTAAATGGTTTGTCCAGAAAATCTCAGAACTTCTCTTCTGTCATTTTTTTTTGTGTTTTTTTGTCGTGTGTCTTGTCTGTGTCTTATCCTCTCTGCAGGTGTTCATCCCTCCATCCATTGCATATCTTCTTTGTTCTCAATCATTGAATATCGACACTCACAGCTACCAACCCTCTTCGCTGCTCACCCGCCATCTCCCCCTCCCTCCCCCACTCTTCCTCTCACTTGTTCTGGCCTTCACGGGAGGCTCTCAGGGCACAGTATGTGGCTGCCCTCACCGCACAGTTGTCGAGCATAAACCGATCGTTTCACCTAACCTAATAATACCAGCACTCACTGCAGACACACTTGTATCTAGCTCGCTGTCTTTCACTCCATATTCCCTCTAACCCTTTGTCATTTTCATCCTCTCAATCTCTCCTTCGCTTTCCTGCATCTCTTGATATTT
Source organism: Aulonocara stuartgranti (assembly GCF_965226115.1). Taxonomy (NCBI): domain Eukaryota; kingdom Metazoa; phylum Chordata; class Actinopteri; order Cichliformes; family Cichlidae; genus Aulonocara; species Aulonocara stuartgranti. The sequence continues at coordinate 18,819,559 of NC_138942.1, forward strand.
CCCTTGATCTTTACACCTCCTGTTCCATCTCTCCCTTTTCTTAAAGTCCTTTATTCTTTCACTTTTTTAGTCTTTCATTTACTTTTTTTCCGTTCACATCACTCTTTCAGATGTACATGCATTTGTTTTTTGCTCATCATTCCGCCTCATTTTCTATACACACACCTATTCTCTCAATTTGAGCTACCCCCTGTTACTTTCAGGCTATCGTGAGCTGCTGCTACAAAAGAACGATATACGCACCCTCTCTCCCTCCTATGGTGAACCACAATGTTGGCTCTCATGCAGGCTAGGCCTGACGTCCATTTGCGCGAGTGTGTATGTGTCTATGTGTGTCTGTGAGTGTGTGCATGCACTTTTACGTATAAATGCATGTTTATGGACATCTAAAAAAAATAGACATGCGAAGAAGTTACTGTCTTTGACTGCTAAATGTCCACACCCTACAACATCAGGCAAGAAAGATTTACAGAGGTGAACCAGCGAACAGACTTCCTCACAGTCATGTCAGTTGAGCTACATCATCATATGTAGCTCAGTGTGTGTAAAGTGGTACTTCCAGAATATGACATATGGCAGGTAATTAGTTCACCAATACTAGGAAATGTGGATTTCTATGAGATTTGATCAGTCATAGGAGATTAAAACTGAACCCCAACAAATATATTACTGAAATGATACCTCTTAAGCCCCAAGCCTACCTGATCTCCTGCTTTTTGCCCCCGTATCAGGGGGCGTTGGGGCTTAAGAGGTTAACTGATATATGGAGTACTGTGCAAAAGTCTTAAAACATATATGGAACACCATATATAAGGCAAAAACAAAGTTTGAATATTTCAAATGAGCTTGAAAACTCACAATTTAGTATAACCAGCTTTGTTCTTCAACAGAGCCTGAAGTCTCTTTGGGAAGCTTTCTCTCAATTCTTTAAGTCGTCTTCTTTGGGTGTTGGCTGCCTTTTGTTCTGTTTTCTGTCAAGATGATCATACACTGCTTGAAAAATGTTGAGATCTGGGCTCTGGAGAGCCTAATCCATAACTTATATAGTGTTCCACTGTGTGTTTTTCTATCCAGGTATCGTTTTACTGTACTGGCAAATTGTTCGGGATCATTGTCATGCAGATAAATGAAGCTGCTGCCAGTTGGATACTTGGCATATATTATTGCATGGTGGTTTAAAATCTAATGTTTTTTTTTTTCTGTGTACATCATTCAATCAATTCTGACAAGATCTCCAACACCACAGCACCAAGTCATGATAGCGCCTCCACCGTGTTTAACAGATGCTCGCTGTTGTAGTTCTCTCCTGAGTTCTTCTGTACATATTGATGACAATTTGAATTAGAAATTTTACATTTTGATTCATCATTCCATGGCACCTGTTGCCACCATTCCACTTTTTTGGCTAATAATCTTTTGGGAATCATCATGTTGGTGCAATTACACTATTTCACACCTGTCAAACTGTGTTATTGTTGGGATTTTCCTTATATATTTAACTAAAGAAATATTGACAAATAATGTGCTTTTACAACAGGCTGTGTACACATGGGTTCATCCCTTGACTTAGGTGCCTTTTTTATGATTGAATGATCCATAGGCTACAGTTAAGTGGCTTAACAAGCAAAAGAAAAAGAAACATCCCCCTGAAAATGGTCAGGTAAAGGTATCTTGAAAGCCCTTCAGAAAGCTTTGAGAATTATCGATCAAGGTTGCTTTATAAACTACAAGAAAGTATCGCTGCTCTAAAGCTCTATATAGAAATGAGTGGCACTCAAGACTGTGTGCACACTACTCTATCCATATTGTATTTTTGTTTGATATTAACCATTATACTATTCCCAGAACATAATGAAGAGAAATGTGCAGATGGAGTAATTTAGAAATTGTGTTAGTAGAAAACTACATCAAGAGAATGATAATAAACAAGGACCCCAGAATTGTCATTTTTTCAATATAACTATAAGATAAATAGAACTGCACAACAACAGCAAATAATTTAGCAAACACTTGATCATCACAGCATAACACAAACACAGATAAACTTCAGATTTATCATTCTATCCAGTTAGGCAGCATAAACCATTGTGAATCCAGTTCACCTGCTTTGGTTCAAGTGAAAGTTAAGACAGGCGCACTATAAAGGCAACAACAAGACAACCCTCAAAGCAGGGGATGGCATTAAAGGGTGTGGCCATAGACCCGTGCTCTCTCCTTATAAATCATAACGATTTTTTTCCCCCAGTTTTCCTTTTTGCTAGTGTCCTTGTCACTACTTGCAGCTTGCACAGGTAGTCTAGCTCCTCCAGAGTGGCACATCCATATGGGCCATTAACAAGAAGGTTTGCTGTCTCTCCAAGCACAGCGTAGAGCAGATAACAGCACATATGAGGACAGCAGGACAGGATTGTAGAAGGGCATCAACCGCAGCAGGACTGGTATCTGCTTTTTATGCAAGAAACAGGAGGAACACTGCACGATATATTAAAAATATCTAATATACAGTGTACAGCTAGTATTTCAAAGCTTGATTTTTGCTTCCTTAAAATTTTTATTGACACAAGCCAAAATCACTTTAACTGTTAGGCTCTAATTAAAACTTGCCATGTTGAAATCGTGAGCAATTTTGTGCTTTGACTGTACGTTTTGTTTGTTTCTTTACAGCACTGAAAATTTCCATCCATCTCAGACACAAGACAAAGCCAGGCTCCTCTGAAACAGCCTGAGGTTAGACACCACTGTAAACGCTAACATCAATAGAAGGTGAGTGGAAGTACAGTCAAGATATGAATGAACAAGATTTGCTGGTGGTCTGTTCCTCAAATCTAAGTTCATGTAAAAAAATTGCACATTGCCTTGTGTTTGGCAGCTTCATGGCATTTCATTGCTGTAAGGCCTCAAGAGCAATCTGAGCATTAGCAGCAAAATCTGCCAGTAGCAGCATGGACCACTACACTACACAACACGCCTAGTCCTCTTTAAAAGGGAGCAGTAGAAGGCTACGTCTATGTATGTAATTCATGTATTTGTTTTTGCATCATAGACTTTTACATTACATGGTGGAGAGTGGAAGACTGACCACTGTTTAAACACACTGCAAAGGTTTATGGCAAAAAAATTTTCCACCAAACAAAAAGAAGGTGAGATAGGTTCAAAAGGCCAATCATCCCAGTCAGGCTGCAGCCTCTGTGATCAGATTGGTTTTCATTAGAGTCTGTCCATTATGCCTGGAGACATAATACACAAGGCCCTAAGCAACTTTATACCATGCAGGGTAAAAAAATCAAAAGCACGAGTCCACAATTTTGTCAAGAAGGATCCTTAAAATAGAGAAAATTGCATTTTGACTTTTATATACAGTAAAAGTGTAAGCACAATGTACTTTTGTTTAAATGCAAATGAAAAGAAAGCAGAAAATCTAGTTGCAGTGATGATTATCTACACCTAGTCATTCCCAATTCACTCTTTTCCCCTCTTTTTAGAGAAGAGGAGAGGGTCTTATTTCGAGTCACGTTGTTTCTATAAATATTTCACACTGCAGAAATCCCAAATAATTACAAAAAAATTAAAAAAGAATATATTTATATAAAATAGCACATCACTTGTCGGATTTCTGGGGCTACAGGTCTAAAGAAGATTCAACACCTTTGCCTCATCTGAGCGCTTGGCTTCACCTTGTTTTAACAACGTGTAACATCACAGCTCGTGACTGTGCCCACAGCAACATGCGAGAAACACCTGAAGTGGAAACAGGCCAAACTTACCTTGACTGACATTAAAAAAGGTGTGTCCAGGGTTTACTGAACAAAACAGCAGAGGTTTCGTCTTCTTTCATCCACCTGGCCGGTGAACACCATGGAGAATCAGTATCCACCTGCCATTTATGGAATCGCAGCATACGGAGGCATTTCGGCGAGAAAAGGCGAGAACGTCGCTGCGGTGCTGCGATGCAAAGCCCGGTTTCCCGACGGAAAAAAAATGGTTTGCGCGTCGAAGCCTTGGCGACTCTGTGTGGTGCGCGTCGGTCACCGCCGGGCTCACATTTCCAGAAAGCCGAGAGCAAAATCAAGTAAGAATTTAAACGTTGCTCTCCCACATCAGCCAACTTTTATTTCGAGGCAACTAAAAGATCGTTTCCAGCATGTGAACGTCCAGCATGATCAATATTTCGTTGTACAGTTTAAGCTGTATGCGCAAAGGAATTTGGGAACACTTTTTTTGACATGGTCACGTTGACTGAGCACACTGGAAAAAAATCCTGCGAAGCCGAAGAGAGAAAACGTCAGACCCAGTGTTGGTTAATAGCGTGCACATCCTCTCCCTTTTCATAGTTCCCACAAAATATTATCATGAAGAAAAAACGCACATCTTCACAGATGATTCCGCAAATTTCAGGGAGCAACTTGTTATTTTAGGACCTCGTATCCAAAAGGCGTGCCTTTTTTTCTTTTTGTGTTTCTCCCCCTAAGAACCAACTGCAACAGTTAACTCCCTGCAGGGCAGACCACAAACATTTCTATTACAGCATCGTCTTCACTTCAACGTGCGTCCAGACCTCCCTCCCGGTGGAATAGGCGATGGAGGGGCGCATCTGTCAATCCCGGATTTCCGTGCAGCCAAAATATCTCACAAAGGTTCACCCAAGGATCGCCAAACGTCTTAAAATCTTACCTAGTTTGGACGGCAATGTGCTCAGAGAAGGAAAAAGTAAAGCTTTTTCAAAGAATCCCACGCTCCACGGGCAGATTAATTCGTCTCTGGCGCGTCAAAACCTTTCTCGTGGGTGAGTTCTCAGCAAGAGAGAGAGAGAGAGCGCAGGAGAGAGAGAGAGACATCGGAGAGAGAGAGAGAGAGAGAGAGAGAGAGAGAGAGAGAGAGAGAGAGAGAGAGAGAGACGTAGGGCATGATCTATAAGGTACACACTCCCTTTTTTAAGTCCTCACATGGAAAGTGCTTGTTATTGTTACGGCTTGTCCACAAACCGCTCAATCGACTGAGACTAACCACATGTAATTAACCAGACACGCTATGATGTGCGTGTGTGTGTGTGTGTGTGTGTGGGGGGGGGGGGGGGGGGGGGGGTATGGCGTACCTCATAACCAGTTCACACCATCTCCGTGAGCTGAGACACCGGAGTAATGTAGCAGTAAGTAGCAGCGCGCACACGAGCGCACACGCCAGTCCGACGCGATTATCAGGTTGAGCGTTTCGTGTCTTCATGAGATCGGACAAGCAAACGCACCATCGCAGCGTGAACGCGAAAGACTCACCCGTGAGCAACTTTGGAGATACCACGAGGGGACAGACAACGGGGTGCACCGTGGATCGCGTGGGCAAGCGGGTTGCGACTGGGCATTTGATGAGGCATGCTGTATGTTGTGTTAGCTCCGTGCACAGGCAGAGAGTAGAGTTAACTTTTGGTCCCAGAAGAGATGAAAGAGAAGAGAGACGAGAAGTCGCCTGGAGTGTGCTTAATGCAGATGAAAAATCAGCTGGGAAGAAAATATCATTTTTGAAGTTAGGGAAGGGCATGACTAGAGACACGCGCTCACACGCTCATTCACACACATGCCCACAGACACTCTGTTTAGTAGCTGTTATTCTCTAGTGCCTTCATTTATATTCTTTCAGCACCATGGACAGCTAACAAGCCAGGGCTGTCCAATGTGCTGAAAACTTTTCACTTGGAAGGACTCACATTAATATAGGAGGAGGTCAACCTCCTCCACTGAGGGGTCGGAGCACTCGGTCAACCTTCTCATGAGCTCTGAAGATACTTCCTTGCACTGGGTTTATTTCTTGGCTTTTACCTCCTTTAACCTCTCTATCTAATCATATTCAAGTCGACAACTCTCCAGTTATTACAGCTTTGTCCAAAATAGAGTGGTTTTCATTAAAAATTCACAGCAGCGGTCGAAACTTTGCTTCTACTTTACATTATCCATCAATACAGCAGTCGGTGCAAAGGGCGCTTTTTCCTTTGAGCAGGCAGCAGAGCAATAATAATGGAGGGTTTACTAAATCTGAGCATAACGTATGTGGTCTAAAGGGTAAAAATGCATTTTACTGTTTGTTAGTCATTAATAATAATGCTGACCTGTGCAGTATGAAGAATAAGGTTGCAGAGAATTCAGATCAATTAAACATGACTTCACGTGCCAGGTCAGTCACACGGACAGCTAGCTGAACCACATGCGTTAGTTTTAGATCCTCTCTACATGTATTGACCACAAAATATTTATTATTGCACTTTAATACCTTATGAAGAAAAAAAAAAAGCCAGAAGCATGAAAATTGCATGTTTTGCCATTGTGAGTTTATTACTAATTCAAGGCACCATGGGCAAAAATACCCCCACTTGGCAGCTTGAGGTAAAGTGCGTTATTCATAAGTTGTGAATAATTGAGGTTTAGGGAGCACAGGGGAACTTAGTGGGGATATTTGCTGACTGTGTGCATTGTCTGAGGTGGCACTTACGAGGAAATACAATTCTTGGGGTGGGCGATTAGTACTGTAGGTAGAACGAAGAGCACGATATTGGGTATAATGTGTGCTTTTAATGATAAAATGCAATCTCCAAGCCTCCTCCTACTTTGAAAAGTAGTAAAAGAAGATTTATCAACAGTGGTGTTGCTACTGCTGGGTCTTTTTTTCCCTTTTCTTTCTCTCTTTTTTTAAAAATTATGTATTTATTTATTTTTAGACAAGCTACTTTGATACTTATCAGTTACTGAAGAGGGTGGGAATATCTGAAAACAACAGGACTCGCATTGCATCACGTCAGAACACATCATGTCGCCAGTGTCACACCACATCTGATCACATCTGGTCTCTTCATGTCACACTGCATGACATCAGCGCAAAGCAGTGCAATCAAGCAGTGACATCATGATTCCTCTGGTGTATTTTTTTAATTTTTAATTTATTCAGCACTGTTGTAGTGCAGGATTTGCACTCAAACTATCAGCCTCGCATGATTGTAATATTGAAAGCAGTGCTGAGTAACACTGCCTTCACAGAGCTTGCTGATTCATACCAAAACGTGCCTCCCGACTGAGCAGAAGACTGATTTCAATAAACACGTTGGAGTCGGGATGAAGCTATTTCACTACTGCCATTTACTGGGAGATGTTGTCAAACCTTTCTGGGTTTGTTTTTGGTATTTATCACATGTCAAAGAATGGAGTGGTTTAAAAATCAGCGAGAAACAGCTGTTTCCTGGCCATTAAGCAAACCTGGTAATTAGGCTTAATGAGAAAGTTTCCCTTAAAAAAAGTTTCTTCGGCCCAACGGTGATTACAAGTGGAAAGCCACAAAACAGTAGATTTCTCAGTATTAACATAAAATGATCTGCTTGACTTTGTTTTCAGAATCAATGTTATTCCAACCAAAAATGCCTGGAGGATCATGTGAAATTTTGCTGAAATCTGGGATGTCGCTTTGGATGACTGCACTGATAGTGGCTGGTTTCCATAGATATGCCAGTCGTACACAGCCTCCAGGGCTGCTGGGAAGAGATAGGCTACACCCCAAGGTGCGTGTGTGTGTGCAGGCGTGCATGTGTGTGTGTGTTAGCATTTGTGTTTAAGTGTAAAAGTGTGACTTCTCACCCTCACTGGGCAGAGATAAGGGGGAGTCCTGAAGGTGCCTGGAGCTTGGAGGAATCTGGGGAAAGTGATTAGTGCCACAGGCACATAGTAGACACCCTCTATCTAGATACTATTAGAAACAACTGTGACCATCCAGGTAGCCACACTAAAACACCGTATGAGTGTCATATGAAGCCAGAAAGAGAGACTGCATTACTTTGTGTAATCCTATGTGACATAAAAGAATTGTCCCAGCTCTCATTCTCATCTTCTGTAATGTCTTAAATGTCTCATTTAGAGCACTTGTTGTGTGTCTTTCAGTTTTGTATGCCTCTCTGACAGGTTCTTGTTTTATACACACATATGCCCACAAAGCTGAAACTTGAACTGCTTCCCCTGTGTTCTTATAAAACATTCAGAGTGCCAGTTCACTGGACATGTGTTCACCTTTGAACGGATAAGCACCCTCGTGTGTGTGTGTGTCTTCACATCAATCATGTCTAGGCCACACTGAGGTGTCCTCGTGGTCGAGTCATGTTACTCCTTCTTGCGGTGCCACTGGAGAAAAGCGACTGTCAGGGAGGAACCGAGGCTAAGGAGAGCGGGAGAACAAAGTGGGTTTGCTGACAGGAAAAAAAAAAAGAATTAAGGAATCTCGGGCTCATGGGGCTGAAGAGTAAAGATTAAAGATGATTGGAAGATTAGAGAAGGAATACAAGAGATGAGAGGAGCCTAGAGGTGAGATAAGTCGAGAAAAAGGAAGAAGTATTCACGTTTACCAGGTCTGGGTTGTCAAATCTACACGCAGCCACAACAAAAGCAATTTACACATCAGCTCTACTTCCATTAAACCCCAACTGTGATGTTTTGCCCAGTGGATTAGATAGTTTATTTAGCTGTGTGGTGTCAGTTCTATGCTTTGGCATTGATTTCCTTTCAAACAAATATTATAAAATTTGTTTAAAAACAGAGCAATGTTTTTAATTTCAGAAATGTAATTGATTCCCATCAGAATTGGTTTAGTATGAATGTGGCTTTATAATCGTATTAAGCGCTTAAGGAATAACAGCAGCCAAACATTCAAGAACACATTGTGCTTTGAGTAAATTGTAATAGTTAATTACACTATTATATCAAGATAGCATATTTTGGTTTTTAGTGAACAAACCGATGCATCCACACACATGTTCAGTGCTTTGAATGACTTTTCCATGAACTTATTGCTACTTTTGCTTTTATAATAGAAAACTGTGATTGACCTCACAAAAAAATTCATATATTTCCAGCTGTGACTGCCTCTTTTGAATCTTATTAGCCCATTCGGTGGCTGTTCATATCACCAGTAAACAGTCTCCTCTACCTAGGCCCAGCAGGCATTCATCACCTTATTCGATCTTGGTTAGTCTGCTTTGCTGAATGGAAAGGCTGGATGGAGGAATTCCTTAAGGACAAAAGGATGCAGGAGCGGTGGGTTAAAGACAGCCCTTCTGGCTTTCCATCATGACACGGGAGTTTGATTCTTGCCTTTTGAACCAAGTATTTGTTTTTGACTTGATTTTGAACTTTCTTTTTACTCATTGTGTACTTTTGTTTTTGCATGCTATCGTATGATTTCACAAAGCTACTTGGCCCTAATTAGGAAGTGGTCAGAGTTTGGGTACAAATTCACCCTTCCACATATTAATTGATTACAAAACTGTCTTCTCCGTTACCAAAAATCTATTACTTAGCACTGGATATACAGTATAACATGCCTTCTACATAATGTATCACAGTGTAAGCAAAGATAGCGCAATACTTTGGGGATGATGGGAAAGGATAGAGAATCAGGATTAGTTTATGTGTCAGCATCTGGGGCAGGCTGGTGAGTGTTTTCCATTTGTATTCCTCAAACACAGGACTACGTAAAGTGCAATGTGCAAAAATTACAAAAAAGTACCAAGACAAGACAGTGCAACACTTGACAGAACAAGATGATACAGACACAAGACAGTGCAATGGGACTGTGCAAAATACTGAGTAATGTGCAAAAATGACTGCACGGCACTATGAACTTCAGCTAAGCACAGTGGTCAGCTTGGGAGTTCTTGCACACACACAGTCTTGAAGTTTGGCTAATGCAACCTGTGACAACTGCTCATCTGGCCCATAGAAAGGAACCATTCAGCGGGAAGAAGGCTGGAAAAACTTAACATCATGTGTCTGAATTACCTGAATTATATAGCATGCATCTGAGTTTGTATCGAGACCACAGGAGGAAAAACATTTCTCTGAAACAGGTTTCCATCCAAGTAAGCATGTTAGGTGATTGCTTTTACAATCACTGAGTTGTATCTAGGCAATGTGTCAAACACAGTTTAGAGTTGTTATGTTTTCCTCCCGCAGCTCTACAGCTGTATTGGAGATATTGAGGGAGTGAGGAAAAGAGGTACAGAAAACTGCCTATTTTGCTCTGCCTCGAACAGTGAGCTGAACCCAGCAGGCAGCAAAGAGTTTGCAGCATCCTGTGTGAAAGCAACACAAACAGCAATCCAATGGACCAAGTATAGCTGCTGTTACTGTGTGGCTGGTGTCAATTTCACCTTGTGAGCCTGTCTGTGTTTTTGTGTGCTATGATGCCATTATATTCCTGGAGACACCTGCAGTGGGAACCTCTTGAAAGGATTTTTTTTTGTACCTTGGTTGAGTGTTTACATGTATTTTTACAGTGAACAGACCATTTTCTATGTAATAGCGAAATATAGTTTGCAGGCGTGCAGTTCAGATCTAAATCAAGAACAGGTTTGAAGATAGGTTTTGTCTGAGATAAGAGTAACGAGTAAACTGCAACTGAACTATGAATTCTCCTGCAGTTTGCGGGACTGTCTCACATTTTGTAAGCTGTGACATGGCTCTAATTCCCAAATTAATCTTTTATAACTATAATATTTTCAAAGATGGATGTGATCTAAGACTTGTAGTTTTTAGACATTTACAGGAATGCACAGAGAGAAGTTTCTTACTATTCACATTACGATCGCGGACATATGCCTTCAACTACAGTCTCATTTTGCAGTCTCCTCCTAACCTACCCAGTATCCCCTGGAGGGATTTAGTAAATAGTTTGTACTTTCCATTAGAGCCTAATTCTATTACGCAGCCAGCTCCTATCAATCCAAACATTCACGGAGACATGCAAGAAAAGTAGCAAGTGGAGCCCAGTGGAGGCGACTGCGGTTTGAGAATGGAGATGGGAAGAGGTGGGAGTGAGGGGGTGCTTTTAGTGCAGGGATAAAAATAAGAAATAAAAAGATAAGGACAGGGGTGATTGAAAAAAAGTAGGTAAGGCTAGAGATCCATCTGTAGCCACCTGTAAGCGATGAACTGGTGCCATGCTCATATTAACAGTCATAATATCTGTATACAGGTTGAGGAATTTGCTTTGATGTGTTTCATCTGCAGATAGGCAGACATGGAAATGCCGGCCAAAGTTCTTAAAACTCTCTTTGTGATAGATTCGTCTACAGAAGGTGCACAGGATCACTCACACAAGTTGAAGGCAACCCTTCAGCGATTTCTTGTATTTAACATTTCCCAACATTATACAATATACATATATATTGTGTTGGTGTAAGTGTAAAGAATAATTCACATGATGCAAAAACACTGACTGTTGAAATATTTTGTCACAGGTCTGATGTGCCAGTGAGGAGCACGTACCTTGTCTGTACCAGGTTCGACCCCTTTGGCTGCAGAACTGCCATAATTCTTCATGGCATAGATTCAACAAGACGCTGGAAACAGTCCTCGGAAATTTTGTTCTGCAGCTGCAACAATTTATTGGCTGCATATCTGTTCCACCACATCCCAAAGGCACTCCATTGGACAGAGATCTGTTGACTGTGGAGGCCGTTTGATTGCATGTTCGAAAAATGTTCAAAAGACTAATTTGAGATGATCTCTGTGACATGGCATGGTATCTTGCTGGAAGCAGCCATTAGAAGATGGGTACACTGTGGCCATAAAGTGATAGACATGGTCATTTTTTCTGTCTTCTGTGGTCCAATTTTGGTGAGCACATGCAAACTTTAGGCTTGGTTTCCTGTTTTCAGCTGAGATGGGTGGCAGTGTAAGATTTGACATGTTATGCATTCAGGCTGCACCTTCATTGTAACTAGTGCTAATCTGAGTTACCATTTCCTTTAGACAATTCTCAGATGGTTGTGTGGGAAAATCCCAGTTTTTCAAATCATCAGACGAGCCCATCCAGCACCAACTACCATGCCACTTTCAAAGTCACTTAAATCACCTTTCTTCACTATTCTGATTCTCAGTTTGAACTTCAGCAGATTATCTTGGTCATGCTTGCATACCTAAATGGATTGATTCCCAGTGAATACATTTTGCTATGATGACTCAAAGACAAACTCATAAAATTCAGAAAATACCAGCCATGCTATCACAGCTGGTAATAACAGCTAACATATGGAAAGTACGTTATATACTCTACAATATCTTTGGTGCCATTAATTGAAGATAATGCAAAATATGCATGCATATGCAACACACCGCAAGTGTTTTCTCCTGTAGGAATTTACACACCTGTGTACTGAACTGTGAGGTGACCACAGCTAGACTGGTGAGCAAGAGTCAGACAGATATAAAAAGACATATCTGTAGAAGCTTGGGGAGTATGTGCTGTACTGTTTAGAGATTGTAGTTTGTTAGCGTGTGTGATCTGTGACCGAGGCAGCACTCGGAAACCAGAGATGTGGTCACACCTGACTCACCCTGCCTGAGGGGGTGAGTGTGAGTAAACCTGGAGAAGAAGGGAGAGAGATTATGAGAAACATTTCTTCAGAGACGAAGTAGACGGCAAGTGAGAGAGAAAAAAGGCAATGGTGGCAAAAGGCACTGGAGCAGATAAAGGAAGAGATGAATTCAGAGAGGGGTGTGAAGGACCCAAGGTGATATGGGGATCAGGCAAGGTACAGAAGTAGGCAAGAACGAAATAGATATATGAACAGATATATTTTTGGCCAAAAATCAACAAGATACGAAAATAAAATACAAACGTCGCTGCTACTCTGACCTATAAAAAGATTTTTGTTAGCTGTGCATGTTCATTCAGTCAGAAGTGAAACACAGACAGATCCTAACTAAATTTAAACTCAGTCACCATAAAGCAGCCAATGAAAAAGCATGTAAAACAACCCTAGGATATCCAAAGAGTTCTTAAATATATAGTCATAATATGATAGAGGTAAGGGGAAAAACTTGAAATCTTCAAAAAAATGGAAAACAGTCTTCTCACAGCATGTTTCACAGGATCACAGGAGCCCTAGTTCACACTGCTGACTATATAAAAGATGGATATCTGTCAAAGCTGCTATGCCACCAGTTATGGTTAACCTGTTAAGAGTTTTTCTGTTATTAAACTAGGCATGGCAGGATTTAAATCCCCTCTTCATCGTCAAAGAATTCCTTGCTAACATGTTAAATGAGTTGCTAAAAACCTATTCACATTACACTAGGCCTCTACTAAGCTTAATAAGAGGACAGTTATCTGTTAAGATGATAAGTCACAGAAGCTCATTTACTTGCTAATGCTAGCTCTGTTTCTACACAATGGGCGCAGATGACAACTGATCTCAGAGCAGTGAAAGCAGAGCCAGTGGCAGCTTGCCTAGCATGTTGGTCTCCCATCAGTCTTTTATTAAAGACCAGAGGTGCATAATGTACCCACACAAATAGGGTTGCAAAATTCCCGGAATTTTCAAAGATGGAAACTTTCCATGGGAATAAACGGGAATTAACGGGAATTTATGGGAGTAAACTGGGAATTTTCAAAATTGAAGGTTGGCTCTTCTTAGGGAACTTAAATATAGTTGAGCAAAGCATATTTTAGCATAATATTGACAAAAACAAACAAATGCAATTCAAATACACTTGAATATCCATGCCATTCCTTAATCACATTTACAGAGCACAAGCTTGCTGCATGGCTATTGAGACCACCTACTGGCACTGTGCATGCCTCCATCACATGTACACATGGACCACACTTTTGAGCCTGAAGGACAAAGAGTATTGAAGGCACACATTTGAGCCTGTGGACTTAACAAGTGAGGTAAGTTTTGATGATTTTATGGGAAAATATATTCATTAAATGTTTAAATTGTGAATATCACATAAAATGTATTAATCTGGTAGATAGCAATCTGATAAGATGCTAAATAAAATGCTAGCATCTGTTAGATGCTAAATAAGCCATAGCTAGTATAACATAAAGAAGATGCTAGCTTCCTCATTTGGCTTTTTTGTTTTGAAGATCATTCCAGTTGTTTAGCTAGCCTTACTATTTATATCTGTTTATTATCATATTGCAATTGTATTATTACGATCTCTTGCATTGCATTAGCATTTTTACAAGCTCTTGTTTTATTTTACAGAAAAATGCCACGTGCGCTATCTGATGTGTGGAGACATTTTACACCAGCTAATGTACAAGGGAAATCTGTATATATGTGTAAGTATTGTGATAAGACGTATGTGAAGAATGCCACAAAAATGCAGCAGCACACTGCAAAGTGCAAAAAAATTCCTCAAGGCCCAACACATGCAGCAGCCAGGAGTTCCACTCAAGGGGAAAATGAATCTGTTTCAGCTGTATCAGACTCAGATACCCACTCATCAGCTCCTGGTCCCTCTGGCATCAGAGGATTCTTTGATTTTATGGATGACACTAGCCAGAAAAACGCAGATGAGTGTTTCGCTCGTGCAATCTATGCAACTGGCTCACCCCTGATGCTGACATCCAATGTGAACTGGAAGAGATTTTTGAATGTTCTCCGACCAGCATACATTCCCCCAACCAGACATGCATTGTCTACTCATCTACTGGATGAAGAGTTCAGTCGAGTTCAAGCAAAGGTGAAACAGACCATTGACCAAGCTGACTGTATTTCAGTCATCTCTGATGGATGGTCCAATATCAGGGGACAAGGAATTATTAACTACATAATCACCAGGTGATTATGTAGTTATGTGATTATGTGATTATGTATTATGTATTATGTGATTATGTATTATGCCTGTGTTCTACAAGAGTGTAGACACAAAGGAAAACAGACACACAGGCCAATACATTGCAGATGAGCTAAAAGTGATCATCAATGACCTTGGACCAGATAAGGTTTTTGCACTGGTCACTGACAACGCAGCCAACATGAAGGTTGCCTGGGCACATGTGGAGGAGACCTACCCTCATATAATTACTATTGGCTGTGCTGCCCATATACTAAACCTTCTCCTAAAAGACATAATGGCACTAAAAACAATGGACACTCTGAATAAGAGAGCGAAGCAAGTTCTGAAATATGTTAAAGGCAAACAAGTAACTTCCGCTACATTTCTGTCAAAGCAAAAGGAAAAGAACAAGAGTACTACACTGAAGCTTCCCAGCATAACGCGATGGGGTGGTGTTGTTATCATGTTTGACAGCCTTCTGGAGGGAAAGGAGTCTCTGCAAGAGATGGCCATATCCCAGTCTGTAGGCATCGACAGTGACATCAAGAAGGTCATCTTGGATGATGTGTTCTGGGAAAGAGTATCTAGCAGTCTGAAAATCCTCAAACCTATTGCAGCAGCAATAGCAAAGATAGAGGGGGATGGTGCCATCTTGTCAGATGTCCAGTGCCTTTTTGCAGAACTCAAAGAAGAAATCCAGACAATTCTGCCCACTTCCCTACTACTGAAAGCAGAGGAAATGGCTGTGGTCAAGTCATTGGAACAGCGGAGGGCGTTCTGCATGAAGCCAGTGCATGCAGCAGCCTACATGCTGGACCCCAAATATGAGAAGGGCATACTTTCTGGGGAAGAGATCAACGGTGCCTATGCGGTCATTACAGCCATGTCTGACCACCTGGGTCTCGATAAAGGCAAAGTTCTAGGCAGTTTGGCAAAGTATCGAACAAAGCAAGGCCTTTGGAAAGGGGATGGAATATGGCAGTCATGCCAGCACATATCTGCAGCCACCTGGTGGAAGGGACTATGTGAATCTGAGGCCCTTGCGCCTGTAGTCTCCATCCTCCTCCAAATCCTACCATCATCAGCCGCCTCTGAGCGCAACTGGTCACTGTTTGGAAACACCCACACAAAGGTTCGCAACAGGCTCACAAATGTGAGAGTGGAAAAGCTGGTCGGCATTCGGGCAAGCCTACGGCTCTTTGAGCCTGACACAGAGCCATCCTCAACAAGGCTGGAAAGTGACACTGAAGAGGAAGACTCAGAGTTGGATGCTGAGGAAGTGGACATGTTGTTGGATGATGATGAGGTCCAGGAAGAGTCTATTGACTGAGCAAAAATGAGAAAAGAGGATTGCTTGAAGGAAGATTTGCATGTTTAATGGGACGTTTTGGAGGATAAGTGGCATTTTTCATTTAACCTTTTGAATGGGACTTTGTGGAGATTTTTGGACAGGGGGCATTTTTGAATGAACGGGGTTAGGGGATGGTAATATTGAACTCAACATTTCTGTTTTTATTCATCCATGAAACAAGTTATTGAAACGTGTTCTATTCTACTGTACTTACTAATAAATCTGTTGAAATATCTGTTGAAAAGATTTTGCATGGAGGTTTTCTTATGATTTCTGTTTATATTTATGCTTGGAAATAATATATTCCCAGTTAGTTCTCCTAAATTCCCATTAATTTCCATAATTCCCATTATTTCCATGGACAGTTTCCAATATGGAATATTTCCAAAATTCCCAAGCTTAACTTACCATGGAAATTTACCGGAAACTTTTCGGAAATTTACCGGAAATTTTCCGCCCCTTTGCAACTCTACACACAAACAGTCACAAAAAAAAAAAACTTGTACCACAGCTCACCAAGTGCAAGCCATGAAATGTACTACAGATTTCAGTCAAGCAGAATTAAGCCAGCTTTCAGTGACAACTGTGGCCAGAAGATGGTAGTAATATATTGGATGAATGCAAATAGGTGAGAAGCTTTATTCCATGCTGTTATGCTGATGCGAGAGCAGAGATCACTTTCATTTTGGTTTTAATGGTTGTCTATTTTTAGATTTCAGTGGACAAGCAGTGCTTGCCTTGTTTCCCAGGCACTACTAAACGGATATATAATTGAATGTCCCTCTGTGAATCGCTACCTTATTGTGATGGAGGGGTATGTGTGTCCCAGGGATCCAGGGGCTATGTTGCCCAGGGACTTTGACCACTGGTATGGCAAATTGGTTCTGACCCCTATGAGTAGAAAATCAAGGGAACAGTTGA
Organism: Aulonocara stuartgranti; assembly: GCF_965226115.1. Classification (NCBI taxonomy): domain Eukaryota; kingdom Metazoa; phylum Chordata; class Actinopteri; order Cichliformes; family Cichlidae; genus Aulonocara; species Aulonocara stuartgranti. Next base: position 18,836,428 of record NC_138942.1, read on the forward strand.
CCCTGCCCAAGATAGGCCCTGCCCTGGAGCCAAGCCTGGGGAGGGTGCCCGAGGTCGAGCATCTGGTGGCCGAGCCTTAGTCCATGGGGCCCAGCTGGGCACAGCCCAAAAACTGGACATGGCCCCACTCCTCCTGCAGACCCACCATCCACAGGAGGCATCATAGAGGTCGGGTGCATTGTGTGCCGGGCAGCGGCCGGGAGTGGAGACCCTGGCTCTGGATGTTGTAGGGCTGTCTTAGTCTCTGCAATGTTGCATGGAGATCAGGGGCAGTACCTCTGCATTGGCAGACTGGGGTGGTAGTTCCCATCTTTAAGAAGGGGGACCGGAGGGTGTGTTCCAACTACAGAGGCATCACACTCCTCAGCCTACCTAGGAAAGTCTAGGAGAAGGCATTCGACCATGTCCCTCAGAGTGTCCCGTGGAAGATGCTTTGATAGTATGGGGTGCCTGGCCCATTGCTACTGGCCATTTGATCCTTATACAGCCATTGCAAGAGCTCGGTCTGCATAGCCAGTGTCGAGGAGGGAAATTATTTTACTGCTATTGTTAAATAATTGTCATTGCATTAATAATATAATCTGCAGCATGGATATTGCATTCCAAGGTTTAAACAGTGTCTCTTTCAGAAAGACTGAGTTGCAGGCTGACAGGAAGTTGTATGCAGAAGTGAAACCAGGAAGTTATTTTGAGCCGCAGGCTAAGACGAGGCTTTAACAATGTAACAGATAGCTTTAAGAAGGCCTTAAGCAGCTATGACTATTTTATACACAATGCATATCTGTGCTTATTAAAGAGTTGGAGCTCGGTCAATTAATTGGGGGTCGGAAGCTTTGTTCGGCGCGATGTTCGGACAATCTATTGTGCAAGTGACTTGGAGCCAGAGAAGGAATTGCAATACATGCTTACAAAACACTTATATCAGGTCATTTTATATTAAGGTTTAAGTAGAGGTTCTTGATTAAAACATTTATTTAGTAGAAGACATACACATAGTCTCAGTGAGCTTCTGGTCTGGTAAAAGGTCAGAAGTGCAACAGGTGAATTGAGAAAGAGCATTTGAGGACGAGACACAGACAGTAGGTGAAGAGGTGACACAAAGAGCATGTGAGGTCAACCCACACACACACACACACATTTTAAATTAGATTTATTTAGAGGAGAGGTTAGTTATGTTTGGCTGTAACTGCAAAATTGTCTTGGTAAAAGAGGAACCGTTTCTTGGTGTCTCGGCAAGAAAGAGGAACAAGACAAGAACTGAAAGGTAGACAGGAAGGGCTAGCCATGAAAATAGAAGATGATTTTCTAGGTGAAAAGTCAATGATGATGTTGATCTGATCTATGTATAAAATGTATCTGTGACGTATGAAGGGGCGTCAGTAAATAAACCCTGATGCTATAAAATATCTGTTCATGCTTTGATTAAGTCGAAGACTACTTCCTGTCTGCGTACAGAGTTGTCTTCCCACACGTGTGTTCATTAAAATCATCGTTTGACTTCACCCGGCCGGATCGGTGTGGTTATTCTTCGATCACCTCTTGTACCCTTCCTCAATACTGAATCTTAACATTTGGGGGCTTCGTCCGGTTATTGAGGAGGGAGAGTTGGAGGTTTGGACGGAGAAATCCGGGGTCTTGGGTGGTCTGACGGGCAGACATGAATTCCAGTGGTCTAAGTGAGTGGGCATAAGCCGGCTTATCCAAAAGGTAAGGCACTACCTGTTGAATTATTTCCAAAGTGTGCCAAATTGGATATGATAAAATTTAAGTCTACTCACTGAAGTTACTGGTGGGTGTCTGTTTTGATTTTGATGAAAATCTCATGAGTTGAAGCAGTTAGAGTTCTGCTAAGAAGAAATGAAAGTAGTTAAGAGTCTGATAAGAAAAGTTTAAATACTGGGTTGAAGTCCCAAAGAAATTGAGTTAGAGTCTCAAGTAGTTTGGTAGGGAATTGGTTATTGTGTTGGTTAGAGTCCAAATTTGGTCATAAGAGTGGACCTGAGCGGTCATTTTGTGAGTTGGAGTCTCCATTTGACCACTAGGTTGCACCTGCCTCAGTTATACACTTGTTTCGGGTGTTGATTGTTGTTTCAAAGTATTATAAATTATTCTAGAACGGCAGTTAGAGTCTGCTAGGAAGCGCAGTTCTCGGAGGTAATGCTCCCTCCCGGCCAAGGACGCTTGGCCCTGACCTATCGGCGAATAGGGTTAGTACGGTTGGCAACCGGGGAGAACTTGGGAACCTCCAAAATAGCTAGGAGTTAGAGTCTCCTTACCGTTTGAAACGGTATCTGCGCTTTTTTGGCCAGCAGAAGTGGATTTCGGGCGTGTAACTTTAACCGAAAACTTCAAAAAGTTTGGGTTGGTTGACGCTTTTAAATTGAGTTAGGGATTTTAGAAATGAGGCCAGAAACAGTTAAAGTCTTGATACTGGTTAATTGATCGCAAAAACGGTTATGTTAAATTTGTCGAAATTCGATAGGTGTTAAAAGGTTTAAAATCTGTGCAGTTGTAAATATAAGACGTCTCTGTATTAAAAAAGATCTCTGTGGGTCGAGTCAGCAATGCACTGACTGCCTGCTGCTATTCTTAGATGAAGAGTGTGTGTGCATGCAAATGAGGCAGCTGATGCAGAGCGCATGAGAGGACTATGCTTTCGGTTTTGTGTGTCATTCAGCTCTATAACTATTGTTTGCAAATGTGGATAAATGTCTGCAGTTAAAATGCTGGCTTAGTAAATAACAACATTGTAAATATATGAATGGTGACAGCGTTTCAAAATAGAATATAAGAATTGTTTGTGTTTAAAACCAACGTTTAGGTAAAGAAGATTTAAGGTGGAATTGAAGGCATAAACAAAAAATAAAAGGGTTACAGTCTGCAAGGGTTGTTAATACATGAGCTGACTGGATGCAGAGTAAGTGGAGTGGTCATCCTGAGAGGATTGAATGATGCTCTAACTCTGTGGTCAAGTCAGACATAGGCTTTAAGCAACCATGAGCCACTAATAAGCGTGACAAATTAATGAGTATGTGTAAATTGAACTTGTTAAATAGTTTTGATAGGAGTAACTCAATGAGCACGCAATAAAGTGGACTTTTTAGGGGCAGTTTATCACTGACACCATAAAGAGCAACTTAATTAGTAGTTCAATAACAAATTGTAAAGATAACCTTTGTTATTTGAAGAGAGAGAGAAAATTCAGGTTACATATAGTGAATAAATAAGGAAATGTTAATCTCTGCGTCATTCCACACTGAAATTTCAATTGTAGGGGATCATTTGGAGGTGAATTGTGTAGGACACGGGGAGACAGAAGAATCTCCCCATGAGTTTTCAGTGTGCATAGAAATTGAGGAGGCTGAACTGGAAGCCTGCCTGGGTCGTTGTTTTTGTTTATTTGAGGGTCTGCTGGAAGTTTGTGAAAACGACCACCTTGATATGTGGGAGCCTTCCCGGGCAGCGATTTTTTTGTTAAACCTGTGGCAGGCTGTGCAACATGGAGAAAGCTTTGACATAATGACATAAAGGTGATTTCGTGGTTTTAGATTTATTAGTACGGGATGCTTGAGGGTGTGTTGCTGTAAAGTATATAAGGGACGCGCAGCGCCGTTAATGGGTTTAAAATAAATGAAAAAACACTAATCCGAGGAACTATTGGAGAGGTAAGTATACGGAGGTGAGCGCGTTGCGCATAAGGGTTGCTGGTGTCATATATTAACACTTTGAGGGCGAATAATTTTGATTGAGTGTCAACGCTTGAGAACGCGAGGACAGCGTCTAAAGGGCTGGGTTAAACTTTGTGTATCACCGAGCAGGGGAAGAGGAGCCAGTGGTTGCGAGAACAGCGAGACGAAGATTGAAACCGAAAGATAAGCGTGTCTGGGTGACCTAGACCAAGAAGGTGGAGTCGACCAACGCCATTGGAAGAGGTAAGTCTGTGTTTCAGAGAATGGCTGACAGCTCGGGTGCGACACCTAGTGGGAAAAGGGGATGCAAACCTCTGAAGGATCAGCTTGAACAGCTTAAGAACGCTATTCGTTTGGCTTCACCTGGAGCACTAAAATCAGCAGAGAAAGAGTGCCAAGCGATGGAGGTTGAGGTAAGCAAACTTATTACATCCCAACAGAAAGGGCTGGGTGATAAAATACCTCTGAGCTTGGTGTTAAAAACTGAAGGAGAAGTGTATGGACAAATGCATGAGGCCCTACGTGCGTCCATAGAGGCATTAACGGCATTGGAGGTTATAAAGCAGAGAGTAATGCAGGGAGGGCCAGAAGAGGAGAATGAAGACCGTGCGACGTCATCAGAAGAAGAAGACGATGAGGAGGACGAAGATGGAGGAGCTGCACCCCAACCAAGTACAAGCCTAATTTTGAGGAAAAGAAGTGTGAAGAGAGACCAAGCACAGAGACAGCCCATATTTAAGAGCTCAAAGGGGAAAGGAAAGTTGAGGAAGAGTAGAAGAGTGAGTTTTGAACAAGGAGCTCCTGACCCTGGTTTAAGTCTGCCTCTGATAGCAGGTCCAAAGAACGAACCAGTTTATCGCGCCTATAAGGTGAGAGATTTGGAAGCATTGGTTAAACAACTTCCACCAATAACCAAGGGAGAACATTGGGAAGGAGAAGAATTAGCGCTGGGCGACTTTCGCACTTTGGCTGGACGTTGTATGCTGGGTGGTGGGTTAGCAGATGTAGAGCAGATAGCTCAAACAACCAGATATGCAAATGACCTGAAATATCATGAGGTGCAGAGTGACTTAGCAGATGCAGTTCGGGAGAAGGACCCAACTCCTAACTTTGGAGCCATTCCAAAAATTATTTGGGATCCCAAAAACACACCCAGAGAGTGTTTAGCTAAAGCAAAGGAACAATGGTTGTTAGGAACAGGAATACATCCGGGGAAGGAGGGTGAAAGTAGAGCGTGGTTTCGTTCGGCAGTGCTGGCAGGGCTGCCCAACCAGGTTGCAGTTGACTTGGAAAAGAACCCAGATTTTGCCGTTGCAGACTCGGTGCAGTGGGACAGACATGTGACCCACAGACTTCAGCAGGAACAGGATTTGGCAAACAAACAAAAGAAAGAGTTGGAGGAAGCCCAGGCGTGGCTGGTCAAGTTGCAGCTGGCAGAAGCAAAAAACAAAGCAGGAGACAGAAAGAAAGAGGATAAAGAGAGCGCAAGCAAAATAATGGTGGCAAGGCCTCAGCCCGATCCTGTGCCTGACTGGCCAGATCAGGATCCGGGTCTCTACCCTGATGACCGTTGGCCCGCCAATGCACCAAGGCAGCGTCAACCCGTAGGGAATTGGGGGACCGGTGGACCGCAGAGAGGGCGTGGTGGATCCGTGAGGGGAGGACAAAGGGCTCGGAATCCGGGGAATCCTGGCAGGGTGTCTTGGACTGCGTGTCTGAGATGTGGAGCAGAAGGACACTGGGTCCGAGACTGCCCTGAACCGCCGCAGAACTATCAGGGGCGAGGCTATCGATCCCAGGCACGAGGAGGCCCAAGACAAAGAGCTGCTTACAGGGGAGCACATCAAGCTCCAAACCCGAATGCAGCACCAGCCCCCAGTACCCAGTAGCCGACTGGGGCTGGGAGGGGGAGCAATACTGATGGAGCCCGGAGAAACTGAACAGCGTGGGGACGGCAGAACCTATGCTGTCAAGGATGATGATCCAGCATTGACACAGCTGGGAAAATAGACTTTGAAGCACCAATATGTGGTGTCCTCACAGGTGCCTGGAAAATCTCATGGGCAGGGACCTGCTTGTGAAACTGGGATCACCTTCAAAGACTCAATATTTAGTCCAGAACTCTGAACAACCCACTGCCGAAATCTACTGGGGGAGGCTAGTGGAAGAAGGCATTCTGAGACATTATCAGCTGTGGAAACCCTGGATAATGAGCCTGGCCGTCTATTCCCCTCTGCGAGATCCTTTCCACGTTACACTCTTTTATGATAGGGAAGATAATGATATCTATCGGGAACAGTTCCAGTCTGATCTTGAGGGACAGACGTGGAATGTGCAAACACATAACATTTATGTTGGACCAGAAGGTGTGGCCGCGGCTGTGAAATTTATTGATGAACAACTGCCTTGGTACAATGTGGGAGAGGATTCAGCCCCTCACATTACATTGGCGGTCCACGAGGGTCATGGGCCAAGAGATCTGGGACCAATGGTCAAGCGGGCGCTGGACAACGCATGCTGGCAAAGCACCCAAATTCCAAACGTTTGGTATGCACCAAAATGTAAAATATATCGCATAACTTGTTTGTCCAACGATGCAGTGATCTTAGAACATAAAGAAATCTCCAGAATACATGGCAGGGAAAGAATGGATCATCCTGATGCAGTAGCTGAGCTCTCAAAATTGCCTGGTACTTTGTGGTCCGCAGGGCCCACAGATGTAGGTCTAGCTAACTGTTCGCCTGTCCTGTTCCAGCTGAAGTCTGACATACCATTTAACAGACCATAATAGAAGCACAAAACTGAAGACCAAAAGTGGTTCACATGTATTGACCTAGCGAATGCATTCTTTTGTCTCCCACTGCACGAGTCACTCAGAGACATTTTCTCATTCACATACAGAGGCCGCAAATTTAGGTACACACGCCTACCACAAGGCTTTGCACTCTCACCAGGAATTTTTAATCAGGTGTTGAAAGAGGCATTGTCCCCATGTCAACTGCCAGGGGGCTGTACATTAATACAGTATGTTGATGATCTTCTTATTGCAGCCCCGTCAGCAGCGGCCTGTACGGTAGCATTGCTCGTGGTGTTGAACAAATTGGCGGAGTGTGGCTTCAAAGTGAGCAAAGAAAAACTGCAGTTGGTCCGGCCAGAGGTAACATTCCTGGGCCGGGTGATCGCACACAGATCAGTGGGGTTAATGAACACACACAGAGACCAAATTCTGACACATCCAAAACCAAGAACTGTGAAGGAGTTGCTTTCCTTTCTTGGCTTGACAGGTTACAGCAGGCAGTTCATTCCGAACTATGCGGGTAAAACGGCCCCTTTAAGGGACCTGATCAAGAAAGTTGGTGTTCGAAATCTGAAGGCTGAATTGCCTTGGACGCCGGACACAGAGACAGCGTTCATTTCACTAAAACAGGATTTGTCAAGAGCCACAGATCTGGCCACACCTAACTATGATGAGGCATTTTATCTTGATGTTTCAGAAACAAAGGGAGTTGTGAATGGTGTGTTGTTTCAGAAAAAAGGGGGAGGTAGGGATGTACTTATGTATGTCAGCATAAGATTAAATTCAACAGAAGCAAGGCATCCCACATGCACACAACACGCAGCAGGAGTAGCAAAGATAATTCAGAAAACAGCACATATAGTGAGGGAACACCCACTGAAAGTGCTTACTACACACAGTGTAGTGGCCTATGTGAACTCACAGGCATTCACAATGACTCCACTGACGCAACAAAGGTTCAGCAAAATTTTAGAGGCGCCAAATTTGATATTCACACATGAAGGAATAAATATGGCAGACCTAATGGGGTCAGGAGAACCACATGACTGTATTAAGAAAGCCCAGGTTGAAGGAAAAATCGAGGGACAACAGTCGGCCCAGAGAGCTGAAGTGATAGCCCTAACTCGAGCCCTGAGGTTGGCTAAAAACATGAGAGTGAACATCTACACTGACTCAGCATATGCGTTTGGAGCAGCTCATGTGGAACTGGCTCAGTGGAAGAGAGCCGGGTTCAGAACGGCCACTAATGCACCCATCTGTCACAAAAAGGCCCTGGAGGACCCAGACGAGGTAAGTATTATAAAATGCAAAGGCCACTCACAAGCAGACAGTATGGTGGCAAGAGGAAATCAGAAAGCTGACGAAGCCGCAAAGGAAGCAGCGGGCTACAAAGGACAGAGACAACTGGTGCAGGTAACCCCAGAAGAGGAGGTTAGCACTAACAGCATGGAAGAAGTTAGACAGGCTCAGGAGGAGACATCCCCAGAGGAAAAGGGGGTGTGGGAAAACAAAGGAGCCTGGCAAGATGGCGGTTTGTGGAGGGGGCCAGATGGGCGTCCCGCTTTAACGGCCAAAATGGCGGAACAAAAGGTGAATGAGGCTCACGGGCTTGGTCACGTGGGAGTGGAACAGATGGAGAGAAATTTGTGCCGATGGTGGCATCCTGATTTGAGAAGGATGATACTGGAAAAGGCCAGAACGTGCCTAATTTGTGGGGCACACAACCCAAAGCCAGCAGTAAAACCTGAAGCTGGTAAGTTTCTCATGCCAGAAAGGCCAGGAGAAGAGGTCGTGATTGATTATACCGACATGATTGATACAGGCCCAGGTGGGGTGAGGTATTTGCTGGTGTGTGTGGATGTTTTGACTGGATGGCCCGAAGCATGGGCGACTAAATGTGAAGACGCGAAAAGCGTGATTAAGTGCTTAATCAATCATTACATTCCAAGGCATGGGTTTCCCAAGAGAATTAGATCAGACAATGGTACTCACTTCAAGAATAAAGATTTGCAAGAGGTAGAGAGGATGTTGGGAGTGCAACATAAGTTCGGGACGGTCTTTCATCCTCAATCTCAAGGAAAGGTAGAGAGGATGAACCTAAATTTGAAAAGCAAGTTGGCTAAAATTTGTGCGCAGACAGGGCTAAATTGGGTCGCAGCCCTGCCCATTGCTTTGATGACCATAAGATGTTTATGATGATGTTAACTTTGTATTTCAGGTGCAGTTATAACTATTTTATACATATTGCATTTTGTGCTTTTAAAGGAGTTGTGGCTCAACTTTGTCTCTGGAGGGTCATGAGCCTTTGGCTAGCGCTATGATTAGCCAATCTACTGTGAGGATAATATGAGTTCATGAAGGATTGCACACGCTTACAGACACAGAGTTAAGAAACACACATGACAGTATTGATTCCAGGCAAAAGGCCCTAAATTCATTTAGCTTTTAACTGAACTTAAAGAAGGACCAAAGAGGAAGGAAAGCATATATTTTGGTTAAGTCTGATACATTAGAATTAGAAGGTATTGTTACATTAAGGGAGCAAAATGAAATAAAAAGGTTATACCAAAACAGGTGATAACATAGGAAATGTGAGGTTTTAATATGAAGTTAGTGTTAACACATAGGAGTTGTTTCAAGGCAGCATTTAGCTATGATGAAATGTATACAGGAGTAATTGCTTATATGCTTAAACTTAATTGATTAAAGTGGTTGTTTTCTTTTGGAGTAGATTAACTTGCAGCAGCGACAACTTGTGCACAGGATGTTGATGATTAGATAAGGGAAAATAGAGCGAGCAACCGGACGTGAAACCAGCGCTTAAAAGAATTTTAAAGTGATGAGTAACGTTGAGGAGTATACATAAATGCAAGTCAATAAGTTAAGAAGATAATTAGGATCAGGCTTTTGATTAAAGAGTCCCAGATAGGATAAGTTAGGGAGATGCAAGAGAAGGTGTTTTGTTTCCTTTGCAGAAGATCGATCTCGGCGACCACAGGAGGGGCGAGGATCCTGGAGATCTCGAGGTTCGAGACCACCAGAGAAGGGTCTGCGTGAGGACACAATGTATTGTGACCTCTGGTGTTCCAGAGGTCAAAAGGGGGAGTGTCGAGGAGGGAAATTATTTTACTGCTATTGTTAAATAATTGTCATTGCATTAATAATATAATCTGCAGCATGGATATTGCATTCCAAGGTTTAAACAGTGTCTCTTTCAGAAAGACTGAGTTGCAGGCTGACAGGAAGTTGTATGCAGAAGTGAAACCAGGAAGTTATTTTGAGCCGCAGGCTAAGACGAGGCTTTAACAATGTAACAGATAGCTTTAAGAAGGCCTTAAGCAGCTATGACTATTTTATACACAATGCATATCTGTGCTTATTAAAGAGTTGGAGCTCGGTCAATTAATTGGGGGTCGGAAGCTTTGTTCGGCGCGATGTTCGGACAATCTATTGTGCAAGTGACTTGGAGCCAGAGAAGGAATTGCAATACATGCTTACAAAACACTTATATCAGGTCATTTTATATTAAGGTTTAAGTAGAGGTTCTTGATTAAAACATTTATTTAGTAGAAGACATACACATAGTCTCAGTGAGCTTCTGGTCTGGTAAAAGGTCAGAAGTGCAACAGGTGAATTGAGAAAGAGCATTTGAGGACGAGACACAGACAGTAGGTGAAGAGGTGACACAAAGAGCATGTGAGGTCAACCCACACACACACACACACATTTTAAATTAGATTTATTTAGAGGAGAGGTTAGTTATGTTTGGCTGTAACTGCAAAATTGTCTTGGTAAAAGAGGAACCGTTTCTTGGTGTCTCGGCAAGAAAGAGGAACAAGACAAGAACTGAAAGGTAGACAGGAAGGGCTAGCCATGAAAATAGAAGATGATTTTCTAGGTGAAAAGTCAATGATGATGTTGATCTGATCTATGTATAAAATGTATCTGTGACGTATGAAGGGGCGTCAGTAAATAAACCCTGATGCTATAAAATATCTGTTCATGCTTTGATTAAGTCGAAGACTACTTCCTGTCTGCGTACAGAGTTGTCTTCCCACACGTGTGTTCATTAAAATCATCGTTTGACTTCACCCGGCCGGATCGGTGTGGTTATTCTTCGATCACCTCTTGTACCCTTCCTCAATACTGAATCTTAACACCAGCTATAAGTTGGACTTGCTCTCGGTGGGTGATGGACTCCGTCAGGACTGCCCTTTGTCACCGATTCTGTTCGTAATTTTTATGGACAAAATTTCTAGGCGTAGCCAAGTGGCGGAGGGCTTTCACTTGAGTGTCTCAGAATCTCATCTCTGCTTTTCTCGGATGATGTGGTTCTGTTGGCTTCATCGGGTGATGGCATCCAGTTCGCACTGAAATAGTTCACAGCCGAGTGTGAAGCGATGGAAATGAGATTCAGCACCTACAAATCTGAGGCCATGGTTCTCAGCCGGAAAAGGGTGGCATGCCCACTCTGGGTCAGGGACGAGTTCCTGATCCAGAGTGGAGGAGTTTAAGAATCTTAGGGTTTTGTTCACGAGTGATGAGAGAAGTGAGTGGGAGATTGAGAGATGGATTGGTGCTGCAGTTGCAGTGATACGGACGCTGTACCGGTCCATAGTAAAAACAAAGCTATCGATTTACCAGTCAATCTATGTCCCTACCCTCACCTCTGGTCACGAGCTGTGGGTAGTGACCGAAAGAACGAGTTCGCCAAGAGAATGGGAGTACTTTTTAAATCAAAACAACTAAGAGACAAAATGAAAGACTGTACAAGATGCACAGGAAAAAGCATGTCAACAGTGAACTGCACAGACAGATGGGGGGGGGGGGGGAGCATTGTAAACGCTTGCTGTATGTTTAAAAGGTTCACTAAGAAAGCTAACAAGAGTGCAATCTGTATTAACACTATAATAGAGCTCATGACTCCATATGCTTATTTTATCACTGACACACACCCACAATCACAGTGTCTTTCTTGTCATCTCCCTCAGTGTAGTTTTGTCACTTAGAACAATGTTTAATTTGACAGCTCTGCTCTCACAATGTCTACAAAAAAGTTTTTGATGCATGTTCTTTTATTTTTGAGTTGTTGAAATCAGCAGAACCCCCATTTCCTCGCATAAAGAGTATAGTATCCTTAAGGACACATTTTAAACATGAATCTTAAAACTCCCACAAACGAGCCACTGTTTATTTGATTTTAAGGGGACATGAACATTTGACATTTTGACAGCATCCAATAAGCACTCAGTAGAGCTAGTCCGCTCCTTAACATTTATAGTTACCTGATCCACAACTTCCTACTTTACATTACTTCACAATTCCTACATTACAATTTACTACTGTAGCATAAGGAGGCAGCCATGTTTAAAATATTTTACTATCATGGCTGTACTTTTCAAGTTTATGGCCACATCAAGTGCTGATTCTCTTTCTTTCCTTGAATGTTGTACTGTAAGGAAGGCGTGACTTTTAAACACATGTCATGTTTCCGGCTGCCTAAAAGCAATACATTTAAAATTTTCCTATTTAGGATTCACATTTATCCAAAGTGCAAAGCAAAAATAAGTGAATACATCAAGTTCAGAAGAGGGAAACTTACAGATAAGTGCTATGGAAAGTGTTGCATTACAAATGTTAATCAGCAGAGTTAAAAGGTCAAATGTAAAATATTCCATAAAGCATGCAGGCTTTAACTGTATTTACGGTATAAGCCTGCAGTGATTTGGCTGAGCAGGCAGATCGATGCATTCTGCCATACAGCCTCAAGGTCTGATTACTGTGGGATTACAGCAGGTTGGCAGGGTGTCCCTAGGCATACCACATGAGAGTGAGAGCAAACATTTACCTTCAGCTTAAACTCTTAATTTCAAGAGTTTGAAACTGTAGTATGATGGACTCTTCCAATGCAATTCTAAAGACCAAACTCATGGTGTCTTTTAGCAAAGGATCACATACTGTGCTGAGTGAGTCACACACAGACTCACTGATAGAAAGTAACTCTTGACTTCGATAACGTGACAACCTTTTGGTTCACATAAAAGTTTCTTAATGTCACCAAATTGAGAAGCGCAGAACGTATCATACTCAGTCTGATATTTATAGATAGACAGACATCTTATATGGTACACATCTGAGAATCAAGCTGTGCTTCAGGGTCACAAGCCAGCTCAGGTTTTATTACAGTGCACAACCAAAGAATATCAGTGTCAGTCCTATCACTCTGAATGTCACACCAAAGGTGGGGAGCTTAGATATGTCTTTTGTTCAAGGGGCAGTTTGCTTTTGAACTGGCAATCAAATTGGGCTCTTTTAATAACACAATAATATTACTGCCCATTATTGTCTGAACATGATTACTGCAGATTCACACAGTGGAAAAAGTGAAAAATATGAAAGAACAACATGATTCAAAAATCACAACAGTTGGCCTAAACACCACCACGGTTTCTGGCAGAATCTTTCTCACTCACTGCAAAGCATGGCCAGTTTTACAGTGAGCTCAATTACTGTGTGAAGCAATCGTGAACAATGGACTTGTTCTCAGTGTTTCTGTTAATGAAGATCAATTCATATGCAGAGTTGCACAACAGACCGTTCTTGGACACCAGTAAGTAACAAAAGCTACATTTGAGACTATCTTTTTTTCAGCATAATATCCAACGATTGGTTCTCCTTTTCAAAACTGAGGCTAAGTTAATTTACTGATTAACAAAATTCTACTATTTTTTCTTACTGAGACCAAATTCTTTATAAAGGTTCTTCATTATGAAGCATTGATTTATATCCCATAAAAAAACTGCGTTTAAAATCATTCATGAAAAAACAGCCAATCAATAACAATGTTACACTTACAATTTAATATCTTGGTGTATTCATGGCTGGGATAGCTAGGATATTGCAGACCTTTGTTGGTTTTTTTGTTGTTGTTGTTGTTGTTGTTATTATATTATGACATTGTGTTTCATCTGCATGCCTAGTGTTGAGTGACGTTGCAGTAAACAAATTACATACCTGCCCAGTGTCAGATAAATCGTTCTCTTCTTCCTCTTTACACTCACTTTTCTTCACCTTTTACACATGGCTGTGCAGCATCAATGCACATGCAACAATATATTCAAGAGATGTTTAAACTCATATTTATTTGTCATTTTTGCAGAGCATGATTCCAGGACCGCAGTCAGCTCAGGGCATGCCCACGCACATCTCAATGTGTGGCTGATAGCTTCAGTGCAGAAATCTGGAGTCATGCTGGCACTAAATATAGACAAAGGTTTTATGTAAGCTGAGGTGAATCATTCTATTCCACACATTTCAGCACATTTACTCACATACACTGGAAAAGTGACATGGCACAGGTGAAGGAAATGAATGTGTTAAACATGCATGGTACCCGTTACATGAAATGGATTTAGAGACTTGACAACACCGCATATGCTGTCTGCCAGCTGAAATCGCACGCATTTACAGAAATGAGTGTGTTTGTGTGCATTTGTAGCTGTGTGTGTTTTCCTCCAGGGCCTACCATGAGCAAGGTAATTTAAATGTGTTAATCAAAGCTCTAACATGATTGATTGGATGTGTTGAAGGCATCTTTGTCCTTCCCACAAGCATCCCAGTGTTTTGTTTTTTGTTTTTTGTTTTGTAAGAATGGAGATAATGGATCAGTGTAATGGAACAACACACACCCCATCAAAAATTTCTGAGGAACAGACATTCAGATTGGCTTGACAGGTTACCTGATATGAGTCACTATCCCTTTGTGCAGGTCAAGTCCTGTTTCAAGCTGAACTAAAATGATCTAAGTGGATGCAGAACAAACCCAAAAATAAGAGCGCCAGATACACTCAACAAAAATATAAACGCAACACCTTTGTTACTGCTCCCATTCCCCATGGGATGGACGTAGAGACCTAAAATTCATTCCAGATACACAATATAACCATCCCTCCCAAACAGTGGTCACAAATCAGTCCAAATGTGTGGTAGTGGGCACATCTGCTATATTGAGATAATCCATCCCACCTCACAGGTGTGCCACATCAGGATGCTGATCTGACATCATGAGTAGTGCACAGGTGTACCTCAGACTGCCCACAACAAAAGGCCACCCTGGAATGTGCAGTTTTGTCTCACAGCAAAATGCCACAGATGCCACAAGCAATGAGGGAGCGTGCAATTGGGATGCTGACAGCAGGAATGTCAACCAGATCTGTCGCCCGTGCATTGAATGTTCATTTCTCAACCATAAGCCGTCTCCACAGGCGTTTCAGAGAATATGGCAGCACATCCAACCGGCCTCACAACCGCAGACCTCGTGTAACCACACCAGCCCAGGACCTCCACATCCAGCAGGTTCACCTCCAAGATCGTCTGAGACCAGCCACCCAGACAGCTGCTGGAACAATTGGTTTGCACAACCAAACAATTTCTGCACAAACTGTCAGAAACCGTCTCAGGGACGCTCAACTGCATGCCCGTCGTCCTCATCGGGGTCTTGACCTGACTCCAGCTCGTCGCCGTAACAGACTTGTGTGGGCAAATGCTCACATTCGATGGCGTCTGGCACGTTGGAGAGGTGTGCGCTTCACGGATGAATCATGGTTCACATTGTTCAGGGCAGATGGCAGCTGAGAATGTCCCAGTTCTTGCATGGCCAGCATACTCACCGGACATGTCACCCATTGAGCATGTTCGGGATGTGCTTGACCGGCGTATACGACAGCGTGTACCAGTTCCCACGAATATCCAACGACCTCGCACAGCCATTGAAGTGGAGTGGACCAACATTCCACAGGCCACAATTGACAATCGGATAGACTCCATGCGACGATGTGTTGCACTACATCAGGCAAATGGTGGTCACACCAGATACTGACCGGTTCTGGGTCCCCAGACCCCCAATAGCGCAAAAAACTGCACATTCCAGGGTGGCCTTTTGTTGTGGGCAGTCTGAGGTACACCTGTGCACTACTCATGATGTCAGATCAGCATCCTGATGTGGCACACCTGTGAGGTGGGATGGATTATCTCAATATAGCAGATGTGCCCACTACCACACATTTGGACTGATTTGTGACCACTGTTTGGGAGGGATGGTTATATTGTGTATCTGGAATGAATTTTAGGTCTCTACGTCCATCCCATGGGGAATGGGAGCAGTAACAAAGGTGTTGCGTTTATATTTTTGTTGAGTGCATTTTCAACATGTGGGGTGAGCGCTACTGATAGAGTGCAGAGTCACTGGAGGTAAAAAAAAAAAAAAAAGGATGGTAAAAATAAATTATGTTATTGTACAGGTCTTTTTTTAAGGTAAAATTCAGCTTCAATTCCTTCTGTTTTGAATGATTGAAAATAAGTAAATAAATAAATAAACAGCTTCTGGGGCATGAACTTTTTATTGCTTCTCAATTGGAGCACATCAGAGAAAGCTTAAGAACTGCTGGAATGAATCAGTTTCACAGCCCTTGCATATTGATCTCACAAAATAATGAAGACGAGAGGTGTTGAAATAAGCTGTTTCTAATTAAGAGATAGCTCTTCAGAAGGTGAAGAAAGTGCAAAGATAAGAGATGAGGAGCAATGAACAGCAAGAGGGACTGAACTGTGGTCATCGTCAAATACAAATTTGCTCCTCTAGTCATCAACCTTTGACACCACCATGTGTTTTCAGAGCTGTGTTTACCTCACACACTCACATACAGCATCTGCAAAGACATGTTAGTAATGAAATCTAACAAAGAATAAAGCATCATCCAACATGATCCCATCAGCCTTTTGTCTTAGAGGATCAGAACATGGGAACCTGTCCTTAGACGTCAGCTCTGTTCTTTGCTTCCTCTTGTCTGTCTATCCCTTCTTAAGTCAGCTTCACACATATTGCCCTGTGTTACATCAGTTTAGATTATTATAAGGCTCACAAGCTCACACAAAAGCACACACACACACACACACACACACACACACACACACACACACACACACACACAGAAAAGGTATTTCAATAGAGCTTCTACTGATTATTTTTTTTAATAATTTTTCTGATTTTTACTGCATCTGAAGCAAATTTTGTTTGGCAGCTGGCATTTTGCAATCCGGTCAGATCATATACATTGCGCTTAACATGCCAGTCTTTTCTCTCACTTTCAACCACAGCACATCATGGAAGCTTTTTCAGTTGCCTTAACTACAGTACATGTAGAGTTTATACCACAGCATTTCAATACTGGGGTTTGGATAATAAGAAATCAGATAGCTGATGTCTGACAACCAAGGACAGGATTTTGTGTCTAACTAGACTAAAAATTTCACAGAGATAAGCATACATTTTGTTGGCAGAGAGTAACCTGAACCATTTACCATACCATCTACACTCTGTTACTATAGCAATGGTGACATCTACTGGTTAATATTTGCATTTCTTTACTCAAAACAGGAACATTTTACTGGGAAAAAAAGGAAATTCTGTGCTCTGTAGATTGTTAATTGGACTGAGTCCTTCCAGGCATCTACTTTGAAGGAACATTTACAAGTTAAGGCGAGTCTTTCTTGCTAGGGAGCACCTACAAGAAACAGCTCTGCACTCCACTATGAGCAATGAAAAAAAAATGAATGTGATTAGTTAGATTATGGCTTGAAAAAGGTCATAATCAACTTTCATGGAGGTCTTATTTATAGCCTAATGGTGTTCCAATTTCACTGAAGTATACCTAGTGCTTACATTATGTATCCACTGATATTTGGCAGCAGTAAATACATTCAAATGTCTTTCTTTAATCCATGTGACCTGAAAAATAAGAAAGGAAAAAAACTATTTTTTATACTGTTGTACAGGTACCACATATTTTTATACATTGATGCTGTCAAAGTCAAAGTTGACCTGTATTTGTTGTGATGGATTTTCAATCCACTAGTGTGGGTCAAATAAGGGAAACTGGTGGTTCAAAGCAGCTTGAAGCTGTGAAACTGTACGTGCCATGTCAGTGTGTATTTTTCATTGAACAGTGGTGACAGAGTACAAGGGGGATCTTGACACTGTCACGAAAACTGCATTCACAAGGGGTCACCCCAGCGAGGAGCGCTGCATGCTTGATTTTGACAGATCTTTATGCCAGGTGCCAAATGAACGGCCAAAGAGGTCACGAAGAGGTCAGAGGATACCCTGATATAAACACGAGATGTGGAGCTGCACATACGAGCAACTGCAATGAAACATAATTATCTAAAACTAATCTAATTAAAATTGATTTATTCTGAGCTAACTGCATTTAAAACATAGATTACACGAGAGATGGGAGGGTTCATAAGATTATAAAGTCACCTGAGCTGCAATTTCAGTGAATGTGAGAAACACGCACAAATCCCACAGGCACAAGGTTTTCTAACAATGTTTTGAATCCACAGACTAGTTTGCAATAAACCTTTTTTAACATGTAACATTTAATGTGGTTAATAATAATAAAAATAATAAAAAATAAAAAATAAAAACAGTTCCTTTTGTTGTCCGTGGGGGGCATGAGTCTGAACCTCTATGTCAAGCAGCATTTATGAAATCTATACACCTCCTACTGTACTCTCATTATCCTGTCATTCTGGACATCCTGAGCTTTTATATGATGCAACATTGTAGAGTTTGCACATGTGGACCCTTTTTCACAATGATGGGAACTGCAGCATCCTCATTTATGGATATGACAGAGGTTAAGTGATAAGATATTATGAGTCTATTGATAAAAATAAAATTGTTTCTTCAATTCGAGAGTGTTAACTTTTATTAAGTAGGATTATATGAATATGGAGTAATTCTACCCTCTCCAAAACAATCAGTTATTCTTATTGTTGTCAGGGGATGAGGTGAAGGAAGGTCAGACATTAGAGCAGAACCAGAAAGGTGAAAGCTCAGGGTGAAGAAATATAAGCTTTTGGGGAGCATGAGCATGGACGTGTGATGTACCCACTGTCCATAATATCTGTAGTATTATTTTTTGTCTTAGGTTTTTAGGCATTACGACATTTAAGTAGAAATATAACTGAATTTACAAACACTGACACACACACAGACACAAACACACATCTGCTAAGAGTGTGATTTCTTCTTTTGCTGTGTTGATTTATATAATTAATAATGGATATGCAAAAGTGCATTAAAATGCACATCTCATCTTTATAATTCAGTTCTGACCATACTGAAACTGGGTTGAAATCATTTTTACCGGGGAAAAATGAAAAACGTTGCCCACGATCTCCAAACTGATGGTCGTCTGGTTACATCCAAAAGAAAGTTTTCAGAAACTAGAGCGAGGTGCTCATCTCTGAAGGTAGCATCAGAACCGAAGACAACTGAAAAACACTCCTCAGCATATCTGTGGCTAGAGCATGGTTTACTGGCTGCTAGTTATAGCCAAGATTAGGAAGTCCGTCAAAATAAAAAATGATCTTGATGTCTCTGATAATGGGAAAACAATAAACCCTTCTGGAAGTTAAAAACTCTCTTAACAAGAATGTCAAAAGGTTACCTCATTGTGCTGCAGCTGAGTAACCAAATCATTCAACTTCAGAGCTCCAGCTTAAGCACTACTTCTTATCCATAATGGACTTTGTCATCATTTTCATCATCTTCTGAGGCTCCTCAAAAACTGGTATTTCCTCC
Source organism: Aulonocara stuartgranti (assembly GCF_965226115.1). Classification (NCBI taxonomy): domain Eukaryota; kingdom Metazoa; phylum Chordata; class Actinopteri; order Cichliformes; family Cichlidae; genus Aulonocara; species Aulonocara stuartgranti. The sequence goes on from NC_138942.1 coordinate 18,855,563, forward strand.
TCTGACCTTTTTTTTTAAAGTTTATATTTTAATTAACAACAATACTTAAATTATCTTTAAAAAAAGATAAAGAGTTTTTGATGTTGTGTTGATGTTTTTCATCAGTTTATTAATGTGAGACTATACATTCTGAACTGATCTGTAGTTCATACTTTGGTACAGACGCTAAATACAGCCCATATGTGAAGGTTAAATTACAGACCCCAGCAGTGACGGTTTCACCTATGAAGTAATTTCACTGTGTAAGTGTTACAAGGATAAAAAGTCAACAGAGTCGTGTTTCTTTCATCACAGAAAACGCTTTAATTGATGCTGTTACAGGTAAGAATCAAAATATAGCAAATAACTAACAAAGAAGCATTTAAAGGCACATTAAAGAAAACCTGATCACACTGTACTGTATGTGGTTCTTGCTAGCAAAACATTACAAAAAGGTTATGATTCTTTAGGAGTCCATCTGTTTGGATTTGCTCTCAACAAACTCAATTTCTGAAGAAGCTGAAGACCTAGAGCAACATTATCACCTGCTGCTAGACAAAGTGAAAAAGAAAACAAAAATTTCAATCCAGCAATTCAAGAGAGGAAAGAGATTTACTTGATCTCAATGCTTTGAATGCGAGCACCCTCATGAAAGCTCATGAACGAGTATTCCTGTGCACCGAGGCGGTTGGGGAAACTAAATGTTGAGCCACCTGGTAAAGTCACCTCAAACTCTGAAGGAGTGAATCTGATGACAATCTAAAAGGCATGAGAGACAGAGGACTTATATTATAGCTTGTATAGATAGATAGATAGATAGATAGATAGATAGATAGATAGATAGATAGATAGATAGATAGATAGATAGATAGATAGATAGATAGATAGATAGATAGATAGATAGATAGATAGATAGATAGATAGATAGATAGATAGATACCTTGAAGTCCTTTCCCAGGCTGAAAGGGAAGCGTTTCTCCCGTTGCTCCTGACACCACTTGTCTGCCTCGAAAGTGTTGCAAACAATGATGTTTGTCTCTCCATTGGCGTTAAAACGAGGGTTGAGATGAAGTGCAATTCTGTCGTCACTGGGGCCAATATTCACTGCAAACCTGCAACGAACAGACACACAAAGCTACATGCTTAAAACACTTATTAATTATTACTATACTAGGTAAACTATAATGAGAAGAACAACAAGAATTAAACACAAAAACATGTTTCATAGCTGTACTTTTAAGGTTTCAGCTTCCTTAAAGAGACAAAGACAGTTCACAACAATTCAAATTTAGACATTTTTCACCTGGTTAGCATTTTTGTGTGAAATCTGACATTTGGGAGATGACAGCTGCATCTCCCAAATGTATAACAAGAATCGATTTTGTTACATTTTGGTTGAAACTACAATTACTGAAAACCAAAAAGTTCCAATAAGAGTTTTTAGTTTATCCTTTTTATTATTTTCAATTTTACTATGATTCACTAATTTACAAAATCATGATAGAGTTTGGTCTTACTCAAGTACTTACTCTTTGGAATCAGGTTTAACAACTCCAACAACAGTCAGGGTTTGTCCAACCTTGAAGGTCATGTTCTTTATTGTCATAACCTGTGAAGAAAAATTATTAGTTTACATTAGATTAGCCTGTAGTGTTTCCCTTGGGATAAATATATCGTGGACAAACGAGAGAAACATGTTCTGTAAGATAACGCACACATACAGACACAAAAGTTGGGCAGGTTGATGATATGGTGATGTTTTCTGTCTGAGGCTACAATAATATTTGCATCTAATAAAAAAATCTAGAAAGTAGTCTTACTAGACAATAATGCACTGCATTAAGTAACTTACCCGTTACTGTTGATGATAATACAAAGCAACAGTTAAGAAGTGATTAATGCACACTTACACTATGTGGTAAATAGCAAAGGTCATCAAATAAATCCAAAAGGGCAGGACTCCCAAATTTTCAATCAAAAGTCAATTTAAAACAAAAACAAAACAAAACAAAAAAAACAGAGTTACATCAGCCTGGTATAGATTAAGTTTGCACCAGCTGTCAGTTCCATGTTTAAACTATGGTTTAAGACTCTCCATATCAGTTATAGGACTCGGAGAGAAGCAAAAGTAATGTAAGTTAAATATTGCTGCCAAAATTATACTTACAGTCTCCATCCTGACAGATGTAATAGGTCAAGTCGTAAAGCTGAGAAGAAATGAGAGTGCTGTGTGGTCTTGTCTCTTTGCACTTCAGCAGAAGGCCACATTATATAGAAGGTAGGCGGTGCCTTCAACCTGAATGACATTTCAAACGGCCAGTATAACTGTGCTACTGCACAGTAAAATTTGCAGTGTTAAAATAACACTTAAAGAGTTGAATTTAACACTGGTCCCGAGTCTATTTGGTCCCATTTGGAATTGGTGTTAAATCAACTCTTTCTATAGTGTTAAAATTTTAGAGTAAAATTAACTCTAAATAGAGTGAAAATTTAGCACTGAGTAACAACGCATAGTGTTAAAACAACTTAACACTACTAGTAGTGTCGTATTATTTACTCTATCATAGTGATAAATGAACTCTATTTGAGGAAAATCCCACTGATTTTTAACACTGAACTGACTTATTTGAAATGAACACTGGGGGTTCAAATAACTGATGAGAGTTGATGTTACTCCATACTGTGTTATTCATACACTGATCTCTAGTGAAAAATTAGCTCTCATAGAGTAAAATTTTTAATTAATTTTACACCAAGTAGTGTTACTAAAACTCTTCCTGTAGTGTTACCTTTACACTCAATTTACCATTTTGCAGCATGAAAACTTGGTTTTTAATCATTCTTTTACATATAAAACAAGAAAGCAAAAACCACAACTAGATCATACATTTAACAGCTTTATTTTCATGTCAGGCTCAAAATATTATATTATATTTAGCATGCTAAACTCCTACCAGCTGACTTGTATATGGAATATAGACCATAAAAATGTTAGTAGTTAACAAATACTGCCCCTGTTGGTGAAGACTGGCTGAATGCTAAGAAAAAATATTGTGAGAAAAATAAAAGAGCTAAATATGCTTTTTATTAATCGTAAATGACATGTCACAACCATATTCACTTCATGACACTCCAGCAAATCTGTCACTGGCAAGTTTATGAATTCTGGATGTAATGTAAAGTCAGACATTTAATTAATAATCGTGAATTCACTATTTTAATGAATCACAAAATAACTGTAATTTGTGCATGAAATCAACACAAAGTGGACTGTAACAGTGAGGTGCTTTGAGGAATACTACACTACTACTAAACGTTTACACTGCAGCTTACCCCTGTTTCACATAGAATTGGAGTTCTGGCTTCTACATTATTACTTAATTTAATTTCAACCTTTAATGTGATTTAAATAATTGTAACCCTTTCCAAAAATGGTTACAATTATTTGGGGTTTGGGGAAAAAAGCCCAGTTAATACAAAGTATTTGCTGTGTTCTGTTTAGTTTTAATCCAAAGAGGAAGATTGCAATGCAGCCTTTGTTCAGCTATTATACCGGGAAAGCGAGAACTCATAACAGAAATGAAACAGGGAAAATGTTAGCATGTTTATCTTGCTGTCTAACAGATAATGTTTGTGCATATGTCTTCTCATCTACCATACCTTTCCAAGCAAATTCTCCCCGTATCCAAAAAAGTGATGCAAGGTGCTTATTATAGCCTGCCTAATTTATCAATCTAAAGAGGAAAGAATTCAATGCAGCCTTTGCTCAGCTCTGATACAGGGAAAGAGAGAAGGTGTGACAGAAATGACACAAGGAAATGTTAACATGTGTTTATCTTAATGTCTAACAGATAATGTTTGTGCATATGTCATCTCATTTACCATATCTGCACTGCTTCCCCAATTACATTTATCCAAAATAGTCCAAATGATACAAGCTCCTTATTATATCCTGCCTATAGTATCAAACTAAAGGGGAAAAAATCCAACACAGCATTTGTTTCTATCTAGCAGATAACTGACATGCCTATGTATGTCCATGCAGACAGGAAGATCTTTAGAGCTGATTTAAAATTGTCATTTGATGGCTTAGACCAGAGGTGTCGAACTCCAGGCCTCGAGAGCCGGTGTCCTGCAGGTTTTAGATATCACCCTGGGTCAACACACCTGAATCAAATGATTAGTTCATTACCAGGCTTCTGGAGAACTTTGAGACATGCTGAGGAGGTATTTTAGCCATTTAAATCAGCTGTGTTGGATCAAGGACACATCCAAAACCTGCAGGACACCGGCCCTCGAGGCCTGGAGTTCGACACCTGTGGCTTAGACCATCAAATGTCAAACTCCATCCCTCGAGGGCCCGTGCCCTGAAACTTTTGAATGTGTCGCTAATGCAACACACATGAATAAAATTATTAGGTTATTAACAAGACTCTATTGAACTTGACTGCATGCTGAGGTGGCAACTCCTTACCCTACTCAAGTAAATGTAAATAAATGTAAGTACATGTGCGTTTTTGAAAAAGAAATTACTGAAAATGTACTGAATGGCTGAATGAATGGTTGAATCGGCACCTCAGGATTCTGTGCTTCGAGGATTCTGGTACTTAGAATGACTCGGGGGTGTTGATTCATTTAAACTAACATAATCTTCCTGCTGCAACCAGGTTTCTGTAAGGCAGAGTAAATCAATTTGTTGATTAATTATTAATTTGTGCACTAACAAGGACTTGGAAGAGATAGACCTAATGTTTTCTAAAATCAAATTTGACTCTTTTACTCTTCGGTGCAGATGTGGATACAGTATTCTTTTTTCTTTGTGATTGTATGTTTTTTACGTCATTTTTTGCAGATTTTTAGATTATTTTTGTTTGTTTGTGACCAGACACAGACTCTAAGGAGATGGGGTTTTGGGGGGTTGCAGAAGGAGAGAAGCTATAGAGAGGTGTTTTAAGACTGCAACTCTGCTTCCTGGTCCCAAATCTGGACAGTTATGTAGTTATGTTTGGATGGGTTTAATAAATTTGGCCAGATTTTTGGAAATGAGAGCTGCTCCCTTCAAAGTGAAATGGATGCTGTCTCTCCTAACAAGACTAGGTTTCCCCCAGAAAGTTTTCCAATAATCTATAAAGCCCACATCGTTTTTTGGACACCACTCAGACAGACAGCAAATTCAAAAGAACGTGCAGCTAAGGATGTCACTCCTGGTCCAACTGGGGAGTGGACAAGAGAAAACTACAGATTCTAGCATTTTTTGGCAAAGTTGCACACCATCCATCCATCCATCCATTCGCTTCCGCTTATCCTTTTCAGGGTCGCGGGGGGCGCTGGAGCCTATCCCAGCTGTCATAGGGCGAGAGGCGGGGTACACCCTGGACAGGTCGCCAGTCTGTCGCAGGGCCAACACACAGGGACAGACAACCATTCGCACTCACATTCACTCGCACATTCACACAATGGCAATTTGGATTTTCCAATTAACCTATCCCCTCAAGCTGCATGTCTTTGGACGGTGGGAGGAAGCCGGAGTACCCGGAGGGAACCCACGCAAACACGGGGAGAACATGCAAACTCCACACAGAAAGACCCCAGCCTGATGTTGGAATTGAACTCAGGACCTTCTTGCTGTGTGGCAACAGTGCTAACCACCGTGCCACCGTGCTGCAGTTGCACACCAATTCAATATTAATTTTAGATTTATGTTACTGGTTGTCCTTACTGCCAATGTGAATTATAATTTTATTCAATTTTGCATTTACCGTTAGCCGGTGGGGAAAAATGGTCAGTCACATGAACAGTTTGGTAGTGTACTGGGGCTTCTGTTTAAGTATATTTCCTCCTCCTCATCATCCAGCCACCCTGTGTTCCCCGCTGCTTGGGACAATCTGCCGGGGGAGAGCTAATGGGCCCTACACTACCTTTAGCTGCACCAGCTACAGGGGCCTAGCTAGCTACGAGGTTTTTAAGGGTGCGAAGCCAAGTCTCCAGTTCAGTAATCCTGGCATCCAGAGCTGCCAATCTCTACATTTATTATAAGTATCAATACTGCTAAAGGAAGTCGAGGAGTAACACACTGAGCAGGAAAGTGCAGGAGGAACAAGTAAAGAGGCCATGCTACTAGTGAGTCAGCTACAAACTAAGCTAACCTAGCAAATCCCCAAAGACACAGTGAGGTGAGGAAATACTGTGAATATAATTAGCGGGAGAATCAACAAAGAATGTGCTTTGGATAAAGTGAAGATGTGAAGATTACACTATGAAATAAGCAGTTATATATAAGTTGTTAATTAAATTGGCTACGTAGATTAATCAATCAATCACTCAGTCAATCATTTCATTTATTTATACACATATTTAAAAACAACACAGGTTGACCAAAGTGTTGTACAAAGTAAAAAGTAAAACAAACACACACAAAGAGAACAAAAAAACTCACCCACACACGGCACAAAAAAAATGTTGATTTATGTACCTGTGCATTTTCAATTTTTGCCGTTCCAGATGTTTTATGTTTGTTTTTCCTACAGGTGCAGCAGTTGGCGATACATTGTGCATTTCTATTTGTATTATATCCTTTTACTATGTCTGAACCTGAATCCTCCCTTAATTATGCTGCAAAAGACCAATGCTGCTGGGGGCTTCCCTGAGTGTTTCTTTTTTTACTCACCTTTTTCACTCATTTATCTGCTTACATATGCATTTAATTAGTAGTTATTATTACAACTTCCTATTTGAACTGTGAAGTTTCTATCTTTCATGCCGAGGAAAACCCAGTGTTTGCAGAGAATGCTACTTGTCTGACTGCATCGTGCCAGGAAGGATTATGGTGTGGGGTTACTTTTCATGAGTTGAGCTCAGCCCCTTACTCTCAGTGAAAATAACTCTGGCATTTCCAGATCAGTTTATCTCTAGAAGGGATTTAAATGGTCTTCATATAAGAATACACAGAACATAAAACATTGCAATGCCAAAATATGGTCACACAGTTTCCAGTTTTGGAGCCTGTCAATTACTGAAGGCTGTTTATATTGTGATGACTCTGTCTGCCTGACTATCTGTGTTTGAAAATATAGTGCAACTTTTGCTATTAATCTACATAACTGACCATAGATACCAGCAAAATTTGGGGATTGCACTCTCACACTATTTTGCTCCATTTTTTGAGATTTTTAGTTGAACTTGGAGCTACCTACAGAGTTTTGCTCTCGTTAGACATACATACAATTTAGGATTAATTATTCATTTAATAATATCAAGTAGAATAGATATATATTGTAATTTGATCTGTAGTACAAACCTTGGTACATACAGTTACTGTGAGTCAAAGCGGACCCTCATGTTATGAAATATGACCCATAATAAGAATTAAATTACAGACCACAGCAGTGACAGTTTCACCTATGAAGTAATTTCACAGGGGACGCCCAAAGGCATCATAAAACATTCCATGTTAGTGTAACAAGAATAAGGAGTCACCAGAGTCATGTTTTTTCATAAAAGAATGTGTTTTAAATAATGTCGCTGCAATAAAGAAAGAACAAATGGAATGTCTTGGGAATTCAAACAAATGCTTTAGTACTTTCAGACACCTTACAGAAAAACTTGATCACACTTTATTTGATTTTTGCAAGCAAACTGCTAATTCCAAACAGAAAAATCACTTTGGCTACTTTAAAACTTCAGTTATCTGTGTCAAGGACCAAAGAAAATATTTATCTTACATCCCATCTTCACACCCAAAGCTGTTTGGATCAGGCTCTCAACAAACTAAATTCCTTTAAGATAAAAAATGAAATTAGTGATGAAATTCAAGGTTGGCACGGTCACCATCCACCTTTGGGGAGATTACCTACTGATAGACAAGCAGAAAAATAAAACAAGCAATGTGAATTGATGATGTAGATTTACTTGATCTCAATGCTTCTAATTTCAGCATCTTGACCAAATCCAATGACAGAGTACTTCCTTGCACCCATGCGGTTGGGAAAACAGAATGTTGAGCCATTTGGTAAAGTCACCACAAACTCTGAAGGTGTGAATTTAATGGCGATCTAAAAAAGACATTTTGAGTGAAAAGAAACAGAGAGACAAATTATAGATTGATTGTAATACACACACACACACACACACACACACACATATATATATATATATATATATATATATATATATATATATATATATTAGGGGTGCAACGATATTCGTATCGATATTGAACCGTTCGATACAGTGCTTTCGGTTCGGTACGCATATGTATCGAACAATACAAAATTTGTCATTTATTTTATCAACTTTCCTTCCCCGACGTCCCGGGGCTAGCGATTTTTCCAGTCGGGCTACCAAAATCTATCTCTGCCCTGCCCGTCGGGCTATTGTAGGAAAAATATATGTCAATGCTTTTGCATTCTTTCGGAAATGTAGCTGGGTAATTATGTCATTGGCATCGGTGAGCCACTGTCAATATGTGACATATTGAAATCGCGTTTGAATTTGCGCTTGTTTTTTTGCTTTCACTTTGCAATCATGCGAACTGTGTATAGAGAGCGACAGCACTGATCTGTGAGTGATGATAATTTGCACACCAATTCCTCTGACATCGTCTTATTAATCGTTAGCTTACTATGCAAACATGACAAGTGAAATCTCCCGCAGCAAGCTTAAACATGTGAGAGGTTGATCGCGCAGAGAATCGCTGAGCTTATGTGAGTGCGTGTGTAAAAGCAGCAGGATTTATATTTCAGTTCTGCTGAGCCAAATAAGACAGGTCAGGGTGAAGAAGTGACAGCCAAAGAAAAGCTTACCACAAAACGGAAAAGTTATGACAAATCAGACTATAAGGCAAAAAGAAAGTGCAGCTTTATGGTTTCATGGACAAAAGAATTTCTGTGGCTGCAATATGACGAGCTAAATAACCAGGGCTGCACATAAGTGGTCCGCAGGTGCGCATTCGCTGTCAAAATAAAAAACACGCACAAGGGTTAGGGTTAAATTTAAAAACTGTACTTTTGAGTTAAAATATATATTTATAATTTTAATAAATGACAAATTAAAAAGGCATGAACAATTTTTTTTTGTATCGAAAAAATATCGAACCGTGACACCAAAGTAATCGAACCGAACCGTGAATTTTGTGTATCGCTGCACCCCTAATATATATATATATATATATATATATATATATATATATATATATATATATATATATATATATAAGGTGAAAATACAGGCACACACTCTCATACCTGAAACTCCTTTCCCTCACAGAAAGGAAAGCAATCCTCATGTTGCTCCTTACACCAATTGCCTGCCTCCAAAGAATTGCAGACAAATTTATTTATCTGTCCCTTTGCATTAAAGCGAGCGTTGAAATGAAATGCAATTCTGTCCACGCTGGGGCCAATATCCAGCGTGAATCTGCAATGTACAGACACACAAATATTTATTACATCTTATATTCCTTTTAGCATGCGTAGGAAGGACATAGGGCTGAAATAAACTGAAATACAGATATAGCATTTTTGACACACATTTGCAAATAATTTTGCTACAATAAATTTAAAGGACCATTCACCCCATAATCAAATTCTAATGACATGGCCTCCTTGTTCACCTGATCTGAACCCCATTGAGAACCTGTGGTCCATCATCAAATGTGAGATTTACAAGGAGGGAAAACAGTACACCTCTCTGAACAGTGTCTGGGAGGCTGTGGTTGCTGCTGCACGCAATGTTGATGGTGAACAGATCAAAACACTGACAGAATCCATGGATGGCAGGCTTTTGAGTGTCCTTGCAAATAAAGGTGGCTATATTGGTCGCTGATTTGTTTTGTTTTGTTTTTGAATGTCAGAAATGTATATTTGTGAATGTGGAGATGTTATATTGGTTTCACTGGTAAAAATAAATAATTGAAATGGGTATATATTTGTTTTTTGTTAAGTTGCCTAATAGTTATGCACAGTAATAGTCACCTGCACACACAGATATCCCCCTAAAATAGCTAAAAATAAAAATAAACTAAAAACTACTTCCAAAAACATTCAGCTTTGATATTAATGAGTTTTTTGGGTTCATTGAGAACATGGTTGTTGTTCAATAATAAAATTATTCCTCAAAAATACAACTTGCCTAATAATTCTGGACTCCCTGTAGAGTGTGGGAGGAGCCTTCAACCTGAGTGATATGTGAAACAGCCAATAGGATTGTGCCAGTGCTAAACACCCACTACCTTACTCATAGTCAAATTATAGACCATAAATAACTAATTTAGAAGTTAAAAAATGTTTGCATATTTTGGTGGTTAACATCCCACTGTTACACTGTTTGTTTGAAATGCCTCCAAAAGACTGTCTGAACTTGAATAAACCTACAATTCTCCTTCTTAGATCTTCACTGACTCTTTTGGACTTTTCAGTTGTTCTGAGGGGTTAAAATGGGACTTGACAAAAATTACAATAATATCTATTCAGAGCTCCAGGAGATTTTATTTGTGTAACGGTTGTGATGAGCTGACCTGTGTTGCTGCTGCTTTGAAGTTTACTGCTCTTTAATGATTTGCACAACTAAATTCAACAAGGTGTAAGCAGATGCATCCCATAATGCTTTCCATTAACTACTGTTTATATTGTCTTTATCATAGAGTATAAAGTTGGTATAAAAACTGAATGCAGTGAATGAGTCAAAGTATCACCAACATAAGTTCTAATTTACCTGAGCTGCACATGATGTAATAGTGACCATGAATGCACCGTCACTGTGCACCAGTGCAACACACACACACACACACACACACACACACACACACACACACACACACACACACAAATTATACAAGGCCTAAGGTTCAAGAAGCCAAAATGCAATTCAGCCTTTGCTCAACTACTGTGAAAGAGAGAAGGTGCGACAGAAATCATAGGGAAATGTTAGAACGTGCTTATCTTACTGTCTAATAGGTAACTTTTATGCATATGTCTTCTCATCTGTCACTGCACTCCATTTAAAAAAGGATAAATGATACAAGGTCTTTATTTTAATTTGCTGGGTTTATCAAGCCAATGAGGTCAGAATGCAGTTCAGTTTCTGCTCAGTTCTGATACTGGGAACACATAGCAGAAATGAAATAGGGAAATGTTAGCATGTGCTTATCTTGCTAACAGATAACGTTCATGTTTATGCATGCCTATGCAGATGAGAAGGAAAAAGAAGTAATTATTGTACATATATGCTGTATGGTGAACATTTTGACCTTAAAAGATCAAATATTCAACATTAAAATAATGTTTAAAAGTGAATACAAACATCTGTTTTAATTAAAGCACAGTTCAATTATAGACTAAGCTTGCACCAGCTATCAGTGTTTAAGTTATGTATTAAGAATGTCTATAAAACACAGACAAGTAAAAGTAATATTAATAGTAATACAGAGCAAGAAAAATGACCTTGACAAAACCACGGGGCAGCTAAAAACAGGAAGGTTTCTGGAAATGATTTTAAATAATCATTTGTTGGAAAGTATACAGAGTTTAAAGGATGACATGAAGTCTTGAAGCCTTGAGATGATTATTCCCATTGTTACCATCTTGGCTGTTTTGCTAAAATGGTTGGAGGGGAGAAGAATTTGAGGGGAATTTACACTAAGCAAAGTTGATCTGAGCACCCACTGTCCTCCAGTGATAACACTAAGGTACTTCAATAATCCACATTCTGCAAAAACCTTTCACTACTACTTCCAATAAAGAAAAAGAGACAACTATTATTACACTGTTATAACAAAATGTGATATAGAAAAATAATCACATATGACTCGCCTGAGTTTATTGTAAAAGTGGCAATTTGTTCTCACGTCATTCAAAAAGCAATCAGTATAACTAAGTAAATAAATATCCTACTCTTCTTGGGTAAATGCAATAATATCAGAGTATTTGTGGGGATATTTCTCCAGTAAGTAGTAGCTTCAAAAGTAGAAGTCAACAACATTGCTCAGCATTTCTTAATAAATAGCAGTAATCAACTCACCTGATATTTAAAATATTTAAGTTTCCTTTTCAACGGTTTAAAGGTTCAAAACATTTAAAACTGTACCCTATCCACTTTCTCAGAAACAAAATCTGCTGTAAACCAAAAGAAGTTTACTTAAAAAAAAAAAGATAATTTTTCAAAAAGAATTATTGAATCCCATTTATTATGTATATGTACCACCAGCAGCTGGAGTCATTTTATTGAAAGCTTTCTCCACATTCTGAGACTACACTGAAGTAAACTGCAAAGTTGCCATCAAAATGACATCAAACCACTTTTAGTGTTTTCTATTCCAAGCGTTGATTGATATTGCATTAATAATTATAATTATCAATTGTAGTTGAGGAAGTATTAGAAATACAGCAGTGAGGTGAGTGTTTAATGGTTGTAGTGGTTATTAATGGTTATGTCCCGACAGTCCCACAATTTTCTTGCCATTTTCACATTCATTAAAATGAATGACTGTTTCATTTCATGTCTGTTTTGTGTTAATTTCTTATAAAAATCTGTGCACGATGTTGTGTAGATATTTTTCTCCAAAAATAAATCCTAATAAATAATAATAATTCCAAAATCCTGCTTTGAAAAACATTAATTAAGGATTAACAGTTCATGTATAGACTAGTAGATAGATTAGTTATATGTGAAAAATTAATCTATGGTATAAACACTTCTCATAATTTTGTCTAGTGTCAATTATATCGTCAATTATATCGTCAATTATATCGTCAGTTATATCGTTATCGCAAATTTTCAAATGTATATCGTGATAAATATTTTTGGTCATATCGCCCTGCTCTAGTTCAAAGAAATTGACTCAAATTACCATGACATTCATGCCCATTATGACTGTAGAGAAACATTTTTAAACTACGAGTGAACTCTTTATGAAACATTTTATAAAGTTTAAAAGGGTTTAAATTAATTATAATTTAATTATAGTATGTTTGGTAAATGAGATATAGTTCCTTTGTTACTGAAATTCTTTTTTTTAAGTTGACATTCATTCTATAAATGTTTTAAACTTAGTGCCCAACTTTATATGGCACATTTAACCTTATTTCAATTAACCCTTAATGATATAAGAAATCAACAAGATTTTGATTTTAGCCATTTACTGTATGTCATTTACACTTTTCCAAACATATTTACCCCTGTATCCAAAAAAGCTCAAACACTACAGGATCTTCCGCCTAGTTTATCAATCCAAACAGGCCAGAAAGCAATTCAGCCTTTGCTCAGCTGTGATACTGGGAAAGAGAGAAGGTGTGACAGAAATGACACAGGGAAATTTTTTGCATTTATTTCTTTCCCTTTCTAAGAGATTACTTTTATACATATATCTTCTTATCTACAGTCCTTTCCAAACACATTAACCCGTATTCAAAAAAATTTGATATGATCTGACAGGTTTGTGTTGTATTCTACCTAGTTTATCAATTCAGAGGCCAGAATGCAGAAATGACACAGGGAAATGTTCTTACTATCTTACTGTCTAATAGGTAACCTTTATGCATATGTTTCCTTATCTAGTCACTGCACTCCTTTCCAAACAGGTTTAGTGCTTCATTGAAAAAAAAAAGGCCAACATGTTCTGAAAGGTCTTTTTTGTGTTCTACTGAGAAGGTGTGACAGAAATTACAGGGGAATGTTAGCATGTGTTTATCTTGCTGTCAAACAGATAACTTTCATATAACTTTCATGTCTATAAATGGCTATGCAGATGAGAAGACAAAATAAAGAGTTAAGAAGTTATCAATGTACACCAAGGTTTTCATTCGTTTTTATTTAGTTTCAACTTGAGATTTTCATTTAGTTTTTATTTTTTTGAAAATGCTTAGCTTCAGTTATAGTTTTAGTCTTTTTTTGTAATACAAGTTGCATACAAGGGGAAAGACTGAACAAAAGAATTCAAAAAAGTTATGTGTAACAAAATCTTGTAATATTACAAATCAGGTAACCTTTTTTAATGTATTGATTTCGGGAAGATGAACAACCATCCATAACAGTCAACTGTAAACGATGTATGGCAGAGTAATCTTGGAATTAAGGAAAATTCAGTAAGCACAGTGAACATAATTACAGCAGCACCTGCAAGCTTATGCAAAGGGTTAGCTTCCTTGCCTCCTTGTTAGTTTTATTATCAATTTCTGCTTTGCTACATCCATTGTAACCCCCATGAGAGTATTGACTCTTGGCTTGGCTGCTTGCAGAAGTCAAGTCGAGTAGCGCAAAGTCTATGGTGATCGTCTATAGAAAGAGAAACATGTTTGATAAGTTTTTTTTATTAAGTTACACACAAATAGCATTCTCTGCCAACAGGCTCACAGAACATGAATATGTAGAAACAAATAACAGACCAGAACCAAAGAAGCAATGTGTACAAGCAGGTGACAAAGACAAGTTTGTACAACACATGGCTCCGTAACAGCTCCAGTGTTTCCTGGAATTGATTCGGAAACACTAACAGAGTTATTACCTATCAGTGAAATTTCCCCCAGATAGTCTTGGTTGAGATCTGGTGACTGTGGAAGCCATGGTATATGATTCACATCATTTTCATAATCAACTATTCCCTCTTCAAATACTTAGTCACAGGCCAAAGATAATCTCTCATAGCAACTTTGCACTGATACGACTCTTTTCCCTTTGACAAGTGGACCCTAACATGGGAGCAAAGTGCAACAATGGGGGTGCCCAAATTGACAGGCTGCATCCTCCTGAGGACCCGGCCTTCACGACCTACGTGGCCCGGGTCCTCCGAAGGCCGGGTAGCCTGAAGTGATCGGCTGTGAAACTGGACGGTCTAGCCTTCAGTTTTGCGTCACCAGCTGTCTCAGTGGAGTTTAATAAACCCAGCTGTCTGCTCCTTCCTATCTAAAATATAACAGGACACTGGCGTAAATTTTCAATCATCTCACACTTCTGTTTAATCATTTTTTCTGTTTGACATTTATTCAGCTGTCTGAAAACTATAACTTTAATCTCAGCCAAATCGATTTACTCACAAACAAATAAAACACTGAAAAAAGCCAAACAATAAAAATTTTAAGCTATCTGAGTGACTTAAATCAAATCAAATCAAATCAAATCACTTTTATTGTCACATCACATGTGCAGGTACATTGGTACAGCACATGTGAGTGAAATTCTTGTGTGCGAGCTTCACAAGCAACAGAGTTGTGCAAAATACAATAATGTAAACAAGCAAAATACAAGAATGGCTACATCTGAAACTAATAAATATACGTACAATATATAATAGTATATGCATTTCTGGATGTGTATACTAAATATTTTTCTACGTGTGTGTGTGTGTGTGTGTGTGTGTACACATATTTTACAAATTAAATAGAGTCAACAATAAATAAAATATATAAAAATATACAGAGTTGAGACATGTGCAAAACAGTGGCATTACTGTACAGTATGGAGTGCATAATGTTAAAGTTCCAGTAGTGAAGCTGAGGTTTCTATGAAGTGTTCAGCAGTCTGATGGCCTGGTGGAAGAAGCTGTCTCTCAGTCTGCTGGTTCGGGACCGGATGCTGCAGAACCTCCTTCCTGATGGAAGCAGTCTGAACAGTTTATGGCTGGGGTGACTGGAGTCCTTGATGATCCTCCCCGCTTTCCTCAGGCACCGCTTCCTGTAGATGTCCTGGAGGGAGGGAAGCTCACCTCCAATTATCCGTTCAGAGCACCGCACTACTCGCTGGAGAGCTTTGCAGTTGTAGGCGGTGCTGTTGCCATACCAGGTGGTGATGCATCCAGTGAGGATGCTCTCAATGGCACAGTGATAGAAGGTCCTGAGGATGCGGGGGCTCATGCCGAATCTTTTAATCTTTTATTCGACTTATATATCATGTTCAACCTGAGAAGCGAAAGACCGCAGAGGGGTTGAAAACGATGTACCGGGAGTTTGCTATTCTCGCCCCAGCTAACTATCGAGCTGGTGGGTAACAGACGTCTCCGAAAACGTCTGAACACTTTTGCAAATATGTGATATCTTGATAAGCTGAGCAGATATTTGAAGTTTACACAGCTACATTCTCGCCTAAAAATATCTGAAAAGTTTATTTTGTGACCCAGAAAGAGTAATAAGAGTAATATTAAAACTAAGTAGCTGCCGCCATTGCTGGAAACTGGAATTGGCTGGGCTGCGCTATGAATTTTGGGATATGGTGGGCCACGAAGGATACACCCAACCCATCCTTCAAATCTGGGGAAAAGGAGGACGCATTTGTCTGTCATGGTCCTGCGACCATGACTCAGTGACTTTATGTTTATGTACTTATTGTTATTACTTTCATTATTATTCATGGCTGTTTTGGGATGGTTTGTGTTTGGGATTTTAGACACTGGGTTCTGGGTTTGTGCTCCCTCTGTTGGTCCCTGGTGTTAGTGTTCCCCTGTCTCGTCAGGTTAATCAGGTCCAGCTGTTTCCCCCATCTGTGTGTGATTTCCCAGTGTCTCTTTGTGTATTTATAGCGTGTGATTTCCTCTGCTCCTGGTCGCGTCGTCTGTGTTCCTACCTGGTGTAATCCTCTGCGTGTTCTCCCTGCTGTTCTCCCTTCATGTTCAGGTTTGCCACTCCTCTGTGTAGTTTATCCCAGTTTAGTTTCATCCGTAGTTCTGTTTTGCCATCTCCTCTTTATGTTTGTTATTATCAATAAATCACCCTCACACCTGAATGAGTGCTGCGCTTTGAGTCCTCCTTCCACTCTCCACACGGCCGCTGCCCCGGACCGTGACAGTACGACGCGACCACAACATGGACCCAGCAGCGCTTAATCCATCCAGGGAACTACGGGAAAATCTCATCGATGCCACACAGGAGCTGATCGACCTGTGGCTGGCAAGCCCGGGTGGCACGTCCCAGCGCGCTGTAGAGAGGCGGCTACAGCGTCTGGTGACCGGTCTCCCATGGCTTCTGGGCTCGCTTTGTTCGTGGGAGCGGGAGTTCCTCCTTTTGGACCTCGGACTTCACCCCCCGTCTGCTTTTACTTTCGAGCAGCCCGAGGCGGTGAGCGAGCGACATGTTCTGGCTTCCCCAGTTTCCGGGACTTTGTTTTCTGGGGCTATTCAGAGCGGGATGGGAGACTGTATGGATCGCTTACCCACCTTCGTGGTGACTGATCCTTCCCAAGTGGGCGTGTACAGACCCTCTGCAAGACTAACAGACTGTGTCTCTGCCACCCCTTCTGAGCCAGGACTTTATCGCCATTCTCCGGCTCAGTTCAGTGCTCGGCCACAAGCTCCCCAGTCAGTAGCTCAGCCGTTAGCCTCCCTGGGGGCACAATTGCCTGTTCTGCCGCCGCTCCAGTTAGCCACTCAGCCACCACCATCACCGCTAGCATCGCTACAACCCACGGTTCCGGTAATAGCTGAATCACAGTTTTCACACTGTTTTTCCACCGCCGTTTCTGAGCAGGGAGACAAACTGTTACATTACGGACCTGTTCCTCAACAGCTGGCAACATTAGTGACTGTTACTCACTCCGGGGCTTCCCCAGGGGCGGGGTTGCTGCCCTCAGCTTACTCTGGACCCCTGGTGGCCAAGATGCCAGCTGTGAACTGCACCGGGCTGTCACTGCCTGAGCAGGGTCAGTGCTCTGCGCAGCTGCAGCCCTCCGTATGTGTGCCAGAGGCCCACGTGCCTACTGGTTTTGTTTCACATGTGCCAGAGGCCCACGTGCCTACTGGTTTTGTTTCACGTGTGCCAGAGGCCCACGTGCCTGCTGGTTTTGTTTCATGTGTGCCAGAGGCCCACGTGCCTGCTGGTTTTGTTTCATGTGTGCCAGAGGCCCACGTGCCTACTGGCTTTGTTTCATGTGTGCCGGGGGCCCCGGTGCCCACTGGTTCTGCGGCTGTTTTCGCTGGGGGGCCCGAGGAGCCCGTCCAGTCTCCCGCTTCGCCTGCTGGGGGGCCCGAGGAGCCCGTCCAGCCTCCTGCTTCGCCTGCTGGGGGGCCCGAGGAGCCCGTCCAGCCTCCTGCTTCGCCTGCTGGGGGGCCCGAGGATCCCGTCCAGCCACCTGTGGCTGCTTCTCCACCTGTGGCTGCTTCTCCACCTGTGGCTGCAGCGCCGCCTCCTGCAGTATCATCACCTGCAGCGCTACCACCTGCTACTGCCACGCCTCAGCCTGAAGCTTCAGCCTCGCCTGGTTCTGGTCCAGCTTCATCCTCACCTGGCCCAGCTTCAGCTTCAGCGTCTGCTTCGCCTAGCCCAGCTTCAGCTACAGCTTCATCCACGCCTGGCCCGGCTTCATCCACGCCTGGCCCGGCTTCATCCTCGCCTGATTCTGGTCCAGCTTCATCCTCACCTGGCCCAGCTTCAGCTACAGCGTCATCCTCGCCTGGCCCGGCTTCATCCTCGCCTGGCCCGGCTTCATCCACGCCTGATTCTGGTCCAGCTTCATCCTCACCTGGCCCAGCTTCAGCTACAGCGTCAGCTTCGCCTGGCCCAACTTCAGCTGCAGCTTCTTCATCGCCTGGCCCGGTTTCTTCATCGCCTGGCCCGGTTTCTTCATCCTCGCCTGGCCCGGTTTCATCTTCGTCTGGTCCGGCTTCATCTTCGTCTGGTCCGGCTTCATCTTCGTCTGGTCCATCATCAGCATCATCAGCATCGTCTGGTCCAGCCTCCGTGTCTGCACCCTCGCCTGGTCCAGCCTCCGTGTCTGCACCCTCGTCTGGTCCAGCCTTTGTGTCTGCATCATCATCTCCGCCTGCTGCGGTCCCGGCTTCCGTGCCCTCAGCCTCGCCTGGCCCAGCCTCGTTTGGGTCTGGAGCTAAACGGCCGTTTTCTGGACCGCTGGCTAGGCTACTGGCCGAGCGCCGTCGCCTGACTGGCCGCCGTTGCCTTCCGCACGGCCGGCCCCCGGACCGCCATCGCCTGAGTGGCCGCCGTTGCCTTCCGCACGGCCGGCCTCCTGAACTCTTTACGCGCCGCCGTTGCCTTCCGCACGGCCGGCCTCCTGAACTCTTTACGCGCCGCCGCTGCCTTCTTCGTGGACGGCCTCCTGAACTGTGCTTTGGACTCTGCTCCCCTGTGGGTTTTGTGTTCATCTTTGTTTTGGGACTCTGGGGCCTCCGTCCGTGGTCGTGGTCCGGTCCCTCCGTCCTGGGCCCCCTGCCGCCCGCCCGGATCTGGTGGTGTTTCTGTGGCTGTCGGGGGACGGTCCTTGAGGGGGGGGTACTGTCATGGTCCTGCGACCATGACTCAGTGACTTTATGTTTATGTACTTATTGTTATTACTTTCATTATTATTCATGGCTGTTTTGGGATGGTTTGTGTTTGGGATTTTAGACACTGGGTTCTGGGTTTGTGCTCCCTCTGTTGGTCCCTGGTGTTAGTGTTCCCCTGTCTCGTCAGGTTAATCAGGTCCAGCTGTTTCCCCCATCTGTGTGTGATTTCCCAGTGTCTCTTTGTGTATTTATAGCGTGTGATTTCCTCTGCTCCTGGTCGCGTCGTCTGTGTTCCTACCTGGTGTAATCCTCTGCATGTTCTCCCTGCTGTTCTCCCTTCATGTTCAGGTTTGCCACTCCTCTGTGTAGTTTATCCCAGTTTAGTTTCATCCGTAGTTCTGTTTTGCCATCTCCTCTTTATGTTTGTTATTATCAATAAATCACCCTCACACCTGAATGAGTGCTGCGCTTTGAGTCCTCCTTCCACTCTCCACACGGCCGCTGCCCCGGACCGTGACATTGTCAGCTGCATTCAGGTTATTTTCCAACCTGTTTTGGCTCAAAGGAGCAAAAGAAAAATCCTCATCAATGTTGGAGTAAAATCTTGATGCTTTTATTGTACATACGCTGATAATTGTTGCTCTTGTGTCATTGTAAACCAGTAAAAATAAATAAATAACACATTGGGATCACGCTGAAGATCACAGACCACAGCTGAGCCATCAGGTGGGATAAAGGAGCTGGAAACATCACCTAATAAAGAAAAAAGACAACAGACTGAATGAAAAACAGAAGTCGCCTTCATTGCACATTTTTGACCAATCAGAAGTCCCCTTCTTTCACTCTAGACATTTGACCAATCACCGATCAGGATGAATTGCACTACCGTATGGTCCGTCCCCCTGCCCAAATCCTGACCGGGGCATAGTGTTATTATTATTACTGTATTATGGTTACAATATCAGTAGTGCCAACATGACCAATTATATTTGCGATAACAGGCCAGAAATGCTTGTACGGAAGAGGATTAGGGCCACTTGTTTATCACACAAATGACATCTAATGAAATTTTCCATTCAACATTTGAACGAATCCCCCAGCCAAATAATGATAATAATAATTTCCCGAGCCTTTCGGTTCACACAGAGGAGGGTCAAGGTTGAATGCACCTGCCAGAACTCAACTTTAGGGTTTTTAATGCTGTTAATGCTTAACAGAAAACTCAGCTGTACTGCTGTCCTGCATCCCACTCTGGCTTCTTATTCTTATATTTATTTTAGTTTGTTTTCCAGATACAATAAAAAAAAAGACTATAGTACCTCGGACTGAAGTGGAGACCTTCTGCTTTAATTTAAGTGGTTTTGCAGTTCGACGTTATCAGAGGCTCAAAATTAACTAACTGACAAGCAGTTTCAGACAAAAATAGCAGCTGACTCATGATCATTTATCATTGGGGTGAAACACAACACACACACACGCACATTATCATAAAAGACTGCAGTTCCTAGTTTATATTAAATCACGGGTGAAGGAAGAGGAGGAGAGCCTCACCTGCTTTATAGCTGTGAAAGAAAACCTGTAAGACAAGCATAGGTGTTTATGTAGCTCTTTTTTAAAGGTGTAAAAACTGGCAAGTTAAGTTGCTTGTGTTTCTTCCCCTCAAAAACCTTTTCACATGATGAACACAAAAGACGCAACCAATGTACAGTATATACAGTGGCACATTTTTATTCATGGATCATACAGTACAACACACACCAAAAACATTAGTCCACCTCCTAATCCGCTTCCTGTCTGTGTTCTGGGTCAGGCCAGAGAATCTCATCCACATCACAGACTACATTGGCCCTAGCCAGGCAGCGGGGGTAAAATCCTCTTGCATGCCTGCTCCACCCCTGGCATGCATCTACTGATATATCTAGGTCTTCCATGACCTGGAGGAGGTGCACACGGACATAAGGTTCTCTGTCGTACACCATAACTCCTCTGTTGGGTTTAGAAAGGAAGAGTATGCAGGCAGAAAGATGTGCACAGACCCTCCACTCTGACCAAGGACATTTACAATAGCCCAATGGCCAGTTATGTTCCTCCACCTCCTCCCTGGTGTCTTAGATCTCCTTCTCCTCCTCGACCTCTTTCTTTGCATGTCTTTGGATCCATTGAGCTGACTTTGGCCCTTTTGTCTATCCATCAAAGTTTCTGATTGGTGTGTGATACATTTTGACTCCTAGTGTTTCCACTTTGTTAATTGTGTGCTAATTGAGCTAAAGCTGTGCTGATGTGAGTTAACATTATTGACTGCTAGTGCTTTTTAAGTAGTCGCATGGTGTCAGTACTGACAAACGTAGAGATCTGTGTGTAGAGTTTTGCAGTAACAGTTCACCACATCTGATTCATGTGGCAAAGCAGGGGCATAGTGTTTATAGCTCAGGGAAATGGGTGTGCTTTTTGGAAATTAGCTTTATGGTTTTGAAATTTGGATTCACAAGATTGGTTATAGTGTTTAAGCAATCGAGAAAAACTGTAACAAAATTTAACCGAACACCTGTTCACTAAGGAGTGCCAAAATGAATTAAACAAATATGTCATTAAATAATTAATTGGGTAGGTAATTAAAGTTTGAAATAATTAATTAATTCAAAACATAAATAATGATAAAATATGAATTCACTTCATTTATATGTTTATGCATATTTTACTTACTTTGAATTTTAACCAATTAATGTTTATCACATTTAATTAACTCATAATAATTAATGACACATTTTACTTTCAATTATTTAATGACATTTTTTTATTATTTAATTATGTGTTTGGTTAAATAATTTTGGCACTCGTGGTCCTCCATAATCTCACTGCCAGCCTAGCCTCCTCTTGTTTTGTTTTTTTTAACTATCCCCTTTGATGACTAATTTATATAAATTGTACATTATTAAAAGTGTTGAGCAGCCAGCTGTGCCACTTTCACTGAAGTCCGTCCACTTTATTTCTCTGAAATCATCAAAGCTTTTGGGGAAAACCTATTTATTTACTTCAGGAATTAAATGATACACAAAATGTGTCATATGGAGCTAACTGGTAACTCATTACTGCTCACAAAAAAATGACAAGTGACAAAAAGTGACAACGACCAAAATGAATCCTCTAGAGTAACAAAAAGTTTCTGATTTGCTTTACCTTCTCAAAACAAGGTTTTTTTGCGCCAGTTTGTTTGAGGAGAAATGAGCTCAGTCAAAAGATGAAAAAAATGAAATAAGAGAAAAACATATAAACACAAAGGTGTGCCAGCTACTTACAAGTAGGCCCAGAATGCAAAACAATATCCTTTGCATCCTGAAAATAAATATATGCACATTAGCAGGCAATCCAATTTGTTTTCCTGTTCCCACGAGTCCTTGTTTGAGTTTTTACCTGAACTATTCGCTCCTTGTTGTGCGTCTTCACATCTCAAGTTGCAAAGTTTACCCAAGTTTTCTTCTCTGTTGTGCGCTCACAGCCTCTTACTAAAGTACAAGACTAACCCTGGCAGCAGCAGCAGACTCCCGCAGCACAGAGGCGTGGGTGTTATTGCAGTCGGCAGAGTGAGGTTATAAAAGTATGGTTCGGGGAACCCCAGAGGCCTTACAGCTTTTTCCGAGTGGTCTCTTTAAATGTTAGGCTTCCACTGATCAGCAAATGTGAATCTAGCAGTCCAAGTTAACTGGACTGGACAATCTTTGGTTGTCAAAATTTATTGTGAGGATAAGGAAAAACTTTATATACATAACTGCTGCTGTTAGAGCTGAAACTAGAAAACGGACTGCTTTGTGATTACTGTGAAGGGAGTGTAGTGCAGGCAGTGGCGGTCCTAGCCTGTTTGGCGCCCTAGGCGAACACTCCCTCTCCCTCTCCTCCTCTTCTTTTCTATTTTTTCTAAACTGAGCACCTGATGGCTTTGAACTTTTCTTGTCCATGTTCCATTGGTTTTGATTTTGCACTCCAGTATGAACACCCATCCCCCAACCCGAGGATCACCACAACATAACCTAACAGACCTACACCTTAGTTCACAGATTTGCTTTGTCTAAGGTGTATTTCTGGGATTTCGCACAACCCAGGATTCAAATCATGAATACATAATGGGCCTGGATTTACAACATTATGAATGAAATGTGCTCTATTTGGAAGCAGCCGCCCCCAACCCTGTCGACGGGGGCGTTGTGTGTGAGACTTTAAATCATCAAACTGTAAATTATAAATTTTAAATTGTTATTGATCCCTTTACCCCTGGTCCTAAAGTGTATGTTTATTTCCTTTCTCTTCTTATATATATTGTTTGTTTACTTGCACTGCTGTAACTGGAGCCTCGTTTCTCTATATACTGGACTGTATGTAGCGGAGATGACAATAAAGTTTACTTTGACTTCAGCAGCAAGCAGGCGCACCGAGGGCTCTCGCGCTCACTTTTCACGTATTTCGAAAAAACATCGGTGCAAATTATAAGTCTGTATCATGATGTCTGGTGTTTTTCTGTTTGTTGGTTTGTTTTTATTTCGTTTTATTTTGCGAGCTGGTTATTAGATGCTGCTCCAGCCAGCCAGAGATTCCCCCGCCGCCCCGCCCTCTCCTCCCTGTGCCGCAAGCAGCAGGCACACCTCGCAAACGGAGGGCGCCCTTACTCCCAGCAAATGGGCGATAGAAAACCGATCGGTGCCTATGCCATTCCCAATATGCGCTGGCATGACGTCAGGGCAGCATGAGTACGAGCAATTCTTTTTTTTTTTTTGCCGATGGTGATGCCGCCCCCACCACGATGCCACCCTGGGCAACCACCCGTGTCGCCTGTATCAAAAACCGCTACTGAGTGAAGGGACATCTTTAAAAAATTATGAGCTAACAATAAATAAATAAATAAAATCCTATAAATTCACACATTTCTCTGTTCCAAATTATAGCACCAACCAAGCCTGTGTCATTATTTGGTCAATAGCTGCTTAAAGCTCCCCATTCCCAAAGTCAGGAGTACTGTGGCTCACTTCTTTCTGAAAATCAGAAATTCTCATGAGGCACTTATGATGATCTTAAATCATTACTCTAAACAAAATCTATCAGAAAGTGATGCATTTACTTGTACATACATTTACTTGAAAATGTTATTAAAACCCATAAACATCACAGGCTGTTGGCTGTTGCTAATGCTATATCCATGCTTTATCAATGCTTTGGTTATATCCAAAGAGGTAAGACAAATGTGTGACCTACCTGCTATATCACAAACTAGCCAACTTCTATGTTTCAATTAACTTTTCACATAAATGAATACATTCATTTACAAATATGTACCAGTACATACTTGTGAGTAATTTCAAACTGGATTTCTGTTGTACCAGCAACCCACACTTTGAGCATCTGCACCAATCATAGAAGCATGACTGAGGAGAAGAATAATGGACCCTGGGAAGTAGGCTATCTATTCGCTCATGAGGCTGTCTCTAAAGCATGATCTCACTTGAAACTTGTAAATTTACTATAAGTGTACTGTGTGTTTATAGATATTCTGCGTGTGGGTTCATGATGTGGTTTAACACAGGTTGCCTATGCTTGAAGCAAACTGTCAAAGTTGGCCTTTCCTCTGGAACTGACCCAGAATAGGCAAAAAAAATCTCACGCAGTATAAAAGAGTCTTTTAATAAAATAATAAGTTCAAGGTACTTAGAGAATGTGCACATTTGACAATCAGCAGATCTATTGCCACAGAAAATATGTCCATAGACAGAGTATGGTGTGCACTCACACGCATTCTTGCAGACACACACATAAAAAACATATTTTTGTATTTTTTTCCACTATTTACATAATTAGCTGTGATCAGAGGATTAGCAAAGTTGATCAGCTTACTTCTGAGTTATTATTCCACAATAAATTGATCTAGGCACTCACTGCCCTCCAGTGGTCACAGTGAAGTACTACAACAGTAAACATTCTCCAAAGACGTTTCAGCATTGGTGCAAGAAAAAACTGAGGCAGCTGTTATGGCACAGTGACGAAAGGAAAATCATGAGCACTGATGCAGGTGTGAAGGTTTCTGAGGATGTTTACTCTGAGTGTTGGAGATGTATAGCTTTTAATTGCCAGTTTTTTTACACTGGAAGAAATGAAGCTTATGTATAAGTCTAAGAGGGAAGATTTGTAATATCTCATCTGCCTGCTTTGCTGGGTGTTTGGCTGCTAATCTATTCAGTACATCACTACCACTTTTCTATGCTCTTAATCTCAATACTAATATCTTTACTCTTGTCCATTCATTTTGTTGTCAGCCTCTGCCCTCACTGACACACAAAACAAAACAATGACTACACAACAGACTAGCTACACAAGAAAACACACTAAGTATACACTCCACGCTAAACATCACAAATCTCCCACATCTCAAAACTTGCTCTCTAACCCTCACTCGCTCTGTCTCGCTGCCATCACTACCAAAACCTTCGCCTCTTCCTAACCAACCAAATCCCAAGTGTTGAGTTTTTTTTAAAAATTGCTCGACGTAGTACGTTTTTCAACCAATAGCAAAGAGGTGACTTTTTTTCTTTATTTACTGTTTTTGCACTGTCATTAGAAAATGCTTTAAAAAATCCCCCAAAAAAACCCACCAAAAAAAAACTTGACGATAGTATTTAAGAACTGGTGTATACTTTCAAGTCCAAACTTTCAACACGGCCTGAAACAGAGACTCAGCGTGGCTGCAGCTTGTTGCTATGTCAGTTTAAATCAGTCATGTGATTTGGAGGTGTGGCGTGTCTGTGGACACTCACCTTCATTCCATTTCCAGAGTGTAACAACCAACCACCTGTGTGAAATCTGAAATTGCCATGGTGCTGATCCATTTGGTAATGGTGGAGGCAATATATTCAGTTTAAGAATTTATATTCACTCTTAACTGTAACTATGTTCAAAGTGTTAGTGTTATCTTATTTTAATAAACAACACTGTCATATACAAAACTGGGGTAGCAAGAGATCATCTTAGGGTGGCACAGGCCACCTCATACCACTCTTCTAAATCCGCCCCTGACCTTGTGGTGTTTTTCAGACTAAGTCCACAATAATTATTGCAATTATTCATTTTAAATTATTAAAATTAGCTATTAAAATCATCTTCCATTACATCCACAGTAGTTCAGGAGTGCTAAAGGCTAATTACAACATAATGGCCTACCAGCCATGCTGCCCTCAGAGGTGCTGATCAAAGTTGTAATTATATGAACAACCCCCTCATTGGTCCACTGTTAACATATTCACAGTGATTGAAACGCTACTGGTGAAAACACGTGGTTATCCACTCCCGCCTTGTTAATATTCAGTGGGTGCTGAAGAAGGTTTTATAATACAGCAGTGAGGACAGTGTTTATTTGTTGTAGTGGTTATACATGGTTATATAAATCCTAACATTTGCACAATGTTCTCCTTATTTTCACTTTCACATAAAAATATATAAATCTGTGGACGTTATGTGTTCGTGCCTTATGTAAACCACGCATGGTGTGGTGTCAATGTTTTTCTTCAAAAATAGGTGTTGTAAAATCAAACTAGACCCAGACCCACCTGTGACACATGAAATACTGCCTATATGTAAGGGTTAAATTACAGAGCCCAGCACTGGCTGTGTATCACCTATAAAGTAATTTCACAGGGAAAGGATGAAAGGTGTTGCAGAACAAATAGAAGGAGTCACCAGAGTCATTTTTTTTCATAAAAGAAAATCCTTTAATTGATGTTGTTGCAGGTAAGAATTAAAAAGTGGAATGTCTTTTGGAGCATTTTGAGACACATTAAAGAAACCTGACCACACTGTACTGTATATGAATCCTGCAAACTGCAAACAGAACAATAACTTGCTTTAACTGCTTTTCTGGTAGAGTTCCAGAAAGGGGTGTTCAGGTTCAGAGCTAACGATTCTAATTTTTAAGGCTCCTTTTTTATGACCATAGCTGTTTGGACCTGTTTCTCAACAAACTCATATCCTGTAAGCTATGAAAATCTATAATTAGATTAAAGGTTAACAAGTTTTCAGGAAGCTGAAGACCTAGGACTTTATATTACCTGCTGCTAGACAAACAAAAAAAGAACATTTTTCACATCCAGATATGAGAAACGATGGCGCTTTACTTGATGTCAATGCTTCGAATGCGAGCATCCCCATCAAAGTTTAGGGCCGAGTATTTCTCTGCACCGACGCGGTTGGGGAAACGGAATGTTGAGCCATCTTGTAAAGTCACCACAAACTCTGAAGGAGTGAATTCAATGGAGATCTAAAAGGTATTATCAGTGAGAGAAACAGACAGACAAAGGAATCAAATATTGTAATACATGTGATGTATAACGCTCAAGGTCTTGCAGATGAATGTGCGGTATCAAATAATGAAGTTCTCAAAGATGCAGTGGCACTTATTTTCCACCAGAGGTCACTCTCAGAGAGAGGCACTATACAGACTAAAGAGGAAGCTAATAGATTACATATGACCCATGCAAGGCTAAAATATAAACACACACTCTCACACCTTGAACTCCTGTCCCAGGGAGAAAGGAAAACTTTGCTCGCGTTGCTCCTGACACCAATTGCCTCCCTCGAAAGAGTTGCAGACAATTATATTTGAGTCTCCATGGGCATTGAAACGAGGGTTGAGATGAAATGCAATTGTGTCCTCACCGGGGCCGATATTCACAGCAAAACTGCAATGTACAGACATGTGACAAACCTCATTTACTTTAAATAAGTAGCTCAGTCTCATTCTAATGGGGAATTTGAAAGAGAAATAAGCATAGTAAGTAAAATACAAGGGAAAGAAGAACAACAATCAAGCACGTTTCACGGCTTAAAACCACATTTACCTTAAATTACTGACTCAATTAAATTCTCATAATCAATTTCAAATAGAAGTAACTGAGTCAAGTTCAGAAAGATACATGACATGTTCTATAGCTTTATTTCTGATGGTTCAGCTACTTTAAAGAGACAGCTAACACAGACAAAATCTAATTTACTCATTTTTTTTAGCTAGCTACCAGTGTTTGTACTAAATGATAAATACAGTGATAACGACACCCTGTCAAGAATTAATTTTGCTGAATATCGATTGAAGATTTTTCTAACTTTTCTGTGATTCATTCATTTACAAACTCATGACACAGCTCGTCCTTTATCAATACTTACTCTCCAGCCTCAGGTTTGGCGACTCCAACAACAGTCATGGTTTGTCCAACCTTGAAGGACATGTTCTTTACAAACATACCCTGTGCATAAAAAGAAGGCAAGTTTGGTGATACAGTGTATTATTGTCTACTAATACTACTGACTTTTATTAGATCCAATTATTATTACAGCTTCAGGCAAAAAACAGCACTGGTATAGTCTCGGCCAATTCTCCAATCCTCACTTTATCCCTGGAAACTGCAGAACATGTGTTTTCAGTTATATCCCCATTGACTGGCTGGTCAAATATTCCAGCTCTTGTGTCCTGAGGTTGCCAGGGACATTTTTCTGTACGCCGATTTTGGCAGAGACTGAATGTTGAAAAATGATGAGGGACAACTGTTAAACTGAGTCAAATTTTCCTCAGTGCAATACTAGATACCGGGAGTGGAAAAACACTAAGCTTAGCAGAAATTCAGTTCCTGCTGTACATGTGGCAGGGAAATAGTGGTTTGTGTAACAATTAGGAAATGGTCATTCTAATAGGGAATTTGAAAGAGAAATAAGTATAGTAAGTAAAATATAAGGGGAAGAAGAACAACAATCAAGCACGTTTCACGGCTTAAAACCACGTTTACCTTAAATTACTGACTCAATTAAATTCTCATAGTCAATTTCAAATAGAAGTAAATAAGTCAAATTTAGGAAGAAACACTAAATGACATGTTCCATAGCTTTGTTTCTGAAGGTTCAGCTACTTTAAAGAGACAGCTAACACAGGCAAACTCTTCCACTGAAGGCAAAAAGTCCAGGTGTACAAGTCCTTAAAAGTGTATTCTAAAGATGTAGGTTATCATATAAGTCTGTTAGACTCTTATGTCTATTCATTTCCACCTAAATTCCTAATGCAACTTTTATAGATTTTTTTATTCATTTGTATTTCTTCACTGCCCACCTTCATTTCAAGGCGCAAGATCAGAAACCTACTTGTGTGGGTTTTAAATGCTGCAGTTGTTAGAGAAACATCCTAGATACAGTCAACAAGAAACCAAACACATTTGCTAGAAATAACCATGAATACTTGATCATATTAGATCATGCAAACAATTCAATTTTAGATTCGCTTGTGAAGAGACCAAACTTTCCCACTGAACATGACTTTGAAGACTTAGTTGTTGATAAAATAATTTACATTGCTAGGTTAACAAACTGACAGGTCGCAATACCTTAGAGCAGTGGTGTCCTGCAGGTTTTAGATGTGTCCTTGATCCAGCACAGTTGATTTAAATTGCTAAATTACATCCTCGACATGTCTTGAAGTTCTCCAGAGGCCTGGTAATGAACTAATCATTTTATTCCAGTGTATTGACCCAGGGTGATATCTAAAACCTGCAAGACACCGGCCCTTGAGGCCTGGAGTTGGACATCCCTGCCTTAGAGCAACATTTTTCACCTCAACCTCTTCATGACTGTGATTCTCAAATCCTACAGAAGAGAAAGTTTTCCAAGGACCTCTGCATATTCTGTAACCCCAGTTACATGTTCATTGTTATCTGCATTATTAGATCCCAATTAAACTAAATTCTGTTCATCTTAAATTATATGTCACCACCATATCAGAGTTTCTATTGGTACACAGATAACAGTACTTTCATTTATATCCCCTTTGTAGACACACAAACATGTAATGATCTGCACTGTTCTATAAACAGGCTGAAATCGTGGCACGCCACAGCTCACTGCAAAAAATATAATTTATTTAAAGATCAACCAGTGTAAGTAAGGGAGGCATAGTAATGTGAACATTCTTCCTCTGTTAGAAAGTGTGTTTGGCTGTGCTGGACTGGGCTTGTGTCCGAGCTGGCAGTGACGCTGCATGTCTCCCAGACATTCTGCCTAATGAAGGAATCTGAATAAAGTAATGTGTAAGACATGATACTTCACTGAATCTGTCACTGGTGTGATGATGAAATTGAGCTGGCAAGTTATTAAAACAGTAACATGTTACTAGTAATAAAGTAATTATAAAAATAAACTTCACTGAACTGAATGAATAATTGTCATTTCTGTGTGAAATCAACAAAAAGTGAATCTTAACAGTGCCAGGGACATTATTTGAGAGATAATTACACTTCTGCTTAAGGGTGAACTGTTGTTGACCCCTGTTTGGCTTAGATTTGCAGGATTGTTGGTTCTTCTTCTTGTTTCTATGTTATTACTTTATTTCATTTCATCCCTTAATGTGATTTAAACCACAACACCCCTTTAGCCCCAAAAAAGAAAAAGAGATACAAGGTCTTGATTGTATTCTGACTATTTTATCAATTCAAAGATGCTAGAATGCAATGCAGCCTTTGTTCAGCTCTGACACTGGGAAAAGAGAAGGCGTGACTGAAATGAAAGACTCAAGTGTTATCATGTGTTTATATTACTAAGGATAACTTTCATGCATAGCCATGACATTGATCTATTACTATAGATGAGAAAAAGAAAATAACAATTAAGTAGTAAATAATGTAAGCATATGCTCTGTGGTGAATATTTTGACCATAAAAGGTCATCAAAAAATTCAAAACATTAGAACTCCTAACAGCTCAATAAAAACTAAATGCAAACATCTGTTTTAGTTAGTTCAGTTTAGCTGATGCAATTACATCAGCCTGGTAAATATAAAGCTAGGACCAGCTGTCAGTTCAATGCTTAAAATAGGCTTGAAGCCTAAGACTGTTGATATCAGTAAACCAAAGAGTCATATGAAAATCAAAGTAATAGAAGTTGACTATTGTTGTCAAAATTTTACTTACATTATTCATCTTGGCAGATGCAGAAGGTTAAGTACAGCTGAGAAGAAATGAAAGTGCTGCAGGGCCTTGCCTCTCTGCACCCCACCAGATGACTCCAGTATATAGAGGGTGGGAGGTGGCTTCAACCTGAGTGACATTTCAAAGAGCCAATAGAATTGTGCCATTGCTAAACACCCAAGAGCTGACTCACAGTGAGATTAGAAACTGCAAATAACTAATGTAGCAGTTAACAAGCAGATGTTGGTGAAGTGAGGCTAATTAGTGAAAGATCATTTGTTAACATCAAACTGTTACATTTTAACCTGGTGGAGCTGAGCCTGACTGTGAGGGGAACTGCAGACTTGGAGTTAAAAATAGAAGTGTATTTGTTACCAGGGAGACAACTAAATATTTAGCAGAGCCAGCGGTCTTAATGTCCACTTACTGTATATAGCTCAGGCCATACAATAAGATCAAATGCCGGCATTTGGAATACATCTGTGGCAAATTCTAGGTAGAGTTGAAATTAAGTGAAATGTTGGAAGTGAGTCAGATCCTCAAAATGATTTGAATATATGACTCACACTTAGAGCCAGAGTATACTGTCAGCTGCTGACAGAAGACAGCTGCTGTGAGTGCAGCAGGGTGGGTCAGTTCCACACATATCCACTACAATGTATTACAAACTAATGTAATTCAGAGCAATGTCACAGGAACCATTTATCAAGAAGTAATTTCTTTTACAGTTATCTGCTGTTTTTCCCTCTGTAACTACTAATTCTAGTCATATTTGCAGTGTAGGGCTGCTCCAAACTAAATTTGGCTAATATCTCATCATTTAAGAATCATTTAAGAACCATCATTTAAAACCAAGAGTGGAGTTTCAGAAGGCGTTCTATTTTTATAATCTAGGTTCAGATTCCAGGCTGAAAACTTAAACCTTGTGACCAGTTCCCCTACACTTCACACATTGTAATGGTACAAAATAAAAATTCCTCCCTGTGCTTTATGACTTCTTTCTGGGTCATGTTATTGATTAAACACTTTTTGGCACCACCACCTCAAAATAATGTCCTGAGAGCAATAGAAAAATCACAAGATCTTTAAGTAAAAAGTACAAAAAGAACGCTTTAAACTAATTTACATAGTCCACACAGTGCAAATGGGTAATCATTCAAAAGCAACTCAACAGTCTATAAAGACAAAGAAAGGAGATATTCTTCAACTGCCAACTCAGTCATCTGATCTCAGCCCTTTAGCGCATACTTTTCAGTTATTAAATAAAAACTGAAGGCAGAAAGATGCACAAACAAGAAACTAAAGACAGCAGCTGCATCAAAGGGTTTCCATCGGCTCTGGCCTTCAGACTGCAAAGGGTTTTTATCCAAGTAATAAAAACTAGTATTATAATAACAAAAATGCAAGCTTGATCAGTTAATTCCTAAACAACTAATGCAATGTGCAGTAAGTAAAAACCTGACTGAATGCTAAAATTTCTATAGGAAATAATCTTATCTACTTCTTGAACCATGTGCTCCTGTGACCATATGTCAAAACAGGGTGCTATCTTCAAATGATGCATGATAGGTTCTCACACACCTTTCCGGATGGTCATGGTCTAACCCTACAGCACAAGCAAATGCTGTGCAGTAGGGGAATTATTTACAATTGTGGTCAAAAGCTTATATACACTCCTCTTGGGGAATAATGTCATGATAATTAGGGACTTTTAATGGTTTCTTTAACAGTTGATTGATTGAATGGTTGCGCAAAGGTCACAAGTTGCACCTTGACCACATGCTTTTGGTCATCAACAAGCTTTTAGCGTAATTCTGGATGGATATTTGAGCTCTCTTGTTGAGAAAATTGGCAGAGTTCATTTAAACTAACTGGCTTAAATGGACTCAGCTTTTAAGAGTATTCTACAAATTTTCAACAGGGTTGCGATTGGACCTTTGGGGAGGCCATTCCAGAAGCTTCATGTTAGCTTCTATTCCAAAATCAGTTTTGATGTGTTTTTTGATCATCTTTTCTATTGTCATTGGCTTATACTTGTAAGATTAAAAATGGTTTCCAAGATTTCTACCTTATTAGTTTATTTGATTTCATCTTTTAATGCGATTTTAGATATTGCAAACCTTTTCAAACAAATGTATCCCTGTATCCAAAAAAGCTCAAATGATACAAGGTCTCTATTGTATTCTGCCTAGTTTAGCAATCCAAAGAGGCCAGAATGCAATTCTGCCATTGCTCAGCGGTAATATTGTGAAAGAGAGAAGGTATGACAGAAATTACAGAAATGTTGCATGTATTTATTTCCCTTTCTAACAGAGAACTTTCACATCTCTGTTAGAAAGGGAAATGAAAGGGAAATGCATGTTGACAAGAAGACAAGACAGAAAGACATTTTCCCAAACACTTCTATACCACATGTCTTCCTGGAATAACAGCCATTGCCATGTATTGGATGTCAGTGGGAATACAGATTTAAGACACTTCTGTATTGGCTTTAGCAATGTCCATGGTTTCTATGTGGGATGGCAGGCTCCAGAGCCTGAGGGCAAAAACACCAAAGTCCTGGTTTTGTTCTCTGGCAAGAAAGGGTCACTGACACTGACAGAAACTGGAAGGATGAACTCAGTGACCTCAAGGTAGAATATGGAGTTAAAAGATCTGCAGTATATTATGGAGCCAATCAATGGAGTATTTGAAAACAACTAATACTGAACTTAGAAAATGATTTCACACATAACCAGTGCAACTGAGCGAAAACAGGATAATGTGCTCTCTTTTCTGTGCACCATTAAAAAAATCAGTTTTGAACCATCTGTAATCAAGGAAGGGTGAAACTGAACAGTCTTATTTACAGCAAGTTATGGTAATCCAGGTGAAAGGTGACACAGACAGATAACTGTTTCAACATTTTCAAAAATATAAAGGCAATGCATGATGTATGTAGCACGTATGATTAAAAACAGAAGAGGAACAAAAGTGGATCCTTGTGGGATGCAACAGGTACTGGAAGCCGACTAGCTTCATCTTTCGATCATGACGTTCCTATATTTGAGGAGGGAAACCAGTGTAATACGTGACAAAGTTTGTGTTCCAGATATTTTTAAAGAACTTGTTAGATTCTATGCTGAGATCAAGCATGACTAAATAGTAGACTGACAGACAAAAGCAGATTATTATATGCCTTAAACAGAGTAGTTTTTTTCTACGTATGTTTTTCAAACCAGAGTGAAACTTGTCAGATATGGTAAAAGTATTTAAACATGGCTATAATTAGTAACTTTGCAGTAAACCGAGTCACTCATTTTGTTTTAAAGCACAGTCAGCACACACTCACACAGTCCTATAGAAACACAACATGGACCCTGATCCCCTCAGTAACTATAGGCCTGTTTCCATTTAACAAGATTTTAGAAAAAGCTTTGTTCTAATTGGGACTAACAAAGACTCCTTTAAGAAGGTGTGGTGGAGTTTATTACTAGTGTTTAATTATGTTTCTCAGAAAAGTGATCAAAACTGACATATTTTGTATTTGGAAAGATTATCTTCACTTTCAGATCAGCTTGTTCAAAGTTATGTACCACCTTACAAGTGAACGTCTGAGGATCTTAGTTCAGCTGTACCAACAAACAGTGTGTGGTTTGTTCAGAAAGCAGGTGTAATTATTATTATTATTATTATTATTATTATTATTGTTGTTGTTGTTGTTTTCAAAGTTCATCTCTCTACAGGATCAATCTGGAAAAGCTATGTCATATTTGTTGCTAGTATTGTGAAAAACTGGACAGTCTTATTTACAGCAAGTTATGGTAATCCAGGTGAAAGGTGACACAGACAGATAACTGTTTCAACATCCTATATATGGAGAAAAAAACAGCTTTAATGTAGCAATATTCTCGGTTGATTTATTATTAAAAGACATGAAACTATCCACTGAAACATTAAATAGAGTCCGAATTTATGTGGATAGAATGCCTTAGTTAGAATATTTATAGAGCTGGGTGTGCCACATAAAATAACTTCAGTTTTGGTATTGTTTAGTTGAAGGAAGTTCAGCTCATTGAAACAGTCAAAAAGGGTCATCATAGGAACAGTCACTGTCAAGTGTGGCAGGTAGATAAAACTGTGTATCATTCAAATAACAGAGATAGAAAAATGGTAACATGTGTTAATCTGTTTCAGAAATATAACGGCAATGCATGATGTATGTAGCACATATGATTAAAAACAGAAGAGGAACAAAAGTGGATCCTTGTGGGATGCAACAGGTTCTGGAAGCCGACTAGCTTCATCTTTCGATCATGACGTTCCTATATTTGAGGAGAGAAACCAGTGTAATACGTGACAAAGTTTGTGTTCCAGATATTTTTAAAGAACTTGTTAGATTCTATGCTGAGATCAAGCATGACTAAATAGTAGACTGACAGACAAAAGCAGATTATTATATGCCTTAAACAGAGTAGTTTTTTTCTACGTATGCTTTTCAAACCAGAGTAAAACTTGTCAGATATGGTAAAAGTATTTAAACATGGCTATAATTAGTAACTTTGCAGTAAACCGAGTCACTCATTTTGTTTTAAAGCACACAGTCAGCACACACTCACACAGTCCTATAGAAACACAACATGGACCCTGATCCCCTCAGTAACTATAGGCCTGTTTCCATTTAACAAGATTTTAGAAAAAGCTTTGTTCTAATTGGGACTAACAAAGACTCCTTTAAGAAGGTGTGGTGGAGTTTATTACTAGTGTTTAATTATGTTTCTCAGAAAAGTGATCAAAACTGGCAAATTTTGTATTTGGAAAGATTATCTTCACTTTCAGATCAGCTTGTTCAAAGTTATGTACCACCTTACAAGTGAACGACTGAGGATCTTAGTTCAGCTGTACTTTGAGTATTGCCAACAAACAGTGTGTAGTGTGTAGCAGGTGGAATTATTATTATTATTATTATTTTTAAAGTTCATCTCTCTACAGGATCAATCTGGAAAAGCTATGTCATATTTGTTGCTAGTATTGTGAAAACCAGTTCCTTTATCAGACGTTCAGTGGGACAAAGAGATGTGACATGTTTGCTCATGCTTGTGGTCTTAAGGCAGTCAGCAGATCTTATGACACACACATATCCGCCTACACACACACACACACACACACACACACACACACACACACACACACACACACAATATTTACTGAATATTTATTATAACTATTTATTATCATCACATGAAAGCCAGTAATTCAGCTACATACTTTAATTATATGAGATAATGAAATGCAAACCACTACAACATTTATTCCAGGCTTCACACCAGCACAAAACAATTATATTTGTGTGTATTTCTTAAGATTAAATGCAAACTATTTTAAAAAATTCTATCTGTTGATTGGTAGTTAGCAGACAATTATCAAAATTCATTATTTTACTTAAGAGTTATTAGTGAAAATGCTTGAAGGTGAGAAGAATTCGAGAATAGTTATATTGTTTGTGGTCTGACACAAAGGTGATCTGAGTGTTCACTGTCCTCCAGTGGTCAGAGTGCAATACTACAACAGTCCACATTCTGTAACGACTATTTACTACTGGAGGCAGCTGTTATTACAAGGTGACAAGGAGAACCAATAGAGCGCTAATGTAGGTGGGAAATCTTCTGAGGATATTCCCAATTAGTGTTGAGGATGTATAGCTTTAACTAAACTAACATAAAAGTAAAAAACAAACAAACAAACAAAAATATCAATCTGACAGTGATGCAAAATTATAACAAAATAGAATGCAAAACGTCACACACCACTCAGCTACACAAAAGTCAATCAAACTACATAGATACGCCACCATTCTTGGGTAAATGCAGGAGCATCAGAGTTTGTGTGAGGGTAATACACCAGGAAGGATTATCTAGCTTCAAAAACAGAAAGCAAAAATAAATAGCAATATTTAATGCTTATTAGAGATTTTCAAAATTGAAATTTACTTTAAACAATTTGGGCTCAAAACAGTAAAAAAACAAAAACAAAAAAAACAAATAGGCTATTTTTCACAATTCAGCCTCCCATATTATCCCTGAGAAAAAAAATGTGGTGTGAAGCATAAAAAAATAGGGTTTTTTTAAAAAAAAAGAAAAAAGCACTTCACTATGCTCTATGAGTATAGTGTTTCTGTCACTGGAGAACAACAACAACAACAACAACAACAAAAGGAAAATATAAAATGAAAAATTGTACACATTACATCACATTGTTGCCATTAAGAAATGCAAAACAGTAATCAGGTAAATTACACTAAACTGGCTATTTAATCACAACATTTACCAGTCAAGCACAACATTTTGTACAACAGGTACAACAGGTTGTACAACAGAAGTGACCTTTCAGACTGCAGATCAATGTTAGACTGAGCATTGGTCACAATAATAATTGAAAAGTACAACATATCATTTCCTTGTCATAATGACATAGGTCAGACAATATTAACTTTTGAATACATTTTGGTGTCAGACCAAAGCAGACCAAACCGACACAGTAATTATTGCATACATTAATCTTAAATGTATGTATGTAAGATAAGATAAGATAAGATAAGATAAGATAAGATAAGATAAGATAAGATAAGATAAGATAAGATAAGATAACTCTTTATTGTCACTGCACAGTCATACAGTGGGGCAAAAAAGTATTTAGTCAGCCACCGATTGTGCAAGTTCCCCCACCTAAAATGATGACAGAGGTCAGTAATTTGCACCAGAGGTACACTTCAACTGTGAGAGACAGAATGTGAAAAAAAAAAAATCCATGAATCCACATGGTAGGATTTGTAAAGAATTTATTCGTAAATCAGGGTGGAAAATAAGTATTTGGTCACCTCAAACAAGGAAAATCTCTGGCTCTCACAGACCTGTAACGTCTTCTGTAAGAAGCTTTTCTGTCCCCCACTCGTTACCTGTATGAATGGCACCTGTTTGAACTCATCATCTGTATAAAAGACACCTGTCCACAGCCTCAAACAGTCAGACTCCAAACTCCGCCATGGCCAAGACCAAAGAGCTTTCGAAGGACACCAGGAAAAGTATTGTAGACCTGCACCAGACTGGGAAGAGTGAATCTACAATAGGCAAGCAGCTTGGTGTGAAAAAATCAACTGTGGGAGCAATCATCAGAAAATGGAAGACATACAAGACCACTGATAATCTCCCTCGATCTGGGGCTCCACGCAAGATCTCATCCCGTGGGGTCAAAATGATCATGAGAATGGTGAGCAAAGATCCCAGAACCACACGGGGGGACCTGGTGAATGACCTGCAGAGAGCTGGGACCAAAGTAACAAAGGTCACCATCAGTAACACACTACAACGGCAGGGAATCAAATCCCGCAGTGCCAGACGTGTTCCGCTGCTGAAGCCAGTGCATGTCCAGGCCCGTCTGAAGTTTGCCAGAGAGCACATGGATGATACAGCAGAGGATTGGGAGAATGTCATGTGGTCAGATGAAACCAAAGTAGAACTTTTTGGTATAAACTCAACTCGTCGTGTTTGGAGGAAGAAGAATACTGAGTTGCATCCCAAGAACACCATACCTACTGTGAAGCATGGGGGTGGAAACATCATGCTATGGGGCTGTTTTTCTGCCAAGGGGACAGGACGACTGATCCGTGTTAAGGACAGAATGAATGGGGCCATGTATCGTGAGATTTTGAGCCAAAACCTCCTTCCATCAGTGAGAACTTTGAAGATGAAACGAGGCTGGGTCTTCCAACATGACAATGATCCAAAACACACCGCCCGGGCAACAAAGGAGTGGCTCCGTAAGAAGCATTTGAAAGTCCTGGAGTGGCCTAGCCAGTCTCCAGACCTCAACCCCATAGAAAATCTGTGGCGGGAGTTGAAAGTCCGTGTTGCTCGGCGACAGCCCCAAAACATCACTGCTCTCGAGAAGATCTGCATGGAGGAATGGGCCAAAATACCAGCTACTGTGTGTGCAAACCTGGTAAAGACCTATAGTAAACGTTTGACCTCTGCTATTGCCAACAAAGGTTATGTTACAAAGTATTGAGTTGTATTTTTGTTATTGACCAAATACTTATTTTCCACCCTGATTTACGAATAAATTCTTTACAAATCCTACCATGTGGATTCATGGATTTTTTTTTTTCACATTCTGTCTCTCACAGTTGAAGTGTACCTCTGGTGCAAATTACTGACCTCTGTCATCATTTTAAGTGGGGGAACTTGCACAATCGGTGGCTGACTAAATACTTTTTTGCCCCACTGTACATAGTACAGTAGTACAATGAAATTGGAAAACTGTCCTACGTCGGCACTACATATAACACAACACGACACGATATGACACATCACAACGCAACAAACAACACAACACAGTATATTAACTTAGTATAAAAAAGAAGAAGAAGTGTATGTGTATTGCACACTGTTATTATTGCACATGTAATTCAGGAATACGTGCTATTAGAGCCCTGTTGCCCTCTGAGTGTGAGGGGCTGATCCAGCTTGTAATCATATGAACGACCCCCTCACTGGTATTGGTCCACTGTTAACATTTTCCCAGTGACTTCAACTCTACTGGTGAATATGATGTCAAAACACACGGTTATCCACGCCCTCCTTTTTAATATTCAGGTGCTGGTAGGTTTCATTTTCAAACGCGGACAGACGGTACATAAGTAAGCGTTATTTTAATGTTAGTTAAAGCGCGGTGAGACCCTTGCTAACGTCATTAACTGTAGCGTAGCAAATATCTAACTAATACTGGAATTGACAGCTCGAGGTGCACCGGTTAGTGTGTATATGTGTGTGTGTTTGCCTGCCAGCCGTCATCACAACAGTTTAGAAAACCTGCAATTTATTACTGCAAAGTTGGCATAAAAATGGCATCAATAGCGGCGGCGCATGAGCCAGGCATTAGCCCAGGCTCCGTACCGCTGGCCGATGCTTTAGTCCCGGCGAGTATATTTGCTCCAGACCGTGGAGGATGCAGCGACGACGCCGGGGATGAGTGTTTCGAGGATGGAGACGTGCTCAATGGCGAGCCCGAGGATCGGGGGATTGACTTTACTAGCAAGGTAAAGCTAAGCTCGCCAAGCTAATGCTAGCTGCTGCTGTCAGTGAATGAATGAATGAGAAAAATAATGCGCCTCTCCTCTACAGCTATGTAATTAACGTTTTATAGCTACGGAGTATTTTTAAGCACCAAATATAACACACGAGTGATTTTTCTGGACACCGAGCTGCTTTTGTTGACACTAAACAGCTAGCAAGTGTTAGCAGTTCCAGCTAAAATAGCAGCGGAGCCCGGCGCTAACGTTAGCTGGACATAGAAGCACTTCTCAAAACAAGTGAATATGGTTCATCTGTTATTAACGGTTTGTGAACCCAAAACAAAAACATACGGGATAATAAAGAACAATGAGATAATATGGTCGGCTTTCCAGGGTACCAGCTAAAATACCCGACATGTTTTGCCTATAATGTCTACCTATGATATATATTGTTGGCTGTAGCTATATGTGCTGCTGAACCATTCTGATCAACTGAAAGTTGCTCTTAAATACCGAAACTTGTAGCATGAAAAAAGAGTTTTTGGCCTGACGTAATCCGGAATGTTTGAGTGAAAGCAATCATGTCTTTGCCCACAGGTATTAAATTGCACGTTACAATGGTGTTTTTTGGTCCCATAAACACATTGCACAGAGTTGCTTCAGGTAGGCAGTCCCTTGTTGACTTTTGGCTCCTGATAGTTTCAGCATGTTAGCAACTGATATGCTATTCTGTGTAGCAACTTCTCAATAACCCAGTCCACTGGGTACTATTCATCTAGCAGGCCTTTAACACAGCCCTTGTAGCTCCAAATGCATATCTCTTAGTATAAAGTATGATAGTACTATTACACTTGTAACCCGCCCTTAAAGGGAAAGCAATGTACTGCCACTAAGTAAAGTATGTTTCTGCTACTACTGGACCTAAACTACATTTCCTCAATAGTTCACTTATTTCATTTTGTGTGTGTTTGTTCTGGTTTCTTTTAAAGATAGAAACAAAAACTAGCAAATAATAATAAAAAAATGTTTGTTTAATCAGGGTCCCCATGAGCATCACGCTCATCCTTAGCTACTCTTCCCAAGGTCTTACACACTCAGGCCAACATTCACAACAAATAAACATAAAACAAGCAGGTTCTTCTTATACAAATAGCATTGCACTTCAAAGTGTTTTTAGGTCCATATCAGCAGGGATAACAACACTGTGTTCATGTAACCTTGCGGTATGTCATGAGAAAATAAGCAGCTGTGTTTGCATGTTGGGTGATGCGTTCGACCCTGCCATTCCCTTCAGATTTCTTTTTGCTTACAGGGTATGAGAGTGTCCTCCAGTGAAACTAAAATGTCCCAAATAAGTAATAATGTTTGGTTCAATGCCTGTTCTTTTTTTTTTTTTTAAACAACCTTACCTGATGCAGTCTCTCCCGGGACTGTTATTAACTGTTATTAGAAGAAGAATATTTGATTTAACAATTTCATGGCCAGTGTTACTCTTTATGTTTTCTCTCTTCCCCTCTCTGGAACCCAATAGCTGGCACTTGTTAGCCCAAATGGAGAGCAGTATGATTCGTTACTTCGGCAGCTACGAGACAGGATGGAAGAGGGATGTGGAGAGACTATTTATGTGGTTGGAATGGGCTCAGGTGAGAGATATATAAAAGCCCTTGTCCAAATTCCAAGGATACTGTAGTGTAAATTACGAGTCTCTCTCTTCCGCCTTTTCACCTATTCACTCTGTAACAGTTTGTAACACATCTGTTCTTGTTCTCCTCCTGTGCAGATGGTGGTGACTGGGGTTTGGATGAGAAAGATATGGAGGCCTCAGTAGCCACAGTTCACTCCATGTGTGAGCAGCTAGATGCTGACCTGATCCCTCTACGGGAGCGCAATGAGGCTGCCGGTTTGGTACGTGACTATCTGATACGGAGGCGTGTGGGTGAGCTGGACTTCCTGGAGGTCAGGTGAGCAGTAATGAAGTCACACTTACTTTCAACAGTGCACAGTGTGTTCAGTACAGGTGACATGTGTCCTGACCAGACTGTTTCAATTTTTTATCAGATAAACTACTGAAAAAACCCAGAGGCCCCTCGGGTGTGGAAAAAGTCAGATGCACACTTGGTACAATTACAGCTGAGAATTTTAAAGGAAATTTAAAGAAATGTTTATTTTAAGCTAAATATTTATAATAATAATAATAGTCATAAATCACCTTGTAGATGTTATGAATATTGGTACTCTAGGTGGTTTACAGCCCAGGTTTCATCTAGGAGGATTTTGGGAACAAACATACAGACATACATAAGCTACGATCATGATAGTGTGATGATGATGGAAGATTTCTGTAATTAAACCAATCCCAGGGCCGGGTTCCAAATCCCTTACTGACTTTTGTCCAGTG
This sequence comes from Aulonocara stuartgranti, assembly GCF_965226115.1. Classification (NCBI taxonomy): domain Eukaryota; kingdom Metazoa; phylum Chordata; class Actinopteri; order Cichliformes; family Cichlidae; genus Aulonocara; species Aulonocara stuartgranti. The sequence goes on from NC_138942.1 coordinate 18,898,159, forward strand.
GCTTTGACCCGTGTGCTGTCTAATTATATGGAGGGAGTGCTTAAAAAACACCTCACCTCAGCTATTATGGATCAGTTGGCCTGTATGCAGTTAGCATGCAAGTCACAAAGGATCACAAAAGACGCTGCACTGATACTACTTAATACAGTTACACATCGCTTACAGCAAACAGCTGATCAGGGAAGGATTATATTTGTCAATCTGACTTCAGCCTTTAATACAAGGACACATTTTATTGCAAGAACAAATAATAAGAGGGTAACAGTGGATTAGATATTTTGAAATTTATTGTTCGCAGAAGGTCTGTATTACTCATGTTGTCTAATGAAATAATTTGTAATACGGGGAACCTGTAAAGGTGTGTTTTATCCCAATTGTTATTTTCTCTTTATATAGATGATGTACAGCTACAGGATGGGAATATGAAGCTGGTGTAATATGCTGATTATATAACTCTTGTTGGTCCCGGTCATAGGAATACCAACCCTGATGATTTTGCATCATTGCGTAGGTTGGAGGAATGCTATAAATCTCTCTATTTGTTGATTAACATTGACAACACAAAAGAGCCTGTCTTGAATTACACAGGCCCTAAAACAGGTCTTTCATTTTCTGTTCAGTCTGTGGAAGTCATTAATAGGTTTAAGTATCTGGGAAAACATTGTGATAAGGAATTACATTTTGCAGCTAATGCTGATTACATCAATAAGAAAGTTAGTCAGAGACTGTTTCTTATGAGGAAGCTAAGAGGCTTTGAAGTTAGCGAATACGTTTTGGAAAGAGTAAATGTCAGCTTGATTGAAATCGTCCTCATGTTCAATACTCAGTCTGGTGTGGTAGCCTGACTGTGGTAAGTAGGAACAAACTGGACTGAATCTGAATTGCACTCAGGTCAATGTTATAGAATGCCTCTGGCTTGTAAAAAGCTATATAGAGGATGATTTGTACCAAATTCAATTAGTATGATGAATAATAAGCTGCAATATATTTTTATAACTTTACCAATGGTTTATGCATGTGTGTGTATGAATGTGTGCTGATAATTATCAGTTTTTAGTATGAATTGATAACTGACAGTTTTCCACCAGTTTGGACAATGAAAGTTATTCTGTTCAGTTCTATTCTGTTCCCTGAAGCATCCAGGGCTCTTTTTTCAACCTATATGGTATCCTTGTGTCTCTCAGGGTTGCAGTGGTGGGCAATGTGGATGCTGGTAAAAGTACTCTGCTGGGAGTATTAACACATGGTGAGCTGGACAACGGCAGGGGCTTTGCCCGCCAGAAACTATTCAGACACAAGCATGAGATGGAGAGTGGCAGGACCAGCAGTGTGGGCAATGATATCCTGGGGTTTGACCAAGAGGGACAGGTGAGTGTGTATGCTCAGTGCTTTACTTCTAAAAGAAGTGTAACTCTGAAAATGACTCGTGTTTTTAATGATGGTTCATATATTGAGTCATGAGGTGCTGAAATATGTTGACTGTTAAAATAAGTGTGAGAAGAAATGAGTTTGGTGAGGTGAACGTTAATAGTAATATGGAGGATCTACAGAAAATGTTGATGGAAGATGAAAGACTGTATGTTTACATAGGATTTCTGTTATTGTACTTGCTTCCCAGGTGGTGAATAAACCAGACAGTCATGGAGGAAGTCTGGACTGGACCAAAATCTGTGAGAAGTCCTCTAAGGTCATTACCTTCATAGACCTGGCCGGCCATGAGAAATACCTCAAGACCACAGTGTTTGGGATGACAGGACACCTTCCAGACTTCTGCATGCTTATGGTCAGAAAGGGGGAGGGGGAGGGAAGATGGTGTGCGTGTCTATGTACAATATCCATGATGTCCCAAAAATCGTTTTCTTTTTTTTTCTTTTTCATACAAGTGTAGGAATAAAATTCACTTTTCCCTTCCTTTCCAGGTGGGCAGTAACGCAGGTATCGTAGGAATGACCAAAGAGCACCTGGGCCTGGCTTTAGCTCTGAACGTGCCTGTGTTTGTAGTGGTAACCAAGATAGACATGTGCCCAGCCAACATCTTGCAAGGTAAGCCTTCTGGGGTTTTATTTGCTTTGCAATATTTCCTTATTATGCAAAAAATACATCTTCTATTAGCTTATATGCTGTTTATCTGCATTTTCACGTGCTAAAAAAATTACAGTAACAACTAAATAACTTGTGTGTTCTTCATTTCCTTCTATCAGAGACCCTAAAGCTGCTGCAGAGGTTACTGAAGTCCCCAGGCTGTAGAAAAATTCCTGTCCTGGTACAGAACAAGGACGACGTCATAGTCACCGCTTCAAACTTCAGTTCGGAGAGGTACTGGGTCTGTTGTTGCGAGATTCAGCAGCAGAAAGACAATGTCTCACTGTAAGCTACGTGTGTTTGTTGTGCACCCCCAGGATGTGCCCCATCTTTCAGATCTCCAATGTGACCGGTGAGAACATGGACCTGCTTAAGATGTTTCTCAACCTGCTTTCCTCCAGGACATCCTACCGGGACGATCAGCCTGCTGAGTTTCAAATAGATGATACCTACTCTGTACCGGTACTATGAACACTGATAAACTGCTCTCCCTAATGTATTTTATCATGTAAATTTAATGCAAAAAAACAGGTCATGTGTTGTTTATGTCTTAGGGTGTGGGAACTGTAGTATCGGGAACTACTTTACGTGGGCTCATACGCCTGAATGACACCATGCTGCTGGGACCCGATCCTCTAGGGAGCTTCATCTCTATTGCTGTCAAATCAATACACCGTAAGAGAATGCCTGTGAAGGAGGTCAGAGGTGGCCAGACTGCCTCGTTTGCTCTTAAAAAGGTAGAGAAATAATAAAATCATCCACTGTCTAGTGCAGATGCTTGGCATTGCATAGGTCAGTTAAATGTTAGCAGTTTTTTTTTACTCATTAGGCCTTATTGCTGGTCTTGAAAAGTGTTATTCATCTTGATAATAGAAGGGCAGTGAAAATGATGACATGTTTTGTCATATGCTTCCTTCCAAAGATCAAGCGTTCGTCCATAAGGAAAGGCATGGTAATGGTGTCCCCGAGGCTAAACCCACAGGCAACTTGGGAGTTTGAGGCTGAGATCCTGGTGCTGCATCATCCCACCACAATATCCCCGAGATACCAGGCCATGGGTGAGTAGCAGTGACACGCTCTGTGTGTGTTTCTAGAGTCACCTTAAGGCAAAGGCAGGACATTTCAGCAAAGATTTATAGCAAAGTTTCTAAATGACATTGAACATTTGTATGTATAAATGTTATGGGACTGAAATGGTCATTTTACAACCACAGTAAGCATCAATTCATTCTCCTTTATGTATATATTCCCCAACACTCAGTCCACTGTGGCAGCATAAGGCAGACTGCCACCATCCTGTCCATGAACAGAGACTGCTTACGAACAGGCGACAAGGCTTCAGTCCACTTCCGTTTCATCAAGACCCCCGAGTACCTGCATTGTGACCAGAGGCTTGTGTTCAGGGAGGGGCGCACCAAAGCTGTAGGAACCATCACTAAGGTAGCAAAGCCTTCTGGAAGCTGAAGGTTTATGTTGAGTTAATGCTACAGCGATCTGAGGATCATGAGCCAGGTTCTAAAGCTGTAGTTGGAAATAATATTAAGATTATGTCCAAAATGTAGAAATCATTGTAGGTTTATGTGCTCACAGATAGTTCTTTGGAACTAACGTGTTGTCTCATATCATTTTCAGCTGCTGCAATCCACCAATAACATGCCATCAAACTCAAAACCGCCACAAATCAAAATGCAGTCTACCAAAAAGGCGCCGCCGCGAAAAGAGGACGGCACCGTGGTGGCCGGTGACGACGTGGGAGCAGCAGCTCAACCGGCAGCCTCCAACTCGACACAACCGGTGAGTCACAAGTCATTAAAAGTACTAAAGCTGTATGCTGTATGTACAAATTCTGTGTGTGCGCAGTAGTGCAGTTCCTGCGTTTCTTCAGATTCTGATTACTTACCTCGAAGTTGCTGTTCTAACTTCTGTTTCCTCCTCCTCTTTTTTTCTCATGTAACATCTTGTCTGTGAATCTATACACTGCTTTGTAATATTTCACCCTAAATTTTAACTCACCCACATCACTCCTGTACACTCTCTCCATCTCCTTTGCTTTCGTGGCTGGCTCTCAAAGGGAGAGGGAGATGATGACCCTCAGTTAAAGGAGGGCAACAAAGAGAACAAGGTAAACTGTGTTGACAGAAAACAAAAGCAACAGTGAGGCTGAATTGTGGAGACTGGACTCTGGTCTTTGCATTTGTTGTTGTTTTTGGCATTGTGATGCAGTGCAGCGACTGCCTTATTGAGCGGTTTCGTTCTATCTACGTTACAGCCAAAGTCTGGAGGTGGTGGAAGGAGAAGGGGTGGCCAGAGGCACAAAGGAAAAGGCCAGAACAGCAGCACCAACCCCACAGCAGCGCCTTCCTCATCGGGGATAGGGAGCTGCTGAAAAGCCCACGGGTCCCATTTCTTCCTGTCACTCCACCAAGTGTCTTCATTCCACACACCATGAAGGAAGCAGATGTTTGGAGCAAGACACTCTCCTCAGTCTTATTACTCCTCGCCTTTTTTAGTTTTATTGGGTTTCTGTTTTTTTGTTTTTTTTTTTACACCAGGTCCCATACTTTTTATTTAATTATTTTTGAAAGGGAACACAGAGGGGTATGTCTCACACTAAAAGCATACACCTCCTAAGCATTTAATATCAGCTGCCTTTACCATTTCGAATGGCTTGGGTGATTGAAAGCAGTGTGGTTTTTGAGGTTAGCCTCACTCAGGATGATGAATATATTTAATTTTATCCATATTTTATGCGTGTCTGAAAACAGTCCTCTGGCTCAGTTTCAGGGGCAGGGAGGAAGGATAAACCCAAGACAAGGGTCCAATACCTATATTTACGAGCAGCTATTAGTGACACCCATGAATTCCCTGTGTATTTGCAATGATAAACAGTTGTACTATTTATACAGCATTAATTGCCTCTTAGTTTTACAGATTGGAATGATGTACAAAATGTATGCAAATCACAAATGTAGCAGAGTTGATTTAAGATTCTAGGTATACAGAAAATATAAGCTGTTTTGTTTTATAATTATTTATTTGACATGCAGAACATTTACTCTTGGATGGTCTTTATCTTTTGAGATAAGTTCACTTGCACACCTAGATTCAGTAGTATGTGTCATTCTTCCATCGTCGGTCTATATACAAACCTTATAATAGTGTTAGTACCAATACAGCACAGTTTCTCACTTCAGCAGCTGCTACTGATTGTAATACTTGCCGTACTTGCAGTGCTACTTGTAATTCTCATATCCCATGTGTTATGGCTTGTTGCTGTAGACATATTGTGACATTTTAAATCCCTTGCTACAAGAAAAGAACCATTAATAAACACAGTTTACTGAACTTTTCAACAGTGCTGGCTATTGTGTTTCCATATTTTCAATATTTCTGACATTATTTGCAGTAATATTATTTGCATGGATGTAACCCCTCATTTTCCATCAAGACAAGCCCACACTGCTTCAGCTATGTTGAGGCCTGGGCTCTGGGAAGAAAAATCCATGACTGACAGCATTCTATTGTGTTTTTCTATCCAGATGTGCTTTTTTGGGGGCACTGTATTCAAAATCATTGTTATGTTGAGGTTGTTGACAGATGCTTTCCAGATGGTACTAATGCTTTATAAATCCATCAATATTGACATGATCCCCTACACCACTGGCTGAAGTGCAGGTCAAATCCTTACAGTTGCCACCAGTTTCTACAGATGCCTGCAGACACTCACTGTTGTGCCTCTCTCCAGACCTCCTATGTACCAAACGTTTCAAATGTGCAGGTATCACTCCATCAGACCTGTTGCCACTGCCTTTCTGTCCAGTTGTTGTGTAACCCCAGGCTTTTTCTGCCAGTTTCCCTTCCTCAAAAATGGCTTCTTGACAGCCAGCGATTCTTGAGACCATTTCTGACGAAGCTTCAGTGAACAGTAGATGAATCAACTGCAGAGCCAAATGCAACTCTAGCCCTGTCAGGTCTTTGCTGGAATTTTTTCCCCTCTTAGTTCAGAAAAATTACTTTCAGATACTGTTCTTCTGTTGTCATTTTTGAGACCTGCCACTTCTTTTGTGCCCCTTTTGTCAATCTTCTTAAGGACAGATTGCACACCTTGCAAACCTTTGGCTGATGGATTCACTTTGTTGGCTATTTTATGTCTGCAAAACTATTGCTCAAGACCATTTCAGAAAAGTTTAAGTCTGTTTCATTGGAAGCAAAGTAAAAAGAAGAAATGTGGGGTAACTCAATGTTTTGCAAAAATGATTTGCCAGGAGAATAGATGTTTTTCTTCAGTAAATCTTTAGTTAAATTTTGTACAGCAGGACTTATGGATTGGTGAAATATTATTTACTGTAAATGATATTAGTGAAAAGAAAGAACTGTTAGTTTGACAATTAAGTAAAAAGTCATGTAGACCTAAGAAACAGCTCTAAGTATTTTCTTTAAGTCTAAGGGATAAAAATCAAAAGAACAAAGTCAAAACCTTTGTCTTAAAAACAGTAATGAACATGTTTCATTACATGTAACACAGCTCACTGAACTTGATACAGTTTATTTCTGGATGTTTATGTCAAAGCTAGAGATCAGTCTGGTAAAATACAGATAAAAAGTCCTATGTTTGAATTGCCTTAATGGTACATATAGTCACAAGCATATACAAAAAAACATTACAAAGTATAGACTTGTATGTGTAGTTATCTTTTATACATATATAGGTGTAACACAAATTATCTGCTTCATGTACATTATATTATACAAGACAGACGTTTTACTACCACTGCTTAGGTAGCACACATACCCATAGTTTTATATCACAACTTCACAAGGCTTTACTTGGCATGTGCAACATTTAATGAAGTATTTTGTGGAATTTGTGATACTGAGGTAAAATACATTCCACTTGAAAATAGTTTGTAACTTTACAGCTTTGTGTTTAGTAATGTTCTAGTTTGGCCTTAAATCTTTAAAGGATGATGAGGATGAAATTTAGGATAAGGTTACAAAAACTTTCGTCATGGCAACATTATGAGCAGAACAAAAGAATAGATTGTATTTCTCACCCACTCATGCACCATGAGCTTCAGGTACTGAAAAAAAATGCTGTTCGGTCATATGTTGTAGTCTGTCCTGTCCAAACTCTTTCTGTGGCAGGAGTGTGCAAGATGTTTATATAGATATATTAGATATATATGTATTTTAAACCTTGCAGTGAAACCTCCAGTACTGGGTATTGATCCGTTTAAATTATGTACAATGATGTGCACATGCTTCAGCCAACACGAGCCAGTTGAGTTTCAGTCATTTGGGTGTTACCATTGTCCAAAACTGACACAGGATGAGAGGGTGAACCGGTTGGTGAAGTAGTCACTTCTTTTAGCAGGCTGACAGTAGTGTCTAGATTTCTTGTCTCTGCACTTTTTTTTAACATTTAAAGAACAAACAAAAAAAAACAAAAAAAGGGCTAAGCTATGACTTTGAGACCAAGTTGTAGGTTTCAGCCATTTTTGCTGCACATTTATCCATCAATGTCCCAGCTGAACAGGTGATGTTTCACCAACATATCCTGCACTCCCTCTTTCAGTGGCTTCTGCTCCTTTTCCTGGGACATAAATGAAATGTGGAAAGCTTTTACTTGAAGTCAAAAGTTAGTAATGCATCACCTGACAGAAACACTAATCAGCAATTTTAATGAAAATATGTTTTATTATCTGCCTAAAAGAATATTGCCTTAATTAAAAAACAAAACAAAACAACACAACGAGTTACCATCTGGAGTCTGAAGGGGAAAAAAAAAAATCATGATACTGACCGCACATGATGACTATAGTATCTACAGTCAGCATAATAATATAGAAGTGAAATCAGTAGATCTTATAGAGATGCAGCTTTTTTTCCCCCCAGAGGAGACAGTCTGACTTGCAGGAAGGAGATGGCAGCGTGTCACTAATAGCACTAGCAACTGCCATTTCTAGTCTACTTCTACAGTGACATGGAAAATTTTCTTCTTTCAAAGATTTATTCTACAAATGTGCCACCTCACTCTGAAAATGAAGGGTAAAAGAAGACAAAGAACACTAATACCTACGCGAATCTACCGATAGTTTGATGAGCGACATTACCTAGAGATCCCAACTAAAGAGGTGATGCTGAACCAGCACTTCCATAACTTCTGCTTTCAGAATAGCAGACTTCTGAAACAGTATAAGTCATAATGTTTTTCGTCACTTAGTTCTAACAAGTCGTCCTTGATAGTAAGACTGGCTCACAACCGCTCTATATTGAGAAGCTGTCACATGCTCCTTGACTCACCTCTTTTTTGTCGGGAAGCTCACAATCTTGGGAGAGACTGAAGGCAAACTTTGACAGGACCCTGAAGAGAAAACAAGTTTGTTAATCATTATCCTGATTGATACACAGCTTCACTTTGTTTAACTTTTACCCTTCAAGCTTCTTTCACATGTATATTCCTGTTTTTACACGACTGAATTCTGTGTGGAAAATGCAAAAGATGGCTCGTGGATAAGATACAGCCAACTTCAAGAATTTAACACTCGGTAACCATCCATGATTTGAGCAGACTGACCTGAGCTCACACTTGATTTGAACCCATCCGGGGCTACGAAGGAATGACCATGGGTGATACCATTTTTCTACAGCCGCCATGCTGGAGCACAACACCTCCAACCATAAGTGCAGCACCTGCTCACTGAAGAGAAACATGTTAAGATTCAGACAGACTCGGTATGAAAATATGATTCTACAGAGTGACTTTGATGATTTCAATTCCACATGCATGTGTGATGAAACTTACTTCAGGCCAACACACACAAGAGACCTAAACTTGACATCCATTTGGGCATGTGCTGCATCATGGCTCATGTTGACTGACTGCACTGCCTGAGAAGGTAATCAAAGGGAAACAGTCATGCACTTTATCAGTCCTCAGTGCTACACGGCAACTTTACAGACTAGAAGCTAAGCCTCATATTACTGACAAAACACTTGGTTATTAATAAATAGAGTGTTCACTCACTCTGTAAAGCAGCTCCTCTGGCGTTAGTACTTTTCCATCTTCATCTAACCTGGTAAATCCCAAAGACAACCACTTGTTACTTCCAAATCTCTACTAGCAGTAGTGCAAAAAGCACACAGTGCACTGAGCACACAGTTAACGGTAAATGGCCCATTTATGTTCTTAACAAAGCATCATGCAATGCTAATTAAAGTCAAGTGCATCCCTGATGGCCCGTGGAGAACATTACAATTTGGGTTAATATAGCAAAGAATAACACTTTATGTACACCTCACCTGTAGGTTTTACACAGGACTAGCCTTGAGTAAACAGAATTGAAGTCCCTCTCTACCTCCCTGCTGGCCGCCTGAGTAAAAAGAAGAGGATTTAATTTAAATTGTCAGTTTGACAGACGCATGTGTGATACATGGTACTATGATGACAAAACGTTTTCCTACCTCCTCTATGAATAACCACGGGTGACATGGCCCTCCAAGTATAGATGGTTTCTTCAGACCATGCTGAAAGATAGCCTTCAGAGCTGGACATAGAGTCCCTCTGGCCAGGTCTGTCACTGCCTCTGTCACAGAGTCGTCACCTGCTAGTGAGTACTGAAGACATGTACGAGATCGTCAATCACTGTTGAAGACACTGTATGATTCGACAGTCAGGACATTACAATAATAAAGAAGCAAAGACAAAACCTGGTGCATAGTTGATGACATCGAACACTGGAAGAAACATCAGCTAACTGGACAATTTCAAAGTGCTTAGCTTTAATTAAGAGAATAACGTAAGAATGTGCATACCTCCTTGCTCCTTTCATCAAGGATCTCAACAAACTTTGCTGGAAACCAGCCTGTTAAAGACAAAATTTATCATACAGCAGATAATTACTTACTGATCTTTTATATCAGTTGTTTCTATTGTTACATTTTACTTATGCATTTACTTTAACTTGATTCCTTTTATAATTTTATCCTATATCTTTTACACAATTTTACTTATTTTGCACATTTTTATTATTATCACTTGTATAATTCTTTACTTTGTTTTTCATTTTTAAATGTGGAATGTAAATACATCTGCCTTTGGATCAGCTTTTTAAAATTTTAAATGTGCTAGATCAATAAAACTTTTTTGGCTCTTTATATTAAAAAAAAAGAGCTCTTTATATTAAAAAAATAGAAAAAAAAAATAGAAAAAAAAATTTTATATATATATATATATATATATATATATATATATATATATATATATATATATATATATATATATATATATATATATTTTTTTTTTTTTTTTTTTTTAAATCCCACATACCTCTAAGGCTGTTGAGTTCACCAACCCAGCAATGTTCGTCCTTTTGCGAAATAATCTGAGCGACAGAAGAATACAGCAGGATGAGACACAGAGACCAGACGGCGTTAAAGCTGTGCTTCTTTTTTGCCAGCATTTCTGTAAATTATGACTCACAGTGATGATGTCATTCTTTCTAAAGCCCAGTTCATCATCATCATGACGCTCAAAGTCTAGCAAAGCCTTTGCTCGTCTCCGTCGGTTGCGAGATACCACAAGAAAGTTTTCATGATCCCGCTGATGACTCTCCATGGAGTAGTCTGGAGTCAGATCCTAGACAGAAAAAATGGAACGGATCGATATGAAGTCAAAATGTGAGAAAATAATAATCTTAAAATTAATTCCACAATTTGGAAGTATTATAATGCTACAGACAGCAAATGAAAGTACAGCATGGCTGATGCTCTGTTTATTTTGGTTGATTGGTAGTTCAGAACAGGACATAAACACTCACAGTGCTGGAGTGGCGTGGATCCAGACAATGGAAGTGCTCTGCAATGCGGGTTATGGCCTCTCGCAAGGAGGCCACCAACTCAGTCTGCTTTATGTTCTTTGACTTCAGAGCTTCTGCCTCATCCTCCCCAAAAAGCAGGGAGGTCAGGGTGGATTTCCTGCGCAGCGACTGCCTCCTCACCACCTAAACATTTATCAATAAAATCTCAATTTTTTCCCCTCTTTTTGTTTAACAAAATTCTTAGAAGTAAATATACAACTCCTACTCTCCCTGTCTAAACCACATGACTAATAAATTATGCCAATACTATAATGACTGACCTTGTTGAGATTGGTGTTGAGTGGTGTGTTGTTGCCATTGCTGAGCTGTGCCTGTTCATTTAGGATGTAGGCTAGGTGCTTGTGTCTGTGAGCTTCCAGAGTTTCTTGGGAGAGTGTCCCTGCTAGCCTCATAGCCTCCCCTAGAACTGCAGGTGCGTCTCTCAGCTGGCTCGGCAAATCCGAAAGAGTATTAAAAATGGATGCAGAGTTCTCTGATGACACAAGTTCCTCCTCCTGGAGTAAAGAAGTAAATTAAATAAGATTAGGATTAGGATGATGGCTTAATCTTCCATCCTAATTGCTCTCCCCCAAAGAAAAAAATCTAATTGGTAACTGCACACACCGACTAAAGAAAACAATAAATGTAAAGCATTCAAGAAAAATACAAACTGCAAGAGGCTATTGAGATTCAGCAGAAGTACTGTGGCTAACCTTAATCTTGAGCATGCCCAGTGTCACCTGGAAAAGCACAAGTGACCCTTCATAGAAGAGCAGATCCCAGATTCTTAGGAGCAGACGGATATCCACCACACTGGCAAATGATGTCAGGAACCAGTGCAATGTGATCAGTGACAACTCTGGATGTTCAAAAAAAGAAGATGATGTTACCTACTGTATACAATGTACAGTATAGGGTGCAACTCACAACCCTTTTTCCACAACCCAAGGACTAAACTCTCATCATCTTTCTTGATGCTTGATCCTACCTATGTCATGCTCCTGCAAAAGGCGGTCAAGGGCCGGCAGGTACTGAACAATAAGTTGGCGGAGAACTCTCTGATCCGTTTGAACGCCCAGCAGAGTGGAGGAAAAGTAAGATGGAGGAAGAAGATCTTCGATCAGGGCGCACATCATCCATAGTGCATCCTCCTCCTCGAGAAAGAGCAACAGGCAGGAAACAACCTGGATGGATGAGACAGATATGAGAAACAATGAGAGCGTAAAGAGGAGAATATCTTCTATGCTGAATCAGCTGCTCTGAGTAATGTAACTGATCAGACAGACTCTCTATGTATGTGTTCTTACCATGCCAGTGCCCTGACAGTACCCAATGTCAGGGTAGAGCCATGCTAGGCTTCTCAGTACACGTCTCAGCCTTGGCACTCCAACACTGGTCAGACTATTGAAACACGCATTGGTTGGCATAGTCCGTAACAAGTCCTTCTCTATCTGAGGGACAAAAGATTAAGATGGGATCATCCCATTATTATTTGAAAGATCTTTAAGGATTCTGCAGAGCAAATGAAGAAAAATAGTGCAAAACACCCTAATGCTTGAAGTCTAATCTCCAAATGTGTCAGACAGATTTGTTGACTGTGTTTAGGCAGTACTTTTTGAACTTAATAATAATAATTACAATAATAAGTCTTCACACATTTATACAGTTAGGCATTTTACCTGTTTAGCAACTGTGGTGTCATCATTAGAGCTGTTCTTGATGATTTCTCTGTAAGAGATCTCAGAGGTCCTCTTCTTTTGAAGGGCTCCAGACAGACGCATCCAAAGCTAGGAGAGGAGGGGGAAAAAAAACGATGTTTCAGTAACATCACTATATAACTAGCTTGCTTTAACAGTATTTTAGACTTCTAGTCAATGCTACAAGAAACAACACTGATGGTAAAGCTTACCTGTGGTCTCATACTATGAGGTATTCCTCCTAGCACCAAGGAATGCAAACGCTCAGAGCGTGGAAGGACAGGATCAATAAGATCCCAGGTCAGGTCACCTACTGTGTGGTTATGGGTGAACTCCAGGTGGGCTTGCCAACGCAGTCGCTGCTGGGGGTCTTCACGCTGGGGCGAGCCCTCAGTGCCCAGCCAAGACTTAGGCTCCCCACCATCTAAGAGAAAGTAATATATTCAGCCTTAACTTCAGCTTTAGTTTGTTATCTGTGCAGGCTCTATATTAAAATTGTTATAACTTACAAACTCTTGGATTAAGGAGAACAAAATAATGGAAAATGGTACCAGCTACAATACTGTGGGCATTCACTGCAGAGATATGAAAGCTGCTTCACTTAAAACAAACTCAGCTGAGTCTCCAGGAGGACTGGAGAGAGTAGTCTACTTTTGCATGAGTTGTCAACCAGCACACTTCAGAGAAGCAGAGAATTCTGCTTTCATCATTCATGACATTGGAACCATAATTGTGTGTATTTGGATTGTTTTTTAAAATCACTAAAATTTGGCTGATAGATTAACAAAACCTTTTTCTGGGGTTTAAAACTCAAAATACACACTCAAAGACGATTCAATAAATAGCCTTCTTCATTGTCATAATAGGTCAAGGCTGGAAAAACCCTGAGATCACATGCACTTCACCTACATAATAGAGCTACTATGCTCATATCTAAAAAACAAAATTTTTCCCTACTGCGATTCACCAAATGATGATAAAAAAGTTTTAAGACAGAAAAGAATTGTCTGTGTGTGAATGAGAGAGAGCAAAAGAGAAGACATGGATAAATGAAATACCCTCTGTGTCCACCCTAAAGCCAAATTCATCATACTGGAGTTCAGGCTGCTGTGAAGAGTCTTTCTACAGAAACAAAACAGTGACATGCATTTAATCGGTGAACATCTCATAGTAGAAACATGACTATATCAAACAAACGTGGCTATAAAGAAGTGAGATTAATGGTTTCAGTGCCATTAAAGGAGCAGTGTTTTAAACTGATGAGATCACCATGGTAACTTTTGCTGAACAACGTTACCGTTGCCCAAACAGGCTACAGTAGATGTTTTAGATATAAACCGGCAGCACAAAAACACATTTTAACTACGTTTTTCCTCTCAATTTAAAAGTAACCTCAGATACATTATATACAAACCTGTGGGTTATTTAATTGGTGATTTAAAAACTAAATATTTAAGGTTAGTCGTAAATACCTGATAATGAAACTGATAGAACACAGAAAACAAAAACGATAAGTCTACTGATATTCATACCAAACCAATTCATGGATTATACACAATCAAAAACTTTTATTTCACTTTGATTTGGGCAAACACTAAAGGGAATTCCACCCCTCTTTCACTGTGGGACCATAACCTTGAATGCACTTAATTTTTTTAATATATTCTTTATTAACCTCCACAACTCACATCTTTAACTGAAGTAGGCAGCAAGCATTTGATTAGTCCATTTTTTTGTTGAAGAAAACTAAATAAAGATGGATGTAGATGTGTGACAGCCTTTAATATTTTTTTCTCAATTTCTAAAATCTGAAATGTTCGATTTCTCAAGAAACTTGTTTTATCAACAATGTGGGAAACCATATTCTTACTTGATGGTACTTGGCCAAAATGTCCTGGGGCCACATGCTTGGGGTAAGAGCCGAGAATGGCCCACCAGGAGCTGGTGTGTAGGTACCTAAAAGAAAAAAAGAAAAAAAAAAAAAGGTCTTATTATATCCATCTTTCTATTGCTAAATCCACACACACACACACACACACACACACACTCCAAAGTTCTGCAAAGAAATTACATTTTGCAAATATACCTGACATTTTGATGATTGAGTTCAATATGGTGGGACACCTGGGAGTAAACAAGTCAGCAGATAGCCACTCTATAGGAAAGAAACAGGTGCTGAGAATCAGTTGGCAGTTTAGATCGTCAACATTTGCATATTTCAGAACGATGCTGAAGCTAGTCAGTCCTCCAGCTGACAGCACTCCGTATGTTTGTGGGAAAATCTCCAGACACATAAATGACCTTTACAACCACTAACCACATCAAATTAGCAGACATTATAAATGTGTTTGTCTTCACTGTTTCAGTAGCAACTGTAATGTTTGAAATCCTTCGGATACCATAATCAGTTACTCAGGACCTCAGTCCATTTTGATGCTATCCAAGTTACTATAATGTAAACCTACCTAACTGCTAAACAAATACGCCATTCTTCAAACCAATCAAGTACAAAGAAATTGTCCAACAGACCAACAACAATGTAACAAGCAAGGCAGTGCCCCTTCTTCTAGAACGAACTCCAGGACATGCAGAGCTTCGGCACAAACACAGAGAGGAGAAAAAACAAACAAAAAAACAAACAAAAAAAAAACAAAAAACCACGAGATAAAGAGAATTCTTGTTTCTCTCTTCAAGGCAATATGACTGCTGTAATTACCAGAGGCTAACTATTCTACTAAACTCTTTGTGTATGTACAAATGTGTGTTGTGATGCTCTAAATGTAGAGCGCACATCTTGGGGTAAAATTAACATTCTGTGAGAAAACCATAAAATGACTTGCGCCTACAAACACACAACAAAGACTTAACATACCATGTATTTATGAGCTTTTGTCTGCAAGATTTTAGCCTTTGCATTAAAGCTAAAAAAGTGACTGTTTAAGCATATAAATAAATTACATGGCAAATATTGGCAATGAAGGGGAGCAAAGTGGGCCATCCCTCTACAGCACTGCGACAAATACCATGATCTCATCTAACTGTTGGTACAAAGTTGTTAACCTCAGTACAGCCTTTCTGTGTTTTAGATATTATCATTAACAATGGTGTTTCCACAGGTTAATATTCACAACTTTAACTCAGGTTCACACACTTTGCACACTATGTAACTGCAGTGGGTGAACCTGTCCTTCACCCACTGTCTGCTCCGGTATAATATCCACTCTAATAACAATGTAATAAAATAAAATAAATAAATAAAACAAAAAGATTAACAAGAGAAGTCTACAGAGAGTCTGTATATGTTTCGCCCTTAAGGCATTCAGACCATGATTCTGCTCACTATAAAACAAAACAATCAACAACAAAATAAAAGGACATTTTTCTAAAGTCAGAATGGTCTAGAGGACACTGATTTATTTACAGCCTTTGTGTGTACATTTAAACAGCACTGTGCTTGGGAACAACCCAACATTTTTCTGGAGGATTTGTGATGAAATCTGACTTTAATGAAAAGATGCAGTTTGTATTTTACCCTTTACAAAACAGAAAGCTAGAAAACTATTCTTGGAGTAATTGTGCGATGATTCTGGCTCAATTTTTCTAAGTAATCACTGCAGCATTTCTAACAAAGTACAAGTCACATAGGCATATCAGGAAGATGTATGTGTAATGGCCGATATATGGTTATTGGACAACTTCAAATATCCCTCTAAAATGATGGATTCTTGCCATTAGCATCTAAGAAGATTTCAAGTCTCAGTTCTGTCTTTTGCATACAAATAGTAAAACACTATATATGGTTTGTGTTTGATAGATGTTTTGTGGGCAAATACAACAAACGAGTTGTTGCCCCAGAGAAGAAATAATACAGTATATCAGTAAGACAAACCACTACTTGGAATCTAAGCAACTACAACCATAACCTGTGAAAAGAGGCTCGCCTGCATGCAAACACGCTGCCAAAATGATTCATTCTAGCAGCAGGCTTGCGGCATGAAGGGAGATTTAGGACTTAAGAGATGAGAAATCAATTTGAGGTCTGGAGGACGGCCAAGTGTTTTCAGGGAAACTCTGTCTAACTGAGGGAGGCCTGGGATTTTAGAGCATCTCCTTTACAAGAACATTAACAGTTTAAACACCTGCCAAAGAAAACCAAACATTACAAAATCCATCCTGCAAACTGTTGCACATATCAGTAATCTGACAGCAAAATTCGTCCGCAAACCCGAAACAAACATAACGAGCAAGTTCTGAGTAACCCACTATGAATCCTTATTCTCATAATATCAATCCTTATTCTCAGAGTCATCGCAGAATGCGCTCTATACTACAAAGAAGAACACCAAGTTTGCAAACACGGATACATAAAATACGATTGTGACTCTGCATGTGATTAATAAAACACATCGAGTATTTTAGATTTTGTCGAGAAAGGCAAAACTTGGGCAGAAACAAGTCACAACTTTCAGGAAATGAACAGAACTAAGGTGACTTGGAAGTTAATGCTCTCACATGCATGTGATAAATGGAAATCATTAACTTGTTACAGTTTTGTTCTCCCAAGGATGTAAACAGCACAGACAAATCAAATCACTTCATCTGAGGACCTTCCTGGACCTATAACAAAGGGTCTTTCATGCTTTTTTCCTCTCCAAACAAAATAACATCCTTTTCACTGCGGAGGTGTGGCTGTACTCACAAGTGTTTGCACACACACTGGTCAACACCCTGTTGTAAGAACACCAACAAGCAACATCCTGCTGTGCAAACAGGCCAAGAGTATGCATCGTGCACAGCAAAGCCCTTCCTTTTAAACACTATAAGGAAGCTCTTACTTCTACTCTAATTAGAGTTTGTGCTGCCCCATCAGCCTGCCCAATCAGCTCTACCCACTCCACTTCCCCTTACACCTCCCCCAGCTGTCCCTTTCACTAACCACAACATTGGTGACTCATGTCGCCTCCTCACCAAAGGAAGAAGAAGAAAAAAAAAGGGTGTCGGTGTATGCCAGAGCATCTCTGCCTTGTGCCCAACAAATCTAGCTTTGGCTGAAGAATGACAGGCGCACACCTTCAGTCTCATTGGCAGTCCATCTGTGTGTGTCTCCCCTCTTACACACTGGCATGCATCGCATCTAATTATAGTCTCAGTTAGACTTACGCACACATACACGCAAAGGGATGCTCGTGGAAGGCCACTTCTTTGAGTGAAAGTGCTGGAAACTCCCGTCTAAATACCCTTACTTCCTCGTTTCAATGGAGTGTAAGGCAAGAACCTGCAGGGAATAGGCGCTGTATGACAAAAAAGCACTGCATCACTCTTGTCAACATCTATCTGCAACACCCAAGCTCTGTTGTCAGTAAGCCATAAGGTTATGCATAAGGCAACAAGTGACTCTCCTGCGTCTGATAGCACTACGAGGCACGTTTGAGTGTAAATCATCTGTTGTGTTGGTACAGACTGCAGCATCTGTCAGCTTTGTATGTGTCATCGTTAAACCGTTCAGCTGACCCAGAAATGCTGAAACGTTAATGGTAGACCACACGTGATGCTACCGACTCACACACACACACAAATCTCACTGAATATTCAGTTTTTTTTATTAACTTAAAGATATGTATGAAGCACAATGCTCAGAAATGATTCAATTATTGTTACGTCAAACCCCCAGCTGACGTCAGTTGCAGCTACGAGACAATAACACAACATTTTCTTTCCTTAAAAAACACCCCCATCAGGGACAACACATTTGGTCAACACCACAAATGTTATCAAACAATAAGCCATGAAATTTAACGCTCATACATTCATATTGACTTGTCAGCTGTTAGCCAAACATGCTACGTTTAGCTTTTAGCTAGTAGTTAGGTGCAAAACGGTGTACCACGGAAGGCCTGTCCGATTAACTTACCGTGACATTATTCTAGCGAACGCACGCTAAGGTTTCTGGAGGACGTGCCTTTTCGTTTTTCCCCTATAGTTTTAAAGAGAAAACGCCATATGCTATGCCATTGCCATCTCTCGCCTCGGACGTAAGACTTCCCAATACTGTGCACCTGCTAGTGGCGACGTGTAACTCCGACGTATTCTTACGCCCTGTAAGGCTTTCCCAGTTCCTTTTCCATCGTGGGAAGTAGCGCCAGATCCCGGAACTACAATTCTCAGTCAAAAATATCCTTCCGCAGGTGGGGAGTAGGTGACGCAGGCACACGACGTATCTCTTTTTTGTTCCATTCATTCATTCATTCTTTTTTTCTTTTTTTTGATACTCCCTTACCTCATTCAGACCAGCTACGAAAACAACCAGACACGTTTCAGAACAGTGCTAGTCATGACGGGTCAACCAGTAGCTGTTATGGGAGTTTGTGCTAACTCCAATTGCTTGAGTTGTTTTTTTTTTTGTTTTTTTTTCAAATAAACCTCTTTAAAAATAGGTAAAGACAGAAACTGCAAATGAGAAACCTCAACTGTCACTGCATATATCACTGTTATTTCACAGTAATTAATGTTTATTTAATTTATTTACTCTTATTGGTATTAAAGTGTATTCACGCACAATAGAGCGTATTCCACTGTCCCTTCTCTTTCCTTCTTTCTAATATTGTTAAGCATTAGACAGCAGCTTAATTTTTAATCTAATTAGCTGCTGATTGAAGCCACATCACGTTGCTCTTACATGACTACTCCACAAGATGGCTGTGTTTTACAAAAGCCTTCTCCTACCCTCTCGAATGAATTCGTTTTAACATTAATAACGTCTTTCAGATTTAGTTATTGTTAGTTTAGTATTTCAAGTTTACTATCATTAATCATCATTTCATTATTTTTTAAAGGGATTCATGCTTTTGTCCTTTATATCAATATTCTTCATCTTTATTTTACAGTGATGAGCATTCTGAGTGATGAGCATGCAAACCACAGCTTGACGTCAATGCCTCTCAGCGAGTTCCATAATAATAATTTAATCTGAAATGATAAATAACAACATAAATAACATCAGAACATTTGAACATACTATCAGCTTTGTGATGCTCTGTTGCATTTTGAATCCATGTGGTCCTTTTCTTTTCCTTCTAAGATGCCAACTAGTTTATCCATTGGGTGTTTACCGAGGAGAGGGGAAGTTTGTTGGCTCTCGGGGCCACAGAGCAGTTGCTTGGCTTCTGTGTTTATAAGTTGCTGGTGCCACTGTCAGTGTCAGTGATTTACCTCTTTACAAAATCATTAACAAAGCTAATATGATCTGCATAATGTAACCCACAGAACTCAAGGCACGTGCTGTTCTTCTCATACAAGCACTTTTCAGCTTTATCCTCATACAGCTCCTGGTAATACTTGTTATTTATTGGATAGTTTTTTGTTGTTGCTGTTTTTTTAAAACACTAGACTGCAGTGAGGATTCCTGTGGAAACATTAAAGCGCACATCTCCCACCATCCACTATTATCCATCTCCATATGCCAGCCAACTATCTTTGCTGTGTACTCTTAGAGGAAACTGGCACTTTGGGGATGGCACCTTGCACATTTTATGTAAGTATTTGGAAGCCAGGCTAAATGAATGCTAAAACCAAATGATCAGTTATTTTCCCATCTCAGAGGAAACTTGAGAGGAAGCTCTTTGATGCTGTAGCTGAGAATGTGGACTGTGCCACTGCATTTTAATTTCTTACTTATCTGTGTGTGCATGTGTGTGCATGTGTGTGTGTGTGTGTGTGTGTGTGTGTGTGTGTGTGTGTGTGTGTGTGTGTGTGTGTGAAAACTCATATTGCACATCCTTCTGACTGTGAACCCATGATCTTATAAGTGTTGAACACATCTGTATATCAAATGCATTTTCACAGCTTCATCCTGACTTTCAGCGGTCTTCATGTCTTTTTTTATGTTGGTTTTTTTGTTTTTTGTTTGTTTTGTTTTTTTGCTTACAGACACATTTATACATATAAACAAAAGTTAGCAAGTCTTCAGCATAAAAAAAAAACTAATTTTATATACCCTTCCATCAATCTCTCTTTTCCACAAGTCTCCTTTCCCCTTTTCTAGCTGTATGTTGACACATCAGTATGACACTATATTCTATTTCTAACCCTCTCACATTGCTTAGCTTCACCATGCCAGAGTGAGTCACATCATTAAAAATGCTCTAGCTGCCGACCTTGCCCACAATCTGCCTGGCCAAATAGTGCGCATAGTGTGTTCACCCGACATGCCACAGCAGTGTGGGCGAGGCTCAGTCCCTTTTGTGTTACCTCTTTCTCAATGCCCCACCTTCTACCCGTGCTCATCGGTCTGACTGCCTCTGTCACTCTTGATAGAATGATGCCCACTGTCGAGCAAGCTCTGAATCTTACTCTGCAGTTACAATGACGTCAGGCAGAGGCAGAGACGGGTGAAGGGAGCTGCAAGGGGAGGAATAAGGAGATGGATAGAGATCGAGGTACATCCAGGGTGGGAGAATAGATGGGAGAGCAGAGGGCGGACGGGTGGAAAAATAATGCTGCGAAAAGGCAAATATGAGCTGAAAAATTACAGGAGAATGAGGAAGAGGTTTAGCTTAAAAAGGTGTGTGTGTGTGTGTGAAACTGAAGCAAAAGAGGGGAATGATTAGGCTAATAGTAAGGCAAGGACCAAAGCTGTACAAACACAGAAAGCAGAGGAAGAAGAGAACATGTGGGCTGAAGAGACAGTTTTTTTCCTTCCCTTGATATATTGTTTTTAGAAACTTACAGCTTCTACTGCACATGTGGGTGTGTCTTGCACACACACATGAGCACTGGTATGTTCATTGAATTAGATGACAGAGTTTAGTGATCCAGATGAATCAGCAGGTTAACATCAGATAGGTGAAAGAAAAAAAAAAGACTCTGAAAGGACCACTTGTTCACTCTGGATCAATTTACTGCAGTCCTGCAGTAATCTTTCAGGACAGAAGATAGCGCTGTTGCATTGCATCAGGCAGCATACAATTAACTATGCAAGTGGGCCATATGTGCGGAAATTAGATTGTAAACGTAAAGGTCTGCGTGCCCTCACGTGCGCATGGATTCAAGGATGCACTGATGTGCGTGAAAATGGGCACATGCATTACTTCTGTTCATGCATACTAATTTATATGCATGGATACAGTATATGTGTGGGTTATGTTTTTTTTAAATTGTTCTATATATATAATATTGCAGTGGATGAATCTAACTTATGTCCACATTGAATTTTACAGGAATTTAGCCTCAGCTTGAACTAACCTGAAACTTTTAAAATTATAACATGTCTAAGTCTTTACTGCTGTGCAGGCAATGTATAAGGCACACTTTAAGTACAGTGCACAGGTTTATGTAACCTGCATGATTTGGCCTCTGGGATAATTTGCATCACTTATTCATAAGGTCAGGTTAGCCTAGCTTGAATGGTTCTCCTGGGCTGGATCGTGGGGCTTTCATACAGCTGTTACCCCAGTCTCTGAGGGCTTATCATGTGATGAGGAAGATTGAAGGTAAAGGCAGGGGCTCTGGGGCTACATGTGGCAACGGCAACTAATTTCTCTTGGGTCACATGAAGGGAGTGGTATTTTTAAATCTATACTGTTTGCAAGGTGCAACACGGACTGCTGCAACATATATAAATAAATGAAACAAAATAAATAAATAAATAAATATGGAAGACAAAGATGTTCTACACTGGTCCATGTAGTGAGAAGAAAAACAACTAATATATAAAAACTTGTTTTTCATTTATGGAGGTTAACTTATGAGATGTAAGATAGCAATGTGACTGTTGTGATGCAATGTAAAGAAGAACGTGAGTTTGATGGTGCATGCTGACCGCAAAGGAGACAATCAATGCCGTTTTGCAGCAGAGGGAAGAACAGATGCTGAACTTTGCTAACATGAAAACAGAAAATAGAGCAAAAGACAAAGGGTACAAATCATAAAGCAGAATTTTTGTTGATGGTAATTTTCCTGCAGGACATCAAAGACCACCATCAGTGTTTAATTACCCTTAAACCTGTGTATATGAACCTTCACACAATGCTACAAGACAGCTCAGGATACATCTACTGCCAGCAAAGGAATAAAAATGCTACTTACTGCAGAGTGATATCTATTACAGCTATTACTTTATGGTTATTTGTAAAAAATAAAATAAAATAATCTAAATTGTTATAACACTTAACAAAACATCAAAACAAGTCTTTTCTATACTGTAGTTTAAAAAAATATCATTAAAGCTCCCATGAAACACTTCCCGATTGTACATTGTTTGCTGTTGGCACAAGTGATAATAGTGATGTGCTGTTTGTGTACCAATTATCTCCATCTGCTATGGCCATGTGCTGGGTGGGTGGATGATCATTAATTTTCTTAGTGATAGACAGAAAAAGAGATGCTGTAGCAACATATATCCCTTTAACCTCTTCCATCCCTCTTCCTTTCCCTTCTTGTGCAGTATTTAGGACCTTGCGAATCATGCTTGTTAACCGTTGAACCCCATACTGTGCTGTATGTCACAGTGTCTGTGTGTGTTCACATTATCATAAAATTCTAAAGTATATAGACATTAATTTATAGAATTCTATTTCATTCCAATGTTTCATTTGCAGTGAAAGTGAGAAATGAGAATACGAAGGGATAATAAAAAAAATATCTCAGATGAGGTTTTCCCCACATTCATTTTGCTACTTCATAAAAAAATGCAATTAAAATATGCTTAACTATCATCTTGGGGATCGTTGTTAAAGTTTATTTTTGTCTGTTGTTTTTTACGACTTGCTCATACACTGTTGATTTATTTAGTGGTGATATAAGATTGTGAGCACTTGCGTCAGGCCTATTAATGACCTGGTTTTGTGCCGCATACAGTTACTTGAGCAGCATGGTGGTGCAGTGGTTAGCCTCACAGCAAGAGTTGTTCTGGTTTCAAATTTGCATGGGAGGGAGTTTGCATGTTCTCTCTGTGTCTGTGAGGCTTCTTCCCACATCCAGAAAATGTGTTGGTGATTCCAAATACGCTGCTGGTGTGAATGTATGTGAGAGTGAATGATTGCCTCTCTCTCTGTCTCTCTGTTAGCCCCGTGATAGACAGGAAACCTGTCCAAGGTTCACACCGCCTCTTGCCCTATATCATATTTGGGAGAGCCTCCAGCTCCCCCTGTGACCCTGAACTGGATAAGAGGATGGATGGATGTTGCCATCTAGGTTTCTTTCAAAAGGTTTTTCTTTCATACAGTCCATTTATATAATTATTTCTCTGTTTTATTTGCTTTGACTCAGCATTGATTTGTTTAGAAGCTGTGGATTTTTGTGATCACTTCCTTATCATTGTGTATTTTCTACCTCTCTGTGGTTTATGCTGCTCATGCTAACAATTTGCTTATATCCATGAACTTATGGTCATCTCTTACACTGGTCATAGCATTTCAGAAGACCACAGAGAAGTCTCGCTTTTTCTGAATGCAGGAAAAACAAACAAACAAACAAAACAAAAACGCGACTTGTCTATGTTGTAGATTGGGATGAATTTCAAAGTAGCTAGTCTTCAGTTCTGTCATTAGTCTTTGTCAAAGGCAAAAGAAAGAGAGTGCAAAAGAGTGAGGGGACAACGACAGTGTAGATAGTCCAAACCGAGATAATAACTTATGTCCGTATATCTGTGTGTGTGTGTGTGTGTGTGTGCGTGCGTGTGTGTGTGTGTGTGTGTGTGAGTGTGACTTTTGCCAAAAGTAATGAAAGAACAGCGTGTCCTTTATCCATATGGTGACTTATATTGCAATAATAGTGTGTACACATACTTTTCTGCATGCGCACTGACATTAAGTATATGAGCAGCTTGCATAGAAAGCCTGATCTGAAAGCCTAATATGTAAACATCACAAGGAACATAAAAAGTATAAGAGAAAGACCATCAGTTAATAAAGTTGTTTTATGTTAATGTGTTGCCTTTAAATGCGTGCCTTTATAGGTGTGACAATGCAGCTGTAAACCACAGATGATCCTTTGACATGCTGCTTTGTAAGTAATTTAGATGTTAGTGTTGCAGTTTGTCAGTTTGTGTTCAAAAATGATGATCGTACAGCCACCAGAAGCACATTAAAAACACCGATGATACTGATCAGTACAGTCCACTGTTTATCTTGTTGGCTCCTGCCACTCTTGTGGATGCTGCAGCATCCCCGAGTGCGCCCCACTAAACCGCGTACAGCAACAAAGAGCCCATGGCATTTACTCTGACCTCCAGACTCCCTAGATCCCAATCCAATCATGCATTTGTAGGATGTGCCAACACAAGACTGAGCCATGAACGCCCCTACCTGCAATATGGGGGCCCAAGGTCATCAAAATCTACCTGACCCACTCTGAGTGATGTTTGATGTCACCTACTCTTGCAGAAATATCAGTCAAAAACAATTACAGATTTGAGACAGTTGACAACCTGAATATCCACAGGTGAATTCTGACACAGACAGCTGTCACTGGCAGCTGTCTGCTGTGCTAATTTAAGTCTCTTGACTGTGTTTGTAGTGTAGATGCATTGAGGAGCCTCTTAATGTTATTATATATTAAGAAATATAACTTTCTCCAGGGTTAACTGCGCTAACAGGGCATCCAAGAAGATTTTATGAGGAAAACCTGGCATGTTTGGATGTTTCTTAGCATTAATTAACAAGTGTTGGTGCCTTAGCAATGCAACAATCGTGCATATGAATGCATCTTGCCATTATAATTTGCTTACATAATAACAATTTCACTTCAAAAATCATAATGGCAGTGAACAAAAGGTTTCAAACCTGGGCTTCACAAAACGTCGGGCAACATTACAGTGGCCGTGTTCATCTTTTATATACAGTCTATTGTATAAGCACAATATACCTAAATTCTTGAGCGTATTTTTTTCGCACAAATCTTTTTTAACTTTGAAATAATACAGGTGCTAATAGAAACTACATGTTCACAGATAAATCTGACTTTAGCCCAGTTTTCTCAAGGACAATAATTTTTCATTTTAATAACACCATCACCCATCTTATCCAACCTTGTCCTCTTGATTATGATTTAGAATATTTCACCTTTTTGCAGTACTTACAAGGATGTCTGATAGAGATCTTTCGGTCCAGAGGTGCAGATAAAAATCAGCAGCAGCAAGAGCACTCGGTGGCGGTTATCACTGATAACAGAAATGAATAGTGTCCCGGTAGCCCTGATACACATCAACTGATGGAGACCACACGGTCCATTTTCTGTCTGGCTGTTGATAAACACTGCGATTTTCTGCGTGTGTATGCAGGAAGTTATATTCATTTATTTCTATCCTAGGTATATGTCCTAATCTGAAATTTGTGATGCACTTATGAGACGTGAGTCTCAGGATTCCTGCAGTTTTGCAAACAGTCATGTCATGAGTCGAGTAAATCCAAAGACCTTCAGGTGGATTTAGGAGGCTTCTGAGGACCCTGAAGTATTTGGTAGTCGTTCCCATGTTCATGAAAGCACTTCTGGGTAAATTTATGTCCATAAAGTCAATCATTGCACATGCACCAGCCTGAACTGTTGACAGAAGATATCTTGGATCCTGTTTATGCTGATTTCTGAGCATCGTTGGCTGCAATCAAAAATCAAGTCTTCAACACTCCATTATTTTTGTTTGCCAGTGAATCAGTGCCCACTCCAGCCTCAGCCATCTGCTTTTTCCTGTGTAAGGAGAGAAACCTGACATCATCTTTTACTACTGTGTCCTGTATACTTCAAGCTGGTATGTGTTATGAAATCTCAGATGCTTGTTTTCCCCACAGAGTCGTATAATGTGTTTATCAGGGTTGCTATAGCCTTTCTGACCTCATCAGCAGAGCATTTCCATGTGCAAAGTAGCCTCTAAGTAGATGACCTTTTCCATTCATTAGGAGTAAACTCTAAAGAGAATTGTATATGTGAAGATTACTACGATCATCCTGTTATCAGCAGTTTCAGATAAACAAAAAAACAAAACCAACTGTTGTGATGTTAACAATCACA
The DNA here is from genome assembly GCF_965226115.1 of Aulonocara stuartgranti. NCBI lineage: Eukaryota > Metazoa > Chordata > Actinopteri > Cichliformes > Cichlidae > Aulonocara > Aulonocara stuartgranti. The sequence goes on from NC_138942.1 coordinate 18,924,797, forward strand.
CGTCTAAGATCATATTTTCCCCTCAATGCTGGTGTCTGACGTGAGCATTAACTGGGACTCGTAAACACGGTTTTATGCATTGCTGCCAGTCATGTGGCATGACAAAACGGATGAGCAGGTGTACTGGTGTTCCTAACAAAGTGCCTCATGACTGTGTATGTGTAAGTGGGAGAGCATCTGGGAGCAAAGCAAGGTTTGCAGCCTCCAGTAAAAGGCCTTTTCCAGATTGGCCTGTTATGAACTCTTCACAAGTCTGTTTTACTACACAGCACAAAAAGAAGTGCGCAGGTCACAGCCAAGAGTTATAGACATAAAAAAAGAACAACAACATTTCACATCATATAAAAAAAAAAAACAGAGAGAGAAAAAGAGACTTTAAAATTGTTCTACCAAGACTCACTTAAAATGCTCGGAGCAATCTGGATTCAAATAGTGCCTGAAATGTTACCACCGAGACTTCATTAAAACCTGCTTTGAGTAAACACGTCCCAGTGGGTATCCGGACCGAGTGAACAACAGTTTTCAATATCTATAAAGCTCAAGCATGCATAAACACAATTAAAGGGATGGAATTCAATACTTAGGTGTAGGTACACTCAGAAACAATCACCATAAGGCACATACAGATGGAGGGACTGCTCGTAATAATGAGCATCTACACAGTTAGCCATCTGACACAGTGTCCATATCATTGCACGCCCACATATGCAGACTTATGGGCTCTATTTCTTCACAAATTTGTGTCCCTGTGCACATTAATTGAAATGTTGGCCTACATAATAATTTAACTTCCTGCATAAACATTTACAGTGATTCCAATCTTGCTTGGGTTTAAATGAACTGTCCATAGACCGAAAATCATCTACAGGTTATAATTTTGATATGACTGATGACACTTGTTAATTTTAGATACATGCAGCTGGTCAAATTGGTAGTTCTAATATGCATTCAAATAACAAATGAAAGAGTAAAGCAGGAGGATTATAAGGAATATAGCTCAAACAGACATCCTGTAGCGTTGTACATCAAATAAAACCCCAAAATGGCAACTTGAAGAGCTTTTGGTGCATTTTTTAGTGGCATAAATTCAACTGTGTGCCGGGCTACAACAGTCTTCTTGTTCTTCTCTTACACAAGCACCTTTCTCTGTGTCCATTTGTATTTGCGTATGTGTGAGAGAGAAACATAGCACTGAGCTTAGAGCAATGGTTTATTTATTAGTGTGAAAAGCTTTGCAACTCTCCATGTCAGAATGAGTGGGTGCAAATTAAAATATCAACGCGAGGGCTAGACGCTACAAACAAGCTTTCGTTGGGAGATAAGTGTTCTGGTGTCTGAATGCTGTCCGTTCATGTGCACATGTTTGCATGACGTCATTGAAGCTGTCACAGGATAGGTTCATTTCATTTGTACGACCTTTGACGTTAATGAAGGGCAGCCAAAGTCTGAAGAGCCCCTTGAGTCAAAATAAAATGAACCATAGCTGGTTTAGCCAAGAGCTAACTTGTAATCATGCACCTATTGATTATGATGAATGTTGTCTGCATTGTTTAATCACTTCAAAGTCCAGACACTTACCACTTCTAACCACAATGAAAAGCAGTTATTCGCCTATTCTGCATGTTTTTAGTTTGGGTTGTGAAAAGATGCTAGCTTGCACTTAGCCCTGAGGAAAGAAAAACAAGATATCATTGCTGGATATAAGTAACAGAAAAACATAAATTAAAGCTAAAATGAACTCAGCTAATACAGTTAGTGTGCTAATGTGAGAGATACTTACTCTCCTATTCAAAGCATGCATCTGTAGCTCTCTCCATGACAACACAAACACAGGTCGCTTCTTCGAAACCAGTGTTTTATTGCTGGAGTTTTTCTCCGATATCCCAGTGACACTGTGAGAACTGTATTCATGAGTGAATGAACAGTAAAAAGCCCATGACACAGTGCCTAGCATGTACACAAAATGGCATAAAAATGCAAAGCACTTTGGACCGAACAAATAACAAACTACCTCTTGTCATGACGTTTTGATGAAGTTCTCATGCCGTTGCGGGAAGATTGTCCTTCATCCATACGCTGACTTCAATTACAACTCACTACATTCTCCCACTGCAGGAAATGTATGTCCAAACATACGACGTAACCAGTAACCCCCTTTAACCCTAAGATGCAACTGTTAGATGCCTGGGTCGTTGACCCAGGGTTTTTGAGTTTATTATATTATTTATCATTTCTAGTCTTTGGTTTCAGAGTTATGTCTTATGATTTATGTCTCTGTGTTCTCTAGTTGCTATATCCCCGTGTCCAGTCAGTGTCTGTCTGCCCTGGTCCCATGTCTCTGTTCCCTCTGTTGCAGTGCCTGCATGTGAGTCTGTGTCTTTAGTTCAGTCTGTGTTATGTTTCCTGTTTTATTGTATTGTATTTAAGCCCTGTGTTTCTCTGTGTCCGTGTTGCGATCTACCCTCATTTATGCTGTGTTCTGTCTGCCTGCTTATGTAAGTTTATTTGGGTTTTTGGATTTTTGTTACATTTTGCCATCCAGCAATAAAAGCTGAGTTTGAAGTACACTTGCCTGCCGTGAGTCTGCACTTTGGGTCCATTACTCCTGCTTGCACACAGCGACACATGACAGCAACCTTTAACGCCATTCAGTTCAATATGGGCTGTGTTGCCCTGACATATAGCTGGATTTTTCAGGAGGTGCACATCAGATTACGTGGACAGTAACAGGGGGTTAAGAGCATTTTCTGGTTTGGTCGTAATTTATGACCTAGTATAAATAGGTCACGTCAGTTTACATCAGGGGTAGGCAACTCCAGGCCTCGAGTGTCGGTGTCCTGCAGGTTTTAGATCGCACCCTGGGTTAACACACCTGAATCAAATGATTAGTTCATTACCAGGCCTCTGGAGAACTTCAAGAAATGCTGAGGAGTCATTTAGCCCTCTAAATCAGCTGTGATGGATCATGGACACATCTAAAACCTCCAGGACACCGGCACTCGAGGCCTGGAGTTGCCTACCCCTGGTTTACATGCTCAGCTTCACATAAAATATTACTCAACAGCGTTTATATGCAGCTATGGTTCTCTTTGTCGTCGACCCAGTCAGTGCCCAAAAAATTAGTACGTTAATAAATAAATAATAGTAATGATAATAATAATAATAACAATGATTAGAAGATAGAGATGAAAAAATAAGGCTTAAGCTTGAATTTGTAAGTCACAGGATTTGAATGGGCTTATGTTTTATGGAAGATATATGGTAGACTTGCACTGATTCCCTCATCAGAGGCTTTTGCATTACCTCATGAACAAGACCTGTGGGAGAAAAGTTTGTGATACTTACAGGTTTTGTTCTGAAAGATAAACCTACTTAAACCTAAAAGCCTAAAGGTAACTGCAAGAAATCAAAAAGTAGCTTTACAGTAGGCTATGAATAGACTCAACTAAATAACCTCCTGTTATCCTCTGCAAAAAGCTAACTCATTTCCTGCAACAGGTAACAAGTGTCATCCTTTCCTAGCTGTGTTATTCTGCCCATGTGGAAAGCACGCTTGAGTTATTTTGGAAATATGCTAAATTCTTACTCAGTCATTTTCACTTTGTTAAGTGCCATAAACTGTAACAAAACGATACAGACACTGATAAGTGAAAATACAGCTGTGTTCTAAAACCTGACCATCAGGTTTTGATCTATGACCTCAGCAAACACGTTCCCGATGCTTTAAGTTTTTAATATAACATCTAATTTTAGCAATCCACAAGGACAAGAATAAAGAGTATGATTTAGCAAACAAAACAGCGAGATGGAATGGTGCCACTTAATGTAAATGTTCATTGATGGTACATTTCCTCGTGTTCAAGCTGCCAATTCCATAGGCGCTAATGCACCCCCATACCATCATCAGAGATGCTGGCTTTTTATGTGAGTGCTGATTACAAACCAGATGGTCCCTCTCACAGTGTACATGTTTCCCGAAAGGAATTTTAGATTTAGATTTGTTCCACCGCCGAATGGTTTTGCATTTTGCCTCGCTCCATCTTAAATGAGCATTGGCCACAAGAAGATGTTACTGGATCACATGGATTCTTCTTTGCATCACAGAACTGTAACCTCAATTTGTGGATGGCAAATTGTATTCACAGACAATGATTTCTGGAAGTGTTCCTGTCCATGCAGTGAGAGATCCATGAGAGAATCACACCTGTTTTCAAAATATGCAAAATTTTAATGCAACAGAAATAAAGAGAATGCTTTAGGATTGACAGCTGCAGCACCCGGTGTGCACGGGCTGCATCTCCGTTTCTCTTCCAGTTCATCTTCTCGGTTGTCTCATCTGGTTTCAAAACACAGATAGTATGGTGATACTGAATGTGAATGTTTATTATGTGTACAGCTGAACATGCTGGTGAGTGGTAATAATGTATCCATGTATAAGCTGTATTAAGCTTAAAATTCCTCCCAAACATACAACCCCAATTCCAAAACAAAAAATACTGCTGTGTAAGTTTTCCAGTGTTTCTGTTGATTTTTGGCCTTGTTTTTTGAGCACAGGGATTTCTCTAAATTCTTAGAATCTTTTTATGCCAAACCACGACAACAGTTGCTTTAAGGCACTTTATACTGTAAGGCAAAGACTGTGCAATAATACTGAGAAATCCACAACAATCAGTTGACACTCCCATGAGCAAGCACCTGGCAACAGTGGGAAGGAAAAACTCCCTTTGAACAGGAACAAACCTCTGGAAGAACCAGATGTTGGGGGTGAAGGGAGTATCATCATGTTTATCAGAATAATCTTACTAATTAGTTGCAAAATATTCCTCCAGTTGTTTCTTTCTAGTCTGATTTCTTTTCCCATTATGACCTAAATCATCTGTACGTCAATACAATTAAAAAAAAAAAGCCTGAAAATGAGAACCAGAGTTTTAGTTTATTTATAAAAATTCAATGAATAAGGCCAGAAATGCTATTTTCAAGCAGTCAGCTTTTTATGGCAGTATGCGCTTTCTGGGTCAGATCAAATATTTAACATTCTTTCACCTCACTCATCCTTGAAGCTTTAGCACAAAAAATCAAATATTTAAAATCTGTATTTCAATAAATAGTTTAATAAATACTCCCGTGCACGCTTTTAAATTGTACACTGATGCATCCATGTGCACATTTGCAAGTGTCCATGTAAAACTACAGATTTACATTTAAGAGGGATGTGCATGTAAAAGACAAAAGTACACACCGCCTTTAACTACAGCATTAAAATAAAATATTAACTGCAGTTTTGTTGCTGTTGTTTTTTTTTAGCACTTATATTTATATATATATATATATATATATACACATACATACATATATATCCCTGATTGCATATGTGGCTCTGCATGTTGCCTAGTTATCTCCTTCCCTCTGAAACACTTTATAGGCAGGGGGTCCACATGGACTGGAAGATTAGGGGGATACGGCTCTTCCTTCTTGTTTGATATGTGCTGACACATGGCTGTGTGCAAGTGTAAGTGTGTGTCTAAGATGTACTTAGGACAGTAATGACATAAAAGCCACTGACAACTGGTCTCAGACAGGGAGAAGCAAATCTGTGTTGTGGTGGTTTATGCAGTGATACGATTGCTGAAGACAGCTGGACGCTAAACTTTTCCGATTTCCAGCAGTTCAGCCTTTTGTCTTTTGTTTGCCAGTTCATGGCTGCTGGACATTTGAATAATTTGTCCTCTAAATGAACCTTCCCAAAAATCTCATGACATTTTTTTATTCTTGTTAAAGAGATTTTACTCAGATGTGGCTGTTTTGTAATGATTATAATTATTGTCCATACAATATTAAAAGTTGTTCTACTTTCTGTTGTAGTCTATAGTAAATATTTACAATGATTTTTTTTATTATATAATTTTGTATTTCCTATTCTGAGCTTTATGCAGCATGTAAATACTGTATTCATGTGAACATGTTGGCGTGGGGCTGCCTGATGGTTACACTTTATATGCTGTGCAGTTCTGTATTTGTCAGTTTCTGTACATGATTAATATTTCAGGAAGCTAACAGCATAGATGTCACTGTTCTGCCTGACACTTAGGTCTCCTGTAATTCATCTAATTTTTCTCTCCATCTCTATCGACTTTAATCCTGTCATAGTTTCTCTCGTTTGCTCACAGCAGAGATTCAAGTGTCATTCTGTCTGCCTCTCTTCCCTCTCCCAGTCATTTGTCCACGCGTGCTGCCCTGCGTCCTTTCTCTTTCTGTCTCTCCAGTCATCCGTGCCCCTTTCCTTCATTTTTCTCATTCTCTGCTCATTCCTCTATTCACCCCTTTTCCCACCGCTCGCGAGCACTGTATGCCCATTTTCTGTCCTCGTCTTTGCAACCTGATAACAAGCAGGCTAGTGCAATGCCACGCTTCACTGCTTCTCCTTCTGCTGCACATGAAAAAAAAAGTGAATACACAGAGAAACAGAGAAACAGAGGTGCACACACGTAACCCTGCACACACACACACACACACACACACACACACACACACACACACACACACACACACACACACACACACACACACACACACAGACATTATGCACACAGTACACTGAAATATTTGATTTATCCATTTTCACCATGAGTCATCATCTTGGTGAGAGGCTAGCACCCTATATGAAGTAATGAAATTTAAAGCTGTCTTTAACTTCACTTTCAATGGGAGTGCTGAAGCAGCAAGACATGGATATGAATAATGCCATAATTTATGTCCAGAACATTAATTTTTCCAGCTTGCCAGCGCTATATCCCTGTGAAATATTTTGCATAGCTCAGGACTGCTCCGATGCTTTTTGCTACAATAAATAAAGTTATGTGTACACTTTATGAATATGCAAGAGGATTTTAAGGGGTGGGCTGGGCGACGTGTAGTAGAAGTAAGAGGAAGTCTAAAGGCAGCCTGTGTAATGCTCATAAATATTCCGGATTATATTATACAGTCTAGTTTGAATACTCTCTCTAATCTTAAGAAGGGCAAAAAGGTATTTCAGACTTAAAACTAATCAAAGTCCAACATAAAGTCTAAATTAAAAAAAAACTCAGTTAACTGAGTTTTATGTTTCTAAAATGTTTTTTTTAAAATATAATGAAAATATAATATAAATAAATAAAAACAGGCAGAAAGAAGCTCCAGGTGCAACCGTTAGAAGCGCTTCGCAGCATGAAACGCCGTGTCCGATTCTGTTCCTCTTCCACGATGCTGACATTTTGCACGGAAACAGATTGTTTATCAGCAGGGGTGGGTAAAAATGGTAATATTAATTGGCAGGGTAAACCCTCTTGACACCTCTCTAAAAATGCTGGAAACTGTTGACTAATATGATAAAACGAGTTGGGGGGCAGGAAGGATGGAAAACAAAGCTTGAGGAGTTACATGAATGACTAGTTGCTATGGTTTCTGAGTTTTGATTAGTCTTTGTATCCCCCTGTCTTTGACATTTCCTGTATATGTCTGCCAGCTAACTACCCATACCTTCCTGTTCCCAACCATGTGTCCTGCCTGTCTCTGTGTGACTGTATTGTTTCTTTGAGTTCTGGTTTCACTTTTGTTTATTCAACTAATCCAGTCTTACAGTCTATCCAAACAGAGGTTTATTTTTTGTCTCCTTTGAACTCAATACAAGCCAGGGAGTACCAGTGATAACAAAATATAATATAATGTAGTGTACAAGCAGCACTGATTACATGTCATAGAAATTAGCCAAAATACAAAATCATCATATCAACAATAATTACCCTCCTGATTTCATATCTTGTAGAACTACCTCTAGCATCAATAAATGACTTCATCACATGTTTTGGGCCATTCTTCTATACATTGTTGCTTCATGCACAACTCTCTTAAGATCTCATCACAGCTTTTCAATGAGGTTGAGGTCTGGACTTTGAGTGGGCCATTGCAACACCTTGATTCTTTTCCTTTTCGGCCAATCTGTTGTAGATCTGCTGCTTTGCTTGGGATCATTGTCCTGATGCATGATCCAATTTTGGCCAAGTTTTAGCTGGTGGACAGATAGCCTCACATTTAACTCTAGAATAGTTTGTCATAGAGAGGAGCTCGTGTTCAATACAGTAACTGATGCCGAGGTCCTGTGGCTGCAAAATTAGTTCAAATCATCACCCCTCCACCTCTGTGCTGACAGTTGATCTCACGTGTTTGTGCTGATGTGCTGTTCGTGATTTTCACTTCATGTGGTGCTGTGCATTATGGCTCAACATCTCCACTTTGGTCTGGTCTTGTGTTTTGCTCAAATGTAATGTTTACAAACCTTAAGTCATGCTGTAGTGTTCTTTTTAGAGAGGAGAAGCTTTCACCTGGCCAAACAACCCATACATTTGTTTCTAATTGTACTGTCACGAACTTTAACATTTAAAATGTTAGCTTGTGTATTTTTGCACTTTCTTTGAGGGTTCATTGTTCTGACCAGTCCTGTCTTGAAAAGATTTTGGCATCTGTTGTCAATGTTTTTAACTTGTTAATAATCTTTCTCACTGTTGAATGATGGACTTCAGATTTCCAGGAAGTGGCCTCCTAACTCTTTCCAGACTGATGGTCAGCGATAATTGCTTCTTTAAGGTCACTGACAATGTCTTTTCTCTTTGGCATTGTGTTAACAAACACCTGAATGCTTCGAACTGCCAGCATGCGTTTTTGTATTGTTAGAGAAGTGATCACGCTAGCTGAAAATGTTTTGTACAATGCTTTGTAGTTCTTCTGAAGACGTATTTTGTCATTTTAAGACCCTTAAAATGATGTACTCTTTTTGCTTCCTTAATGACTAAGCAATGTACGTTTCTCAGTGATATTCTATTATTATAGTAGAGCCAAAACACTGGATAAAAGTGTAATCATCTAAAAAATACATAGATGCCAAAAAACACCAAAACAGCTGTAGACTAAACAATGCTTGCATCCAATATAAAATCATTAAAATGATTGAGCGTGTCATACAAATACCAGGTATGTTGGCTCTTCATAGGATGCAACATAGCTTAAAATATGTCAATACATGTAGCTCCATAAAATGTACAAAGTTATATATAAATTGTTCAAAAACTTACTATAGATCATATAAAAATTAATTTAGTGCTTTTTTGGTTTCCAATGACATAAGAACAAAGAAGAGGACACTAACAGTATTCTGATTAGCAGTGCGTATCTTGAATTCTCAATTCATAAGAGTCCTGGTCCCAAAGCCCCACTCTAGTTGCTGATATCCCCAGGGTGAAGATAGCACAAGGCTCAGCAGATGACTTAATTAATTAAAAACATGTTAATCATAATTCTATCTAAAGTTATTAGTGCTTGTTTGGGGTTGTTTTTTTCTGCCTTATTGCTCCTGTCGGTGAATCATGACCAGTGTATGCCTATGGCAGGATGGTGGCGAGGAAAGGGCAGGCAGTTTACGCCTGGATGACAAGAAACATCCACTCAGTTTAAATGTTACTGTACTGACTCTGAACTTTGACCGATGTATGCAAGCAGCTCAATAAAGAAGGCTTCTCCGCACAAAACCAACACTGTTGGGCAAAAAGCAAGCAAAGAAGAAAAATCATAATAGAAGATGCAAACAACACAGAAAGAGAGAAATGGAACAAAATATGATAAACGTTCAGTCATTCTAGGAGCAAGGCATGCCTACTGCTTTCAGCAATAATTGGCTTTTAGTGCCTTTTAGCACAAAATAGCTAAGATCATAGACATACCAAACCTTATTGTTGGAACTATGAGACTGTTAACATGCTGATGCTGATGGTGACGCTTTTAGTTAGAAAGAGTGAATACGACTGCCTTAAGAGGCAGTAGGTGGTGGTGACAAAAGATACATGACTTTTGTGATGAATGCCTTAGTGGCGTGTTTGGCACAAGAAAGGAAGCAAGCAAGCAAGACACAGTGATCCAAGCAAAGAGCAAAAGTGTGGAACGAGAGAGGAACAATGCAGGGTTTAGTGACAGGTCAAAAGGCAAAAACTAAAAGCAAGAGAAGAGAATATGTAGGTACATAAAAGGGGCAAGTTGTGAAGAATAACAAAGCAAAGAGGGAAAAGGGAAAAGAAGGGGGAGGAGGCTCCTCTGGGGTGTAATTAAGGCCCTGAATCCTGTTTGCCATTGACCAAGAGCTTGCAAGAGATATGGGGAGTGATGTGCATGTGAAGATGCAGTGGGAAAGAAGAGAGCAGGAGGAAAGGGAGTATAAGCTGGGTGAAAATTAAGATGAATATTAAGATGAGGACAAGCGTTGTTGCTATAGGGGGGAAATGAGAAGAAGAAAACTGCAAATTTGTTTCAGCTTTAAAAAAACACAGAAAGAAGATACTTGGTGTCTTGATGGTGCAAGAGCGGTTCTAATAACTGTTTGGCTCCTGTAGTTTTAATTATTTTCTAATAGTCATTAATTCAGAGCTGCTACAGCAAGAGCGTTGTGCTGTTTTCCCCCAAGTAACTTTAAAACCGCAGCAAGTCTTTCATCCATCCCAGGGAGTAAGGGAACGATTCATCTAAATTTTTAACATTGTTGAAGGCAAGATGAATAAAAGGATTTACTAATCTATGTGCAAGCTCACACTTAATTCCTCAGCAATCAACATCACATTTGAACTAAGTTTCATCAAAAAGAAAGACAAAAAAATCAGAGAACATATACACAAGAGCTTTAAGCAGATTCACCTGTTTCATACAAACCAGTGTCAAAACCTCAGTGTGGATGGAGCTTATTAAAATATAGCAGAGTGGAAATGAGATTTGCAAAATGACATGCATGCCTTTGAAAGTGACATGCCTTTGACACAACTTCTCTCGGGATTTTCTCCCACAGGACAGAAAAGCAAAGCCTGAAAAGCATTTACGCTCTAACATGCAATACTGATCCTATTACATTTGACTTGCGCTGTGCACACAAGTAATGGGACAGGCCTAACAAACGCTGTTAATTGTTAAATATTTGCCCACAGAGCGACGTGCATGAGGTTACAGATTACTAATACAAACAGCGCTGAAGCTGAGGTGTCGGTGTAAAACGACGATTCTGATAGTATGTGCGCTTGTGATTTTACTCGGATCTCTGAAAACGTAACGGATGATGGCAATTCACCGCCAGTTCAACAAGATGACTTGAAGCGTGAAGATGATTTGAAAAAAGTCAACGTAATTGACGCTGACAGTCGTAGGAGGACTGTGTGTTGGGTGCTGTTTCCTATCCGAAAGGAGGTTTGGTGCTGCGAGCGGCTGGCTACATTGGGTCGCTGCTGATGCCGATTTCCCCCGGGTGCAGTGGTGAGTCAGGTTCCCTGTCGCAATGCATTCTCTACAACACAGACATGCTCTGGGGAGTCCATGACTGATCCCTCTGCCCTTCAGTGCACTGTGTGTGTGTGTGTGTGTGTGTGTGTGTGTGTGTGACTGTATGTCTTAGAGTGGGATAGGCCAGAGTGTACAAATTGTATATCTCTTTTATAACTAAGAAAGACTTTAGTGCTCCTTTTAGATATGAATCATCTTGACCCAGCAGGCAAACCACAAACACACTTCTTAAATTCAAGATGAGCACAACATGTGCCTTTAGACTGTAACAGTATTGCTTGGACAGTTAGCATATTGCAGCTCTGCAAACTGCAGCAAAAGAAAAGTACCCATTAAGTGTTCTGCTGCTCCTATAAAGTGATATTTGCTGCCTATACATGATCAAATCAGATCAGCCTCCCTCTTATAGGTATGTGATGATTTCTTTTTTTATATGCATTCTGCTCATATGCATAATGGCTTCGTCACATCTATGACAAAGATTGAAGGTGCATGCTGTCCTCCTTCTGCCAAGGACACCACACAGGAGGTGATGGATGTAGCTCTGAATTTCAATCAGCTCACCTGTTTTAGAAAAAAAGAACTGTCAGTGACAAAAGTGACCTCTGCTAACAAACACCCAATATCATTAGTCTATTGTCTTAACAGCCACTGTTAAAACTACAATAACAAAACCAATTCTCCAATCTTACCCACTGAATGGCTTTGGAAAATGTAAAGGGGGCAATAAATTGGCCAAAATGAACGTGGGCTGTATGTGGCCCACAATGTAAAAGGAGTTTTTACAACCCTAGCATAGTCCATAACATAATGTTATAAAATCTTACTATTACCACTCAGAAATAGTAACGTCTTCCTGCTCAGTGATGTCTAACCAGCACTGTGAGAGAGACAGTACTAACCCCTCTATCTTCACGCCTCTGAATTGTTTAGGAATGTACTTGCATTACATTAATTATTTTATCCATTAATGCAACATTTTTTTTATTGATACATTATTTTATCAATGCACAAACTAAATTTAATGTAACATGTATTAGTGTAACAAACATACACATCTAAACTATCATCTGATCATGTGATGCATCACCAGCAAGCATTAGATGATGCATGCTGCAGTGCAATGCTGCCTGATCTTTACCTGCATCTTGTTCTCTGTGTGGTTTAGTGCTTTAACCCTGTGCAGCTTTAATTTGATACAATACTCGATTTCTGTATTGAATACAGACGAGCAATGAAAAAAAGATTAACTGCTTAAAGCTGTATTCAAATGCTTTTTCTCTTCCATGGGTTGGTGTAATATAATTATCACCACAGTATCTGAGTGATATTAAACTCATTCAAATGGTCCATGTCAGCATTTTTATTGCATGACTCTTTGCAGATGAAGATTGTAATTGGACTGTTACCTCAGGTTATAAGAAGTCCCACATGCATGAAATTTCACAGTGATTTAATTTGTGAATGGGACAGTCCTTGTGGCCATTTACTTTGTTATGGTAGATTTAACATGAGCATATTTGTTCAGGCAATATTTTATAGTAAAATCCAACTGAGGTTTGTTGTATTCAAATTAAATATTAATCATTAAGTAAAATGTGCTTGGTATAAACTCAGAGTATAACAATAAAGTAAATTTCATTTGACCAAATCTCATTAAATGTAGCATGTTTACATTTTGTACCTAAACAAAATTACATGTAAAATTGTTAAAGTCAGGTTGTTAAAGTTTTTCATCATTATTTGTTTAGGTCATCATTTGGATTAACCAGTCTCAGAATTATTGACAAAGGGCATTTCCTGTTGCAAATATGCAGTAGATTACAAATAGATATCCTTAGAATGAGGACAGGCTCACTGACCAGTGGCGAAACCTTGCTAAAAAAACACAAAAAATGCAATGGCTCAGGAATACAGTTTGTTGCGCCATCCACACATGCGAGTTAAAACCATGTTCTTCTCTGGGCCACAACTCATTTAAAATGGGCTGAGCCAAAAGTTGTTCTGTGTTCTGTGTTGGCAACTTCGACATGTGGACAGAGACTATCAATAAGTACTCTCATCTGCAGACGAGACATTGGAGGGGTTATGAGAAGTTATCATTCAAAAGATCTGAATGACCATGACAAGTTTAACATGAGTGTCCATGTGTGCTTAACTCTCCTTAATATCTCATTTCAGTTACCTCAACAATTGTTTCTGCTCAAAGGCAACCCTGGCCTTATCATAATTTTTATAATGATCACTATCGGTCATCTCTGTCAGAATTCGTACTACTACATATTAAATATTAGTATCATTTGGCTGTTTACATTCTATGTCTTTTAGCAGTTAAATTGACAGTTTGATAAATAAAACAGCGAGAAAAAGGGAGCATTGAATATTTGTGTGTCAGTGCCTATTTGTGCATCTATCTCAGATCCTCTTAGGCTTCCATCTAATTACAGTGAAAAGGAGTTGAAACCTTTACAATGCCCCTTGAATAGTTGGAGTCATCATAATCATGTCAGGCTTCTTTCTTCCCTCCGTTATGCTCGCTCTTTCCTCCACTCCACTCCCCTTCCCTCTCTTTTTCGACTGGTGTTTTTGCAGCAGTAAGGTAATCACAGTCTGCGTACACACACGCTAGAGGTCTCTCATGGAGAAATAGAGCACATTCAACATTTATGAGGGCACTCTGAGAGGTTATTCCTCCTTGAAATTTTAATGTTTTTTCCCTGGTAGCACCCTGAGAACATATATACATATCTCACTTCAACCTGAGGGCAGGTGAAAGGTGCTTTGAGAATATGCTTTGCGACACGCTGTCCCTTAATCTGATGCTGGGACTCGAGAGCCCAAACCACTGCAGATTGACAAAACATGCAAATACATAAAACACAAGCAAATTTGGAAAACATCCTCAATTTGACAACACAGTATACAGGTGCTGCGCTTTGGGAAAGAAAGCTCTGAAGGCAGAAACAACGTAAAAAAAAGCACTAGAATAAAAACAACAGTCCAGGGGATAGTTCTATAGTAAAATGGTTGCTGAATCAAAAAGTTACAGAAATCTGTCAGTCAGATTTTCCAAAATATCAATGTTTTCTGTGTTTGCCACATTTTGTTTTCTCAATTTCCATCAGATTTGGACATTTTTTTGCTTGATTTTTCATTTAGTTGAGTATTTAGCTTTCAGAGCCACTGTAACCACATATTTCTGGCACTGACTAATCTTTGGTGTCTTTACAGTGATGGACCTCATGCCCAGATTGGCCAGGTTTAAAGTTTAAAAGATTTCAAATTTCATATCTAACTTGAAGTAGTAGAACTACAAAATTAGCCCAAATCAGAATTGTTGTTGTTTTGTTTTTTTGTTTTTTTAACTTTTAAAATACACAGAATTGACTTTTGGTTTTTGAGTTTGTTTTAGAGAACAGTGTCGAGTGAATATTAAAGTATGATAAGAATACGGATAAAATAATGAAATAAATTCATTCATTCAAACAATAACATAACAATTAAATTCAGTAAGATCTCTGTGAATGCTTCTTTATCCCACTTTGTTATTCCTGATTCATCTTTTATTTATAATACCATGTTTTAGAAAAGAAAATGCATATGAAGGACGTTGTTTACAAAAGCTGTCATAAAAATTGTGCTATTTTTTGGTGATTTTGTGGACGTGCAGCAGAACAAATGCCTTTTTAATGAACACCTTCATGTCCCACTAGAGGGCAAAAAGATCTGCAGCCGTGACAGGCTGTCAGTTGGGGTCCGTAGCGTGATGAGCTCCAAGTGGAGCATGACAGGCCTGGCAGTAGGCTGATGGTGCACAGCCTTCTGGGAAGGTCAGTTCTACAGGCAGGGGGAGAGAAGTAAAGGTTAGTCATAATGCAACAGGAAGCATTAGGGTTAGGGAGAGAGGTTTAAGCAGCTCATGGAATGCAAATCTAGAGGACAGTGTAAAAATCCAGCATTGTAGTAAGATTATCCATCCATCCATCCATTCACTTCCGCTTATCCTTTTCAGGGTCGCGGGGGGCGCTGGAGCCTATCCCAGCTGTCATAGGGCGAGAGGCGGGGTACACCCTGGACAGGTCGCCAGTCTGTCGCAAGGCTAACACACAGGGACAAACAACCATTCGCACTCACATTCATTTGCACATTCACACCTAGTGACAATTTGGGTTATCCAATTAACCTATCCCCACAAGCTGCATGTCTTTGGACGGTGGGAGGAAGCCGGAGTACCCGGAGGGAACCCACGCAGACACGGGGAGAACATGCAAACTCCACACAGAAAGACCCCGGCCTGATGTTGGAATTGAACTCAGGACCTTCTTGCTGTGCGGCAACAGTGCTAACCACCGTGCCACCGTGCTGCCCATAGTAGTAGTAGTAGTAAGATTAGTCAAGCCAAAACAGCACGGGTAAACAACACAATAAACTAATGTTACTGTGACAAAATGTGCATATATGAGGCTGCAGGTGTTTATTGTTTATTTATAAGATGTTAAAAGGTCTGGTGTCTGATAAATGGTCACTTTATACTCATTTGAGTGCTCAAAGCTATATCTTCCTACAAATCGTATTCACCCAAACACACAGACGCTCATTCATAAAGTAGATTGAGGGCAACTCTGGCAGACTGGAGGAGTCAGAAATGAATCCACCGACCTTCCAACTGGTAGACACCACAGTCAACCACTTGTACCAGTATGGGTAGTTAGCATCACACTTTAATGTAAAGCATTTCAGATCTGTTTGACTTCCATTAAAGGAGCATTTTTACATACATGTGATAAAAAAATCTTTCTGTACTTGCACACTGCTGAGAATATTCCATCCATCTTCATCCGCTTTGTCCGGGGCCGGGTCGCGGGGGCAGCAGCCTAAGCAAAGAGGCCCAGACCTCCCTCTCCCCAGCCACCTCCTCCAGCTTATCCGGGGGAATACCAAGGCGTTCCCAGGCCAGCCGAGAGATATAATCTCTCCAGCGTGTCCTGGGTCTGCCCCGGGGCCTCCTCCCGGTGGGACATGCCTGGAACACCTCACCCAGGAGGCGCCCAGGGGGCATCCTTGTCAGATGCCCGAACCACCTCAGCTGGCTCCTTTCGATGTGGAGCAGCAGCTGCTCTACTCTGAGCCCCTCCCGGATGGCTGAACTTCTCACCCTATCTCTAAGGGAGAGGCCAGCCACCCTTCGGAGGAAGCTCATTTCTGCCGCTTGTATCCGCCATCTCGTTCTTTCGGTCACTACCCACAGCTCGTGGCCATAGGTGAGGGTAGGGACGTAGATCGACCGGTAAATTGAGAGCTTCGCTTTTACACTCAGCTCCCTCTTCACCACGACGGACCGGTGCAGCGTCCGCATTACTGCAGCTGCAGCCCCAATCCGTCTGTCGATCTCCGGCTCCCTTCTCCCATCACTCGCGAACAAGACCCCGAGATACTTGAACTCCTCCACTTGGGGCAGGAACTCATCCCCGACCCGGAGTGGGCACTCCACCCTTTTCCGGCTGAGAACCATGGCCTCAGATTTGGAGGTGCTGATCCTCATTCCCGCTGCTTCACACTCGGCTGCGAACCGTTCCAGTGCGAGCTGGAGGTCCTCACCCGATGAAGCCAACAGAACCACATCATCTGCAAAAATCAGAGATGAGATTCTGAGGCCACCAAAGCGAAAGCCCTCCGCCACTTGGCTGCGCCTAGAAATCCTGTCCATAAAAATTATGAACAGAACCGGAGACAAAGGGCAGCCCTGGCGGAGCCCATCACCCACCAGGAACGAGTCCGACTTATTGCCGGCAATGCGAACCAAGCTCTTGCAACGGTTGTATAGGGATCGAATGGCCCGTAGCAATGGGCCAGACACCCCATATTCCCGCAACACCTCCCACAGGACACGGTCGAATGCCTTCTCCAAGTCCACAAAACACATGTAGACTGGTTGGGCAAACTCCCATGCACCCTCAAGTATCCTGGAGAGGATAAAGAGCTGGTCCAGTGTTCCGCGACCAGGACGAAAACCGCATTGTTCCTCCTGTATCTGAGGTTCGACTAACGGACGAACTCTCCTTTCCAGCACCCTGGCATAGACTTTCCCAGGGAGGCTGAGGAGTGTGATCCCCCTGTAGTTGGAACACACCCTCCGGTCCCCTTTCTTAAAGATGGGGACCACCACCCCGGTCTGCCAGTCCACAGGTACTGCCCCTGATCTCCACGCAACATTGCAGAGGCGTGTCAACCAGGACAGCCCTACAACGTCCAGAGCCTTCAGGAACTCAGGGCGGACCTCATCAACACCAGGGGCTCTGCCACCAAGGAGTTGTTTAACTGCCTCAGTGACCTCGCCCCCGGAAATTGGCGGGTCATTCCCCTCATCCCCAGACTCTGCTTCCTCCTCGGAAGACGTGTCAGTGGGATTAAGGAGGTCCTCGAAGTATTCCTTCCACCGCTCGACAATTTTCTCAGTCCACATCAGCAGCGCTCCGCCAGCACTATACACAGTGCAGGTAGAGCACCGCTTTCCCCTCCTGAGACGTCTGACGGTTTGCCAGAATCTCTTCGAGGCAGTCCGAAAGTCTTTTTCCATGGCCTCTCCGAACTCCTCCCACACCCGAGTTTTTGCTTCAGCCACTGCCCGAGCCGCATTCCGCTTGGCCTGTCGATACCTGTCGGCTGCCTCCGGAGTCCCACAGGCTAACCAAGCCCGATAGGACTCCTTCTTCAGCCTGGTGGCTCCCTTCACCTCTGGTGTCCACCATTTGGTTCGGGGATTACCACCACGGCAGGCACCAACCACCTTGCGGCCGCAGCTCAATGCAGCAGCTTCGGCAATGGAGACGCTGAACATGGTCCATTCGGACTCAATGTCCCCAGTCTCCCTCGGAATGCTGTTGAAGCTCTGCCGGAGGTGTGCGTTGAAGATCTCGCGGACTGGGGCCTCTGCTAGACGTTCCCAGCACACCCTCACTACGCGTTTAGGTGCACCAGGTCTGTCCAGCGTCCTCCCCCGCCACCTGATCCAACTCACCACCAGGTGGTGATCAGTTGACAGCTCAGCCCCTCTCTTTACCCGAGTGTCCAGAACATATGGTCGCAGGTCTGCTGATACGATTACAAAATCGATCATCGACCTACGGCCTAGAGTGTCCTGGTGCCACGTGCACTTATGGGCACTCTTATGTTCGAACAGGGCGTTCGTTATGGCCAAACTGTGATTAGCACAGAAGTCCAATAACAGAGCACCGCTCGGGTTCAGATCAGGGAGGCCGTTCCTCCCAATCACGCCCCTCCAGGTCTCGCTGTCGTTACCCACGTGAGCATTGAAGTCTCCCAGCAGGACAACAGAGTCTCCAGGTGGAGCACCCTCCAGCACCCCCCCCAGGGACTCTAAGAAGGCTGGGTACTCTGAACTGCCACTCGGCGCATAAGCGCAGATGACAGTCAGGACCCGTTCCCCGACCCTAAGGCGCAGGGAACAAACCCTCTCGTCCACCGGGAAAAACCCCAACGTACCGGCAGCAAGCCGAGGGGATATTAGGATACCCACCCCAGCCCGCCGCCTCTCACCAGGGGCAACTCCAGACTGAGACAGAGTCCAGCCCCTCTCCAGGAGACTGGTTCCAGAGCCCAAGCCATGTGTAGAGGTGAGCCCGACTATATCTAGCCGGTACCTCTCAACCTCGCGCACTAACTCAGGCTCCTTCCCCACCTGAGAATATTTTTTTTAATTTTTTTATTTTAAACCAATTTCTGTGTAGAAATGTGACTAAAAATGTAAAACACAGCAAATGGAACAGCATCATTGTAAAAACCAACTTGGCTCCCAATAATATGAAAAGTAAACTGCATAATACAAGACACATACAAGGTCATAAGGGCTTCAGTTGACTGCAACTGGAATTCTTTTTTACGTTCTTAAAGACATTTCATCTCTCATCCAAACTGCGTATTCAAGGTCGGACAGCTGATGGGAAGTCTGTGGTATTGAACCTGTAGTGACATTGTGACCTTGTGCGCAGCCCTGAGATTCTTTCCGATGCTCCCCTTCCCTCAGACATTCCACATTCTGTTCAGTTTAAAGTGAGGACCAGAAATATATGATGCTAGATGCTAAACATGCAGGATGAGATTTCACACGGAAGCTTTGGCTCTACATACTTCAAATATTTCAAATAAATCAACTGTCCTGTTTAAAAAAAGATTTTAAAAAAGACATACTTCGTTTCAGGGTGATGTTCAGAGCAATTAAACCTTAGTAAATCTAAGTAAATTATGACAGATTGCATGACTCATTTACTCTCCTCCACAAATTCTGTGCTCTGAAAGGGAAACTCCTACAGTCACATCTGCAGTAAGGCCAGCTGCAACATAACTGTGTCACAAAATAGACAGCATCAGCATCAAAAGAGGCTTTTGTTCAGATGTGAACCAATAATAAATCTGACTCTGTGTTTTCCCATTTCCAGTAAATTAAGCAACATTCTGTGAAGTTACTGTTCAACAAAGAAGGAACAAATAACAATCAAACCAGCCTGCTATTTAAGCTCATTGTGACTCAAATCACGACTTATATTAATGATAACTTCATTTTAAATAATGCTGATAAAAGAAAAAAAAAAATCCTTAACCCTCTCGAGGCAGGCGTTGCTGATTTGCAACAGTTAAAAACTAACAACCTGATTACCCCACATACATATTTTATGAGTTTATTTTGCTCAGAAGTACCACTGCAGGACTTGGTTGTGAATTAGCAACAAAAAGTTCAATTTGAGCCTGAGAGGGTTAAATATTCACAAAGTGATGGCTGGATTTAACTTCTCCATTGATTCTTTCCTGCATTCTCCCCATTAGTTTCCATAAGAGTTGAATCCAGATTATTAGTTAAACTAATTTATTTTGGTGAGTGATTGGTTTACTTCATGAATAGTAATCTGAACTTTCTACTAACTTGGCTCAAATGGGCATTATACCAGGTTTCCAGCAACAAAGCAGTGGGTGGTTCAGTTAATGTTATACTTGTTTATAGTTTTTATGTTTTTATGTGTATCAATGAATTATTTCTGTGTTTTGCCAAATTTAACAAAACCTGTGTTGAACGCTGTGAAAACATTCTGCAAAGAGCAAATGGACTGAAAGACTTTATATAAAAACAAGGTTATTGCTTTTAAATGTATCTGCACGAGTATAGACATAGGCTGTTATCACATCACAAATCAGAAAGTGGGCACAATTTAAGTCTGTGACTGTGAGATGCAAACACACATTTCTCAGGAAAAGGCAATAAAACTGACTGCTCAAAATAGAATTACCCATGCACAAACACAGTTCTGATACTAGCTACAGACATTAATTCTTCAGTTTTTAAGTACCTCATAGAATTCATCTTTCTGCACAGCCACCATTCAGTATTGGTATACACATTGTTGTGCTGTGACGTACATTTACATTTCACAGCAGCTTGAAATGACACTAGTGGCCTGGAGAATTGAAATTGAGAGTTTACAGCCAATGCTCCCTGCACAGTACATGTCTGTTATGACACTGATTCTAGTGTAATTTGGGTATCAAACTGTGTCTTCATCTGTCTGCCAGACTGTGATGTTGACTGGTTCTGTCAGGGTCCCTGTGCCTACCCGGTCGGCTCAGTACGGCTACATATGTTTTGTATTCCTTTTTTTATTTTTTTCCTGCTCTCTCCTTTCCCCTCTTTCCCTCCTCCCTCTGCCTGGGCGGAGCTCACCTGCGGGCTCCTGCCCTTGGCCCACGCACCTGTGGCTCATCACGAGTGATCCAGCCCCTTTATAAGACGGCAGCCCTGTGTTTCTCGTCGCTGGACCGTTGCCGACCCTCGTCAGTGTAACCCCAGCTCAATGACTTCAGAAGTGTTTCATAGCGATTTACCTAACTACCCATTCGTGTCTCTGTGTACAGATTCCCTGGACCTACCCCTGTGTTACCCGAGTGAGTGGAGTGTGAGGAGGAGTGGACGGAGAGTGTGCGAGTGTGAAGAGGAGTGGACGGAGAGTGTGCGTGTCTTTCCCGTTCGTGTGTGGACCCCCGGAGCCCGGCTTTCCCCTCACTTTTGTAAATAATCACCTGGTGCATCATAATAAAGACTCTTGTGCTTTCAAGACCTAGAGCCTGCGCGTGAGTCCGTTCAGTCCCGTTGTGACAGAACGGTCCAGCCACAATGGACTCAGCAGGCTCGGCGTCACCCGCCCCAGCCCCGGTCTCGTTGGATGAGCTGTTGCAGCGACACGAGCATATGTTGATGCGGCTCAGTGGAGACGTTGCCGCTTTGTCTCTGGCTCTCGCCCAGCGGACCCCGTTGACTGACTCTCCGCCCCCGCCAGCCTCTCCGGCAGACGAACCCATCCCGGGCGCGAGCGCGGCCCAAACTACACCTGTGGTCGTCGGGCATCAGCCTCCCTCTCCTGAACTGTTTCATGGTGAGTTGGATAAGTGTGCAGGATTTCTCACACAACTCACTTATTTTTTTCGTCAGCAAATTCACTGGTACCCTGGCGATGGAGATAAGATTTCCTTCTTTGTGCAACTGTTACGTGATCGCGCTCTACAGTGGGCCCAGGCAGTGCTACGATCCCACCCCGACATCTCCTACCCCGAGTTTTTGTCTAAGTTTAAGAGCGTTTTTGACAAAGGATCCGAGGCTGCCGCCGCCGCTCAACGCCTGTTAAATCTTAAACAAGGTAGACGCAGGATGTCGGATTATTCTGTCAATTTCTGGGTTTTGGCTGAGCAAACAGGGTGGGGGCAGGAGGCGCTAAAGAGTGCCTTGCTTAATAACATCTGTGATGAATTAAAAGGCGAACTAATAATGCATGACCTGCCTGCCTCTCTTGACTCTCTAATGACTCTGTGCATTAAGTTAGATGATCGCCTTCAGGCTCGCAGAGACCTCCGGGGGCGGGCCTTTCAGGAGCCACGGGCGCTCTTGGGCCCACCAGCGGGGGAATGGAGGGCTAAACCCAGTGCTGCCCACAGTGGCGAGCTAAGCGAGGAAGGCGAGCAGCCCATGCAGCTGGGTCGCTCACGGCTAACACCCGCGGAACGTCAGCAACGCATGGTCTCTGGTGAGTGCCTGTACTGCGGCCGTAAGGGCCACTTCATTGCCACCTGTCCATCTCGACCAAAAGGGGGCGCCCGCCCGTAGTTAAGGGAGTACTGGTGGGCGACCTGTCTAGTAAAAGCTCCCTTCCGCGCTTAATGTTACCGGCCAAGTTAACAGTTCACACAAAAACCCATTCTGTGATGGCGTTAATTGACTCTGGCGCGGAACAGAGCTTTATCGATTCAGCCCTCGCGGAAAAATTAGGGGTTGGGTCTGACCCTCTACCTCATCGTTTACATGTCACCGCCTTATCTGGGCAGCGGCTGCCTGATATAACCCATGTCTCAGAGCCCGTGTCACTCACACTCTCCGGCAACCACACCGAGGTTCTAAGCCTATTCGTGTTTAAAGCTCCTCAAACACCGCTTGTCTTAGGTCACCCCTGGTTGCGACAGCATAACCCTCATATCGACTGGAAATCTGAATGCGTGGTGGGCTGGGGAGTGGATTGTCACATGAATTGCCTCCGGGCTGCAACTCCGCCCTCCGCGTCTCCTCCAAATAACCTGTCTGAGCCTCTGGATCTCACCTCTGTTCCACCTGTGTATCACGACTTGGCTGAAGTTTTTCGTAAAGATCATGCACAATCGTTACCACCTCATCAGCCGTATGACTGCGCCATTGATCTTCTCCCAGGTGCCACACTCCCCACCTGTCGCCTTTATAGTCTCTCCCAACCTGAGAGAGCGTCTATGGAGAAATACATCACGGACTCACTGGCAGCAGGCATAATCCGGCCGTCCTCTTCCCCTGTGGCAGCCGGCTTCTTCTTTGTAGAAAAGAAGGACAAGTCTCTCCGGCCTTGCATTGATTACCGCGGCCTTAATAACATTACGGTTAAGAACAAATACCCCCTACCGCTCCTTTCCTCGGCTTTTGAACTTCTGCACGAGACAACGATCTTCAGTAAATTAGACCTCCGCAATGCCTACCATCTAGTTCGGATCAGGGAAGGCGACGAATGGAAAACAGCTTTTAACACCCATCTGGGGCATTTTGAGTACCTGGTGATGCCCTTTGGGCTGACTAACGCCCCAGCAGTTTTCCAGGCCCTCGTGAATGACGTCCTCCGGGACTTTATCAATCGGTGCGCATTTGTCTACTTGGATGATATCCTTATCTTCTCTAAAACAGTGGCGGAGCACGAGACACACGTCAGACAGATTCTGCAGCGTTTGCTGGAAAACAGACTGTTTGTGAAAAGCGAAAAGTGTGACTTTCACGTGGACTCCATGGCCTTTCTCGGATACATAATAGAGCGGGGTGATCTGAAACCCGACCCGGCGAAGGTCCAAACAGTGCTTACCTGGCCCGAACCCCCAAACCGTCGACAGCTCCAGCGCTTTTTAGGCTTTGCCAACTTCTACCGCCGCTTCATCCGAGATTTCAGTAAACTCGCTCTGCCTTTAACCAGACTCACTTCTCCTAAAGTGTCTTTTCAGTGGGACCAATCCGTGCAGGAGGCCTTCCTACGTCTCAAAGAACGGTTCGCTACAGCACCTATCCTCTGCCAACCCGACCTCCAGCAACAGTTCGTCGTTGAAGTGGACGCATCGGATTCCGGGGTCGGGGCGGTGTTGTCCCAACGGAGGGAGGGTAAGCTCCACCCATGTGCCTTTTTCTCTCACCGTCTCTCCCCAGCAGAGCGCAATTATGATGTTGGAGACCGGGAACTTCTGGCTATCAAGTTAGCACTGGAGGAATGGAGACATTGGCTAGAGGGAGCCACTCAACCATTCATCGTGTGGACAGACCACAGAAACCTTGAGTATCTCCGAGCCGCAAAGCGACTCAATCCCCGGCAAGTGAGGTGGGCTCTCTTTTTCACGAGATTCAACTTTTCAATTACGTACAGGCCCGGGAGCCGCAATGTGAAGCCAGACGCCCTCTCCCGACTGTATGACTCCTCTGAAGCGGAACCCGAGCCAGGTCCGATTCTTCCTGCCTCCTGCTCCATCGGCACGGTGACCTGGGAAATCGAATCTCAGATTAAAGAAGCTCAGAAAACAGAACCAGATCCCGGGACCGGGCCCCCAGGTCAGTTGTTTGTGCCCTCCTCTGTTCGTTCTCAGGTACTGCAATGGGCACACGCCGCCCGGTTCACCTGTCACCCGGGAGTACACCGCACCATACGATTCCTCCAGCGTTACTTCTGGTGGCCCACTTTGGCTCGGGATGCACGGGAATACGTCACCGCCTGCACGACCTGCGCCCGTAACAAGTCGTCCAACCAACCTCCCTCCGGTTTGCTACAACCGCTGCCCACTCCGGGACGGCCTTGGTCCCACATAGCCTTGGATTTCGTCATTACCGGCTTCAAAAGGTAACACAGTCATTCTAACCGTTGTGGACAGGTTTTCTAAAGCTGTCCATTTCGTTGCCTTGCCCAAGCTGCCTACGGCCCTGGAAACCGCTCACCTCCTCACCACGCATGTATTCCGCCTCCATGGAATTCCGGAGGACATTGTGTCAGACCGTGGCCCCCAGTTCACTTCACAGGTCTGGAGGGAGTTTTGCTCCGCCCTCGGCGCTAAGGTTAGTCTGTCCTCTGGCTTCCACCCTCAGACCAACGGGCAGGCTGAGCGGGCGAACCAAGAACTGGAGGCTGCTCTGCGGTGTGTGGTGTCCACAAATCAAACGACCTGGAGTGACCAGCTGCCATGGATTGAGTACGCCCACAATTGCCTGACTTCCTCAGCCACTGGAGTTTCACCTTTTGAGGCGTCATTAGGATTTCAGCCTCCGCTCTTTCCGGCCGTTGAGGGTGACCTCTCTGTGCCATCCGTCCAACACCACCTGCGTAGATGTCGCCGGGTGTGGAGAGCCACCCGAGCTGCCCTCCTCCGGACGACGGCACGTAACAAACAGCTCGCAGACCGCCATCGGACACCGGCTCCTGAGTATGCGGTCGGACAAAAGGTATGGCTGTCCACCCGCTATGTGCCCCTCCGGGCGGAGTCCAAGAAACTGTCTCCTACTTTTATTGGGCCATTCGAAATCGGTGCGCTTGTGAACCCTGTGTCTGTTCGGTTGAACCTTCCGCGCAACATGCGTGTCCACGACGTTTTCCATGTCTCCCAGATTAAGCCCGTGCTCTCCAGTCCTTTGTGCCCTCCTTCCGGGCCCCCGCCTCCCGCCCGGATCGTTGATGGGCTGCCGGCGTATGGGGTCTCCCGCATTATGGACTCTCGGCGCCGGGGGCGGGGGGTCCAGTATTTGGTCGATTGGGAGGGCTACGGGCCGGAGGAGCGCTCCTGGGTGCCTCGCTCGGCTGTTTTGTGTCGGCGCCTGCTCCGTGACTTCCATCGCCGGCACCCTGGTAAGCCCGGTGGGTCGCCGGGTGGCTCCCGTTGAGGGGGGGGGGTACTGTCAGGGTCCCTGTGCCTACCCGGTCGGCTCAGTACGGCTACATATGTTTTGTATTCCTTTTTTTATTTTTTTCCTGCTCTCTCCTTTCCCCTCTTTCCCTCCTCCCTCTGCCTGGGCGGAGCTCACCTGCGGGCTCCTGCCCTTGGCCCACGCACCTGTGGCTCATCACGAGTGATCCAGCCCCTTTATAAGACGGCAGCCCTGTGTTTCTCGTCGCTGGACCGTTGCCGACCCTCGTCAGTGTAACCCCAGCTCAATGACTTCAGAAGTGTTTCATAGCGATTTACCTAACTACCCATTCGTGTCTCTGTGTACAGATTCCCTGGACCTACCCCTGTGTTACCCGAGTGAGTGGAGTGTGAGGAGGAGTGGACGGAGAGTGTGCGAGTGTGAAGAGGAGTGGACGGAGAGTGTACGTGTCTTTCCCGTTCGTGTGTGGACCCCCGGAGCCCGGCTTTCCCCTCACTTTTGTAAATAATCACCTGGTGCATCATAATAAAGACTCTTGTGCTTTCAAGACCTAGAGCCTGCGCGTGAGTCCGTTCAGTCCCGTTGTGACAGGTTCTTGTTCTGAGAGGTTGCTGTGGTCTGCTCTCAGGTCCACCAATGACTTGGTGTTGGTATTGTGTAAGAACTTTTTCTCCCAAATGTTTTTCCAGTATTCTTGAGTCTCAGACTGGGTGGATCTGCCCATACATTTTTTTTCCTGTAGCTGAGATTACACCTGGAATGTATCTTTGAGGAACAGATCATTTATTCTCCTGGTGTCTGCTTCTCTGGTATATCTCTTCAGCCTAGTGGCCAAAGCGGTGCACCTTTGTTTGGCAGTTTCTAGAGCCTCAGTTATGGACCTGTCACTCATGATGCCTTTCTTCACCTCTTTTGGCCAACTGCCATCCTTCAGGGCTTCCCTCCACACATATCAACCTCTTGGGTTATGCTATGGTGCTCTATCATAGGCCTGGGAGTTTGAGGGTTCTGTGCAGTACCTTAGCTGTTCCATGGACAGCACTCTTCTGGACAGACACCTCGGATGCGGTGTCTGGAATTTGCTGGAGCCACTTTTTTAGTTCCAGGGTTACAGCTCTAGATGCTTCTGTTACCACTGGGACCACTTTATCTTCCATATTTGATTCAGTTTTTCCTTCAGCCCCTATCTATTTTCTTGAGCTCCTCCTTCCTGATAATGTTGTCCACTGAAATTGGTACATCCATTAAAACTACAGTCTTCTGCACCTAGTCAGTCACTACTGTGTCTGCTTGGTTGGTCAGCAGCTGTCTGCAGTCCAAAGTCCCGCAAGACCTTAAACACCAGTGGGACTTGGGAACTTCTACTCTGTATGCAGCACAGAGGTTCCTGGACACTATCCCAACCTCTTGATTGTTTCTTTCAGTGTATGCAGTCCTGGCTTGCATATTATATCCTGTTACTGTGTATTGGCTAGTCTCCTGGGCACCTTTGCACAGTCTGCAACTTGGGTGCTGTCAGCTGTGGTCAGTCCTGCCTTTATGGACTAGTGCTTAGAGCCTGTTCTTGTGCTGCCCAGATCAGAGCCTCTGTGGTGTCCTTTCAGCCAGCCTTCTCTAGCCACTGGTAGGGTTTCTTGATGTCAACCAGTTAGATAGCATATGCAGACACTCCGTGATAGTTCCTTTTCGTTGTGTCATATCACTTTCTTTTTTCAGCTGCACTTGCAAGTTATATCGGAGGCCCATCTCCCGGTGTATTTACGGATTTTCCACATTTCATCCTGGTCTGTTACTCAGTAATCTTCACCTTCCCTGTTTCCATTGCTCATAGAGCTTCAGATTTCTGGACTCTTGGTGGAGACCACCATCCAATGTGATGAGTGTTCATGTCTTAACATCAAATGGTGCCTATGTCTTTTGGCAATGGAAATAATACGAGAGGGCTAAGCATCAGCTCCTGGTTGATAAAGCAGTATACCAGGCAGTATGCAGGTGGATTAATCTGAACACTACAAGAAAGCCTATAACCCAATGCATAGACCTGGAATCTGGAATGCTTGACATGCTCTAAGGCTAATAGTGTACTAATAACATCCATCAGGAACTCTATGGGACTGGGACACTGGAGGCCAAATAGGCTGTCGCACAAGTTACCAAGAGGTGCAGGATATATCAAGGTTATGCACTGTCTGCGCTGCTGTTCTTCATAAACCTCAAATCCCTAAGCCATGTCATCCTTAAGAGCAGATACAGAAAAAGATTCATTAGTGGAGTAACCATCAGCCACCTCCATGGACATAGATGACATTAACCTGTATGTTAGGAGTCCGTAAGACATCACCTGACTGATCCATCTTACCACAATATACAGCAAGGACATTGGGATGTCATTCCAACTGGATAATTGTTGCTGAATGGTTGCAAAGAGGGGGACAGTGATCCAGATTGAAGGGGTTGAGCTACCAGAAGACAGTATAGTGGATATACAGGGCAGCTACAAGTACATGGGTATTCCACAGGCCCGTGGGATCGATGATAAACATGTATGAAGGTCAGCACCAGCCAAATGACATAATGTACAGGGTGGGCCATTTATATGGATACACTGTAATAAAATGGGAATGGTTGGTGATATTAAAGTCCTGTTTGTGGCACATTAGTATATGTGAGGGGGCAAACTCCTCAAGATGGGTGGTGACCAGAGATGGGCAGTAACGCGTTACTTGTATCTTCACACCATAGACAATTGCCTTCAGATGACCCCAAAGATAAAAGTCTAAGGGGATCAGATCGGGAGACCTTGGGGGCCACTCAACTAGCCCACTGCGTTACTTGTAACGCGTTACTGTAATCTGATTACTTTTTTCAGGTAACGAGTAAAGTAAGGGATTACTATTGCAAAAATGGTAATTAGATTACGTTAGGAACGCTGCGTTACTGCGTTACTAAAACCGTGATTTTTTTGCGAGAATGTCTCATGACAGTGACGTAAGCGAGTGTGACGTTTGTGACAACAGCTGTGTGCAGATCAACAATGGATCATATGAGTGCGGGAGACAGTATGAGCGTGCAGCATTTAAAGCGTGGAAGTACTGACCTTACTTTGAGTTTGATTCCATAAAAAGTGACAAAAACATTAGTGTCCGTTGTGCGTGGGAAGAAAACTTCTTTTTACAGCGAAAAAAAACCCCTAAACTTCCAAGCAAGCACCGAGTGCGCTATGACGTAATGGGAAACTCACAGAGAAACTGGCGGATTCTTCCACTGACCGCTGCGGCACACCTGCACCAGGGTAAACCTCCGCCTACGCCACTCCTGCTTTACAGGTGAAAATAGAACAACAGGACCCCTAGTCTTTGATATTATTTATTTCCTGCTGTGTTTTACTTGCATCTATTTGAAAGAGTGAGTGTAAACACACACAAAAAAAATATTTTATGTGCTGGAATGTGCAGAAAATAAGTTTAAATGTAAACAAATTTCTTCCAGTCAGAGAATGTTGCATATAATTAAATTTTTGCTTGATGCATAAAGTTAAAAGGTTAAAACTAATAAAACAAGTTTTAAAAAGAGACTTTTCCATTTGATTACATTTTGTATGATGGATTATGCAGAAAAAGTAGAATTGGGCTGAAAGATCTATCGCTTCATCACCTCTTCAGGTTGTAAATCGTGTTTTTAAAAAGTAAATAAGTAATTAATTACTTTTGAAAATAAGTAATCAGTAAAGTAACGGGATTACTTTTTAAGGGAAGTAATCAGTAATTAGTTACTGATTACTTTTTTCAAGTAACTTGACCAACACTGGTGGTGACCATGGTGGCCATTTAGAAGTCGGCCATCTTGGATACAACTTTTGTTTTTTCAATAGGAAGAGGGCCATGTGACAAATCAAATTTATTGGTAATGTCACAAGAAAAACAATGGTGTGCTTGGTTTCAACGTAACATTATTCTTTCATGAGTTACTTACACGTTTCTGACCACTCATAAAATGTGTTCAATGTGCTGC
The DNA here is from genome assembly GCF_965226115.1 of Aulonocara stuartgranti. Lineage (NCBI taxonomy): Eukaryota > Metazoa > Chordata > Actinopteri > Cichliformes > Cichlidae > Aulonocara > Aulonocara stuartgranti. The sequence continues at coordinate 18,954,612 of NC_138942.1, forward strand.
CCATTGTGTTGGATTGTCAATGCAACCCTCTTCTCCCACTCTTCACACACTGATAGCAACACGGCAGGAGAAATGCCAGCACAGACATCCAGTATCCATAATTTCAGGTGCTGCACATCTCGTATCTTCACACCATAGACAATTGCCTTCAGATGACCCCAAAGATAAAGGTCTAAGGGGATCAGATCGGGAGACCTTGCGGGCCACTCAACTAGCCCACGACGACCAATCCACTTTCCAGCAAACTGTTCATCTAGGAATGCTCGGACCTGGCACCCATAATGTGGTGGTGCACCATCTTGCTGGAAAAAGTCAGGGAATGTGCCAGCTTCAGTGCATAAAGAAGGAAACACATCATCATGTAGCAATTTCAAATATCCAGTGGCCTTGAGGTCTCCATTGATGAAGAATGGACCCACTATCGTTGTACCCCATATACCACACCAAACCATCACTTTTGTTGTTCCAACAGTCTTGGAGGGATCCATCCAATGTGAGTTAGTGTCAGACCAATAGCAGTGGTTTTGTTTGTTAACTTCACCATTCACATAAAAGTTGGCCTCATCACTGAACAAAATCTTCTGCGTGAACTGAGGGACCTGTTCCAATTTTTGTTTTGCCCATTCTGCAAATTCTGTGCGCTGATCTGGGTCATCCTCGTTGAGATGCTGCAGTAGCTGGAGTTTGTAAGGGTGCCATTTGTGAGTAGCTAATATCTGCCAAAGGGATGTTCGACTAATGCCACTCTCCAGTGACATGCGGCGAGTGCTACGCTGTGGGCTCTTGCTGAATGAAGCTAGGACAGCCACTGATATTTCTTCATTAGTAACAGTTTTCTTGTGTCCACATTTTGGCAAATCCAACACTGAAAGAATAAAGCTACGTTGAAACCAAGCACACCATTGCTTTTCTTGTGACATTACCAATAAGTTTGATGTGTCACATGGCCCTCTTCCTATTGAAAAAACAAAAGTTGTATACAAGATGGCCGACTTCTAAATGGCCACCATGGTCACCACCCATCTTGAGGAGTTTGCCCCCTCACATATACTAATGTGCCACAAACAGGACTTTAATATCACCAACCATTCCCATTTTATTATGGTGTATCCATATAAATGGCCCACTCTGTATTAGTAATTTAAAGTACAAAGATTCTGTCATGATCCTGGGTCCTTTTGACCCAGCATTTTGTGTTTTCTCTTCGATTTTGGTTCTGTTCTTCCTTTGTTTAGTGTTTACTCTGTTCTGCCCGTGTGTTCCTGTTTTATTGTGAAGGTCTGCGTCTTATGTGAGTGTTTTCAGTTTGCCTCCCTAGTCTCGTTATGTTAATCACTCCCAGCTGTGTTTCCCACCTGTGTGTAATCTCCCTGTGTTCTCTGAGTGTATTTAAGTTGTATTTTCTGTCTTAGTAATTGCTGGTTCGTCTGTGTTGTTTCTCCTTGGTCTCCCTGCGTCTTCCCGTATGTATTTCTCCGGACCTCCCTGCATCCTCATTCTGGTTTGTCTTCTTAGTTTACCCAGTTTAGGTCTCCAGTTTCATGTTTTGTTGCCACCGCTGTTTGTACTTACCCACCACTGTAAATAAACACTCACCTGCACCAGAGCTGCTGCCTTTTTGGTCCTTTCCTACAATCCCACACGGCTTGCCTCGGCAATCCGTGACAGTACGAACCAGCCACCATGGACCCTGCAGCAGTAAATCCGTCCGAGGAGCTCCGGGACGACGTTACATATAACGTGGAGATTCTCCTCGGGCTGTGGCTTGAAAACCCTCCAGAGGAGCTTCGCCGTGCCGTGGAAAGTCGGCTACAACGGCTCTTTTCCGGCCTGCCATGGCTTCTAACTTCGCTTCCTCCGACCATGCAGACTTTTTTCCGGCTCACACCGCACCTTCTCTCAGCCACTCCTGCCTCGCTGCCCGACTCGCCGGATGTGGTCTTGCCCGGCCCGTCGGTGCCATCTGTGGGGAAGAAACGCCGATCGCGCCGCGGGCGCGCCACCCCACAGCCGGACGTTCGGACTTCTAATTCGCTGGCTGTGGTGAGTGAGGACTCCGTGTCTTTTCCAGACGTTGTGACTGTTCATTCGGGGGCTGTGTCTTGTGTGGCGGATGTCAACGCGAGCTGCTTATCGCCTGTGCAGCTACCAGCAGCCCAGTTAGCCGCCCCGCAGACACACTCTGCTCAGCCAGCTCGGTTAGCTCCCCCGCAGCTACTCCCAGTTCAGTTAGCTCCCTCGCAGCCACCCTCAGTTCAGTTAGCTCCCTCGCAGCCACCCTCAGTTCAGTTAGCTCCCTCGCAGCCACCCTCAGTTCAGTTAGCTCCCTCGCAGCCACCCTCAGTTCAGTTAGCTCCCCCGCAGCTACTCCCAGCTCAGTTAGCTCCCCCGCAGCTACTCCCAGCTCAGTTAGCTCCCCCGCAGCTACTCCCAGCTCAGTTAGCTCCCCCGCAGTCCTTCACAGCTCAGTTTCCAGCGTCCCCCTCAGCTCAGTTTCCAGCGTCCCCCTCAGCTCAGTTTCCAGCGTCCCCCTCAGTTCAGTTTCCAGTACCACCCGTGCCGCCTGTAGCGCAGGCCCCAGTAGCTCCAGTGCCGCCTGTAGCGCAGGCCCCAGTAGCTCCAGTGCCGCCTGTAGCGCAGGCCCCAGTAGCTCCAGTGCCGCCTGTAGCGCAGTCCCCGATAGCAGTACGGTCCGCTGGTCAGCTTAACATTCAGCCAGGAGTCTCAAATCTCTCTGGCTCTGCATCAGCTCCTGCTGGGAGCTCGGATGAGCTCATCCAGGACTCCGCGGCTCCCACGCCGCCATCTACCTCGTCAGCTGGAGGGTCCGAGGGGCCCGTTCAGCCTCCTGTCTCCGCTGGAGGGTCCGAGGGGCCCGTTCAGCCTCCTTCCTCGTCAGCTGGAGGGCCCGAGGAGCCCGTCCAGCCACCTTCTGCTACGCCTGGTCCAGCCTGTGCTTCGTCAGCTGCAGCTCCAGCCTGTGCTTCGTCAGCTGCAGCTCCAGCCTGTGCTTCATCAGCTGCAGCTCCAGCCTGTGCTTCGTCTGCTGCAGCCTCAGAGCCTTCGTCTGCTGCAGCCTCAGAGCCTTCGTCTGCTGCAGCCTCAGCCTGTGCTTCGCCTGGTCCTGTGCCCACCGGGCCTCGGCCAGTACGCCTGACACTGGAGAGCCGCCGCCGCTGCCTTCCGCGCGGCCGGCCCCCGGACCGCCATCGCCTGAGTGGCCGCCGTTGCCTTCCGCACGGCCGGCCCCCGGACCTTCTTCGCCTGAGTGGCCGCCGTTGCCTTCCGCACGGCCGGCCCCCGGACCGCCATCGCCTGAGTGGCCGCCGTTGCCTTCCGCACGGCCGGCACCCTGAACTGTTTGGACTCCTGTGCTGTCGGCCCCCTGGCCGGCCCCCTGGTCTTTTCTGTTTTGGACTCGGTTTTCCTGTGCTTTGGTGTGCTTTTCTTTTGGTTTTGGACTTGTGTTTTGTTTTTCTTTTTGTCTTCTGGCCTTCTGAAAATTCAGAAATATGTATTACTGTTTGTATCATTTATCAACATGAGAGAAAGAGCAACTGCAGAGGTGAAGATTAGGATTATGTACATATAAAGAAAAAGAACATATACATATTTCAGTACCACAGTGTCTCAGATGTATTTTGAAAAACTGAAATATTTTGAAAAATTATTAGGTGTTATCTGATGTCTTGATCATCAGCCCTTCCACTAATCTCTAATAACTAATATGCATTCTGATATGCGGCTTATGTGTGAGCAACCAGGAATCATGGCAGACAAAGAATTGCCATTAAAACCTCAAAGAGAATACATGTGAAGGTTTAGTAACACAGTAACAAACTGTCACGGACCCAGCTCTGGAGGACTCGGGGTCCGTGAGCAGTTTTGACTGTTGATGTTGTTGTTGTTGTTATTATTGTTATTATTATTATTTTGGTGATGTGTGTGTTTTTCTGCACTGTGCTGTGTTAGTCTGTGTCCCACTCATATGTATAGGCTGGGTATGGGTGTGTGTGGCTGGAGGATGGAGCTCAGCCACCTGCAGGCCTGAGGGGTGTGGCCCTGCGGAAGGACTGGCCACACCTGAAGTTCATGCCACACCTGTTGGTGATCAGGGCCCTGTTTCAGGAAGCCGGTTTAGTGCAAACTCTGAGTAAGTATACCCTGAGTTAACGAAAACTCTGGGTTTTCGGTTTCACAAAGCGAGTTCAGCTGAAGCCTGAGTGAGTCACTATGACGACACACGCCGTGAAGCTAACCTGCCCCCTAGCAGGTTTACTACAACTAACCCTGACTGTCTCCGCCCCTTTGTCGGAAACCTGACAGTAGGAAGTGTCGGACATGGCGTGTCCCTTCCTTGAAGAGCCAGTAGATCGTGAAGCCCAAATTCTCCGCAGAGCTCTCCGCCGGGAGAGAGTGATCAGAGCGCGTTTGGACATTTTATCATTTCCTGATGATTTTCTGTGCGAACGTTACCGTTTCTCAGCACAATCTATAAGTTATTTGAATAACATCCTCAGGCCATATATTACGCATGTGACACATCGCGGACATGCTCTCAGTTCTGTACATATTATTTGTATTGCACTTCGTATTTTTGCAAACGGGAGCTTTCTGTATAATATTGGTGACGCTGAGCACGTTTCCAAGGCTACCGTCTGTCGGGCAGTCAGGAATGTTACAGTTGCACTGAAACGTCTCCTGTACTCGTTTGTGGTGTTCCCCGGTCATAGACCCACAAGATTTATCAAAGAGGGATGCCACAAAATTGCAGGTATCAGGATGAACAAAACTTAATTTATGATGTGGTGATACTTGGACTACTACTTAAATTTTACATTTATTTTCAGGGTTCCCAGGCGTGATTGGCTGTATAGATGGCACTCACATTCCAATCATTGCTCCTTCAGTAAATGAAGGAGACTATGTGAACAGGAAGTCTTTCCACAGCATTAATGTACAGGTACATAGTTCCCTGTAGCATTTCAAACTAACAAATTATTTCATTATAGTAATGGATGCTAATTTGTGTTCTCTGCACTGTGAAGATCATATGTGATGCTGCCAACATTATCACAAATGTGGAAGCCAAGTGGCCAGGCTCTGTCCATGACTCACAAATATTCCGTGAATGTACACTGAGCACAAAATTTGGACATGGTGAGTTGAGAATACTTTAAAATATATAAAGACCAATTGCTTCAGAAGTGTATCCTTCTGTCTTAGGAGAGTTCACTGGCTACTTGCTTGGTGATAGGGGGTATCCATGTTTACCCTATTTGCTTACCCCTTACCCTGACCCTGAACCGGGCCCACAGCAGCAATATAATCTGGCTAATTGCAGGACAAGAGCCAGAATTGAAATGACTATCGGAATGCTTAAGGCCCGGTTCCAGTGCCTGCAAAGACTCAGGGTCACCCCAGAAAGGGCATGTGACATTATTGTGGCATGTGTGATTCTTCACAACATTGCCACAATTAGAGGAGAACACTGTCCTTCTGAACCAAACATCAGCAGTGATCCAAACCATGAACATCCTGACCCTCCCACGGACATACAAGATGGAAGTGCAGTCAGAGACACCATATGTCACAATCATTTCTTTTGACCCATCACCTCAACATGTTGAAAGAAGAATAAACAGATTTTTTGTTCAACTGGCTTTATTGGTCGCCTGTATTTCCTGTACACAAAGTATTACAAGATGTAAACCTCATAAAGTGTCTCTGTTGCTTCCTCCTCTGTAACAGCTGTCAATGTTTCTTCATTATTTTCCTGTAGTAAAGAAATAAACAACATTGCTGTTCTACTGTACACTCATATAATCTGTGGAGTATTACTCACAACTGCATGTTGGTCTGGCTCAACAGGAGGCTGCACCAGATGCAGTACACCACCACCATCAACTGATAGAATATGAGGTTTATACAGGTCACTTATGACTTACAAGGGACCAAATGGCAATTAACAAACATACCAATCACCTTACACTTCATTGTCATTATGCTCTCAAAGACAACCAAGACTGAGGGAAGGCAAAATCAGTAGGAAAATAACTTCACTACAAAATAATCCATTATGGTAAAGAGTTTATCAGATGAATGAGTAGCACTGCAAAGGTGACTGTGAAGAAAGGATGTATGCACATCATGTATTATTTTGGATTTACCCCCTATGTAGGCACTTGTGTCTTGCGGGGTTATTGACTCAGAGGATGTCCCCGCAGAGATGCCTTCGGCCACAGGGCGCCCACTGTTTTGGCTGAGGGCCAACTGCTCAGCCTCTGTGAGTGGTGGTGGTGGAGGACCCCCACCTGTTTTTCGGGCCTCCGCTTTTTTTCTGTTGGCTATAACGGGCCACATTTGAGCATACAGAGTAAGCAAATATGTACTTGTAATGTGCTCAGATAATTTCAATAAGTGCTTACAGAAAGAAAATTAATGTAGCCTCTAACTGCAATTGATTTACATCGGACAAACAGACCAAGCACTATGGCTCATAATACAATTACACCTTACCTGTTTGGACTATATTTTTATATTTCATTTTTACTTGCTGCCAGGAACGTTTGGGGCCTGTTGGGTTGCACCTGCGCTCACATCACGTCACAAAATAAAATGTATAAAATAACAAATAAAATAACATATGATAAAATAACGTGTTAAATGGGTGGAAATCCCTAGATCAATGTTTAAATTAACACTCACGCATTGACTCTGTCGGCTATATTTTGCCATGCATGCTCCCTGTCTTTCGCAGCTGTGGCTGTGTTACTTTTTTCCGCGGAATTTGCGTGTTATCGGCATATGCTGCCATCAGAATTTCGGCCTCAAGCGCTGTAAAATACATTGACCACGCCTTCTTTCCCTCCGTCTCCATGGTGACTCGCTTAATCTGTGCTCCGCTTATCAGGGCTTTATGTATCCTCGTCCGCGCGCTTCACTTGGGGTTAAAGCAACTCCGCGTTGATTGAACTAATTGTTATCAGCCTTTCTGAAACGGAATATTCCGAGTTGGACAGTTCGGGGTTACTCAACCCTGAGTATCGTTTTTCACTCTGAGTTTTCTAATCCGGCTTCCTGAAACAGGGCCCAAGGCTCGTCGGGGGAGCTACTTAGGAGAGAGTTGGAGCTCCCACCGGCGCGGGATCATTGAGTTATCTTACCAAGTCAATGTGTGTTAGCTTAGGTCTGTGCTGTGCGTATATGCCCGCCGAGGGTTAGTGTTGACGGCTGCGTCTCTGGTTTCCCTGCAGGAGGAGGAGTGGTCCGGAGAGGCAGCACGCACGGGGGTGCGGAAACACAACAGCGGGGAGCACGAGCACAGATATCGGAGGGAAGCACGCACACGGGGTTCGAGGGAGCAACGGGTAGTTATTGTATTTACAGCCTTTTCACTGTAAATAAAGAGCACTGTTTGCATCGCAGAGTCTGCGTTTTGGGTCCTCCTTTCCCCACATCCCCACGGTCTGCCAGCCAGACCGTGACACAAACACTGTATACCAGGGGTCGGCAACCGTAGGCACGGGGTTAACCCAAGGGTTAACTGATGGCACGGCCATAGCTGTGTTTTATTTATTTATTTATTTATTTTTGTAATGGTATAAACAATGAAAGGTGTTGGATTGGCCAGATGCTGGCCGGTGTGTAAAGACAACTCAGTTGTTTGGTGGTGGCATCGCGGAGCTTCCACAGATTCAGTTAAATTAGCAAGTGGTGGAGGCCAGCAGGTGGATGAGGGAGATCGGAGGCAGGACGAGGAGAGACCCGAGGCAGCCGCCGGTCCGAGTGTCAGGTGAACTGAACTTCAGGTAAAACGTTATGACCTGCAGTCTCTCTGGGTCAGATATAAACCAAGTTTAGGTGTAGTTTATTTTCGTTGTCCTGACTTTTTACAGCCAGTTACAATAACTCGTACTGCGTACTAGCTAGCATGATGGAGTTTCTATACAGCTGGGTGGGTGGTTTGATGTTACTGATGTTGAAATTTATTTAATTCATAAGGTTAGTTAGTAGAGTTGCCAACCGTCCCGTAAAAAGACGGAATCCTTCCGCATTCAGAGAAATTATTACGCGTTTCGTGTTGAGCTGAGAGGGGACGCAGTTTGTCCCGGACTTCAGCTAGAATGAAAAAAGACACAAAGGTGGAGTTATGCTTTGTCTTTGCTGCACAGCTGCCTCTTCTTCTCTCATTCTTTCCCCTCCCTCTCCTGTTGCTATTTTAATCACGAAACTAATCAATGATCGGCTTTTCTCTCTTGTTTGTTTATCACCCACTTTGCGCCAGAAAGAGGAAACCGCCGGATGTCGCGCTAAACAACAGCAGTACATTTAAGCTTGATCAGCTGTTGTTAGAATTTTTTTAATATTACTTTCTATTATCAGCTGATGTTTGCTGGAGCCGCAGCTGTAAAAGCTGTTGGTCATGATATCGGTTTGTATATCTGGTGAGAGGGAAACATGAAGATGAAACCAGGAGATGTCCTTACTGAATCATCAGAGCTGAACAGGTGATGGAGAAACAGGTTTACCCTTTAGGTGACATGAATGAGTTGAAGGGAAGTTATGAAATGTTTCTGAGGGACAAATAACACCAGGATCCTTTTCTAAGTAGCTGACAGCTGGTAACTGTTCAGGGGCGGGTCTAGCAAACTTTTGCCACGGGGGCCAAGTGAGGCATTAACAGGGAGAGGGGGGCACAAAGAAATGCTTTCTTATTTTCATTTAAAATGTCATGCTGTTATTAAATAATTATCTGAAGCTTACAACCAAAGTTTTTATCTGATGTAAAATGTATAGAAATCATACATATACCAACAAGACTGTACATCACTGTCACAACAGCGTTTGTTTTCATTCAAAGGCTTTATGGCTTTAATACCTGGTGGGCCGGTCTCTAGTCAAAATGCCCGGGCTGTTTTTTTCCCCCCAGTCCAGCCCTGGGCACGACACGCAGTGAATTAATCTGAGAGGGTGCATTAAAAAATAAATGGCCGCGCCAGCGGTGCACATCACAAATCAGCTCGCATAGACACATTAGTTGTGCCTCTTCTTAATAAAAGTATCTTAGCTAACAACTAGAGATGGACCGATCCGATATTACGTATCGGTATCGGTCCGATACTGACCTAAATTACTGGATCGGATATCGGAGAAAAATAAAAAATGTAATCCGATCCATTAAATATCACGAAAGCACCTCGCAAAACTTGCAACACGCCGTAACTCACCTCAGAACGTTAGCAGTCGGAGCAGTATGCATCACGTGATAGAGCAGCTGTGGCATGCCGGACCTGTCGGTGGTCTGGATAGCATGTGGAGCTTTGCTAGCAACCCGGCATTTCATCTCTGACAAAGTTATCCCCGAGAGAAGTAAAGCAAGTGTGTAAGTCCATCTCTGAATGTTTGTAAAGCATTCCCACGTTAAGCTTAACAAGCGACTGCCTCTCGCTCTCGGCTGCTACTTCAATCGTGAAACTGCTTAAATGATCAGCTGATCGGCTTTTCTGTCGCGAGTCCTGTCTCTTGTTTGTTTTTGGCCCACTTTGCACCAGAAAGAGGAAACCAGCGGCTGAACAACAGCAGCACGTTTAAGCTCTATAAGCTGTTGTTAGAATGTATTTAATATTACTTTCTACACCAGGATCTTTTTCTACGTAGCTGACGCTGGTAACTGTGCAGGGGCGGATCTAGCAAAGTTTAGCCAGGGGGGCCGATAGGGCATGAACAGGGAAAAGGGGGCACAAAGACATACTTTTCTTTCTTATTCTCATTTAAAATGTCGAGCTTTTAATAAATAATTATCTGACACCCAAAGTTTTAATTTGATGTAAAATGAATAGAAGTCAATTACTGTATATAGTGACTATTAAGTCTAATATATACCCTAGTAAGCTATAGTACTTTTTACTTTGGGAAGGTACCATCTGTGCAGTCTGCAATTTTGTTGAAGAAAGATGTTGAATCTATTTAATATTTCTTGAAAAATAATTGATTTCTGTGCATTTTTTTTCACACTGCATCAAATTAAGGTTGATTACGTCGATTAAGCATCATGAGGTGGCGCGTGAGGGGTGGTTCCTTATTTTTTATTTATTTCTTTTTGTTGTTGCTGGGAGTTGGAACCCTATTAGTTAGGTTGCTTAATATTTATGCTAAGTACTCTTTAAAATACCAGAATAGGGAGGATGGTGTAGGTCTAAGTTTATTAGATTGATCAGTAATGCTGAACTATGAAATATTTTTTTGTATACAGGTATAACAGAATAGCTTTAGTGTAGTTGTTGTTTTAAACTTGAGTATGAACTTGCAGACTTGCAAAATGCAGCAAGATATTTTAAAAAACAGTTTTGTTGATTAAAAAACACTATATCGGATTCATATCGGTATCGGCAGATATCCAAATTTATGATATCGGTATCGGTATCGGACATAAAAAAGTGGTATCGTGCCATCTCTACTAACAACCCCAACTAACAGATTCAACTTGTAATTGGATAAAAATAACTTAGCTTGCTGGTGAGAGCGACGTTGTTAGCTTTCCACATTCTGACACTTCAAAAGCTTCAGGAGGTTTCCACTCAGGACAGCATCAGCACCACGGCGATACACGGATACATCCGTAGACTCGAGGCACAATGCATTTTTGGAACTTCCAGGCGTATGGACCAATGTTTTATTTTCTGATCAAACCAGAAATCTTTAATGAACAGCTGGATTGAGTTAATGCCAGTTAATGCAACATCGAAGCAGCTGGAATCCACAGCTTTGCGTGTTCATGGAGTTTGCATTTTCACCTACTGGACATCACTACCTGACAAGTTTAACTGTCTTCAGAACATTGCAGAGGCCTTATTGACAGTATTTGGCTCTAATATCTGTGTGAGCATATTTTCTCTCACATGAGTCCTCAGGTAGCCGTCTGAATGCTGGACACTCGGAGACCTGTGTCTCTGAGTGGGAGACCAGAGATCACATTAACAGGTGTGTCTCTGTATTAACAGACATGCCATATTGGCTTGGTTTATTTTTCTTATCATTGTTGTGAGGAGACCATAAATAGCATTTGTATTTTCTGTTGTACAGTCCATTTGCTGTTATGGAGTTCTTGTTATGGATAAAAAGTGTCTTCTTTTGTTTCAAAATAGCTGATAACTATTCGCTGATAGCTGCCAACATCTGCGAACAAATATAATTCTATAAAGTGGTTCTATATAGTGTGTAACTGTTCATATAGAGCGTTATTAAATTTATTGCTAATGCAATCATATGGCACACTGACCTCTGAGGAAATTTTAAATGGCACTCGCCATCAGAAAGGTTGCCTACCCCTGCTGTATACACACAGTTATCACACAATGTTAGCCCAAGGAGTTTCTTCAAAACAATAAACCTCTATTTTAATGGTGTGACATACTATAGTCTACCAAATGTGATGAGGAATAAGCATTACTATTCTCTTGTGAGTGAATTAATTTAACATATTACACATTAAAATGTTTCATTAATATGATTTAATGAGTCCTAAGAATATTCATTAAAGGCTAAATAATAAAGTTCCAAAGGAAAAGCTCATGTAGGTATTCTGACTGTCTTTAGCAACAGCATCTTCACCTGTATTTCACTTGTATTATAAACTGGGTGAGGGAATCCCCTCTGTGCTCATTTATTTGGTATCTCTGCTGGAGACAAAGGGTATCTTCTCCATTTAGTGATTTTCAGTACTGCCACTTGAAACAGTCAATAGTGTAAACGGCAATGAACTCAGAAATGGATTTTGTGCTCCTGTGAAACTACAGTTCACACCGTTTGGATGGGATAATCCTTGTCCCTGGAAAAATCTGCATTTTATCCAAGCACATGCTAAATAAAAGAAACATGAAACAGATTCAGAGCAGTAAATGGTCATATTTTACAAAGCCTACACCTTTTTTTGTGTAAAAATATTTCACATCTGAGTTCTCTCAAAGCTTCAATCATCCGTTTTGTTTGTGTAGCTTTTCCTTCCACAGTTTTCCCTACCAATCAACTTTCCATTAATATCCTTTGCTAAAAGCCAGCTCCCTAAGCAAACTTTCTGTGACTTCCTCGCCTCATGGGGTGTGTTATGTCATCTGGGTGTAATCAAGTGAACAGTGTTTCCCCTTTTTGTGGTTGCGTGTAACATACAGTGATGAACAGCCATTTACTTGGACTCAAAATGAAACAATGCTATAATCTGATATTCTATATTTCCCATTCTTCATGCTCTTTGCACCAGAATCATTAAAATTTAAACACAAAAGGCTTGAACTCAACTTTATGAATGAACATAGTGTAGAAAAACAAATTTTAGACTTTTTATTTAAATTACGAAAAAAGTAAAGTTTTTCACTATATTACCACTGAACTTGTACAGTAAAATGCTCTACAAAGTTGCAACTTATTTCAGGATGTTGAACAGGAGTCATTCACTGGGGCTATTTGTTACTTTTCTTCAAAGAACCTTGATATGCTAGGCATCTCTGAAGAAATATGACTCTCACTTTTTGTTGTATTTCAGCTGATGACACAGCTTCTGTAATGGGTGGACATGGAGAATACAGACATGCAGGCACATCCTTACGCAAACCTATCAGGCCTTTATGCTGTAAAACATATTATGGAAGTGAGTCATTTTCAGATGTCTAGACCCTCTGTACTTAGTTCTTCAGAAAGTCCAAAAGTCTGCTGTTCATGTCACTAAATGGAAGAGGGGCCGCCTCCTTTTCTGTGTGAAGATTCGCAAAAATGTGGGAAGGCAAAAAGAGGAGAGAAATCTATCAACTTAATATTTTTTTTAGTCTAAGAAGAAGCTGTCTACTTATAGTTCAGTAGAGCTGAAAGGCTGTTCGGATTCAAACTTATATTATTAAAGTTTATTTATTGGTTTAATTGACTGACTGAATGTTGCAGCTTTGCATATTAATTTCTGATTTTATCCTAAAATTGCAAATCTCTGATGTGATTTCTGCTGAAGCCACTCTCTGAGTTTGGATGTCACTGCCCCAGGTCGCCTCCACCCTCCTCTCTCAGGCCTTGGTATTTTTAGAGCTTCTCGTGTTTCTTCTTCCTGATTTTCTATCTCTTCATATAGCTACATCTATCACTATGATCTGGGCTCTCCTTTCAGCTGCAGGCAAACCTTTACAGATCCACAATAGAAAACATCCCCTGTCTCCGAATGACAGTTTGGGATAGCAGCTGCACAAAACGAGACAGAAAGGACTTGGGTAGTAAGAACAAGACAGGTGACTGAAGAAATCCTCTCCCAGATGTAGTGGCCATGTCCATAAGAAGGCCAGCTGCATTGCTGCAGACTTCCCTCTCCTGGGTAATAAATTTTTTTTGCCCCTTTGCCTTGCCTGAAGGTATATAGACCCATAAAAACAAGACTAAGGGACCATAAAAACAAGACCATGCACCCGCCTTTAAGCTGAGGACTGCAGCACAGAATTTTGTTATGTATAATGACCATATATAATCTTTGAATACACCGGGGTAAGTGACCTTGGATGTATCTGGTAACTATTTGCTTTTTGGCTGGAAAGTATGAATCTCCAAGGGCAACCATGATCCGCCTCAGCTGCGCTGCTGGGTCTGGACGAGCCACTAATCACAAATGAAAGAACTCCTTTTCCTGTGCTTTGTGGGTTACTGCAGAAGTATCTGCAGGAACTTTTCCACAAAAGTAGCCTCACTTTGCTCAGAGAAGAGCTTGTTTGGTCCCGCATCTGCGTAAAAGTTTAAACAGGTAAACCACTCTGCACTGCTTTGCACATTCATCCTCCAGGCTATAGTGTTCACTCATCTACTCACATACCCTCTTTAATGACGATACTTACTTTCACACATGATGGCTTTTCAAAAATTAGTTTTATGTTAATTTCATGTTTTTCTTTAAAATAGATTGGTACCTTGTGAAAGCTGCTGAGCTTTTCAAGAACATGTAAACACTTGTAAAAAACCTGGGTGTTCACAAGCTTTTTTCTGGTGGTATTTCTTTACCTCCTCACATAATGATATCACAGACTTTAATAACAACATTTAGATGTAAGAGATTTAAATACAACAGGTTCTACTTGTTATTTTATGAGTTGAAGACATGGGTAACTGTCTGTTATTTTATTAAATTTGTTTAAGAATTACTAAAAAAACGTTTTAAGACAGTTTGAGTAATTTTTTGTAGTTCACTGGCATTATTAGCAGAGTCTCATAAATTTCATTGGATGTACTTGCAATTTTTTTTTCTTTAACAACTATAATGAATAGTGCCAGCTGTAGTATTGGTGCTTTGTTTTCTTTGATACAGCATCAAGGGATACCACCTGTTTGTGAAGGGTCTCATAGGTACATTTATATGCTTGCCTTTGGTAATCGCCTCTGTGTGCAAAGCCGTGACAAGAACACCTGCTCTGCTGGATAAACATACACAAGGATTCAAGCAAAGCTCCAGGTTATGTGCATGTTGGTGATTACTTAGGGGCTGGTGTTCATAAGCTGTGTTTCTGTAGAGGCTTAGCTGAGTTCTAACTTTTGCATACTTGAGTTAAAAACTATGAATCTCTAACACATGTTTGTGTGTTTTTTTATATGTTAATATTCTGTGGCTACAGTAAAATATGTGTTTTGCCACTGCAAAACACATGCCAAATGTCCTTGGGCAAGATACTAACCCCATGTTTGCCTACTGGTGGTGGTCAGAGGGCCCGGTGGCGCCAGTGTCCGGCAGCCTCGCCTCTGTCAGTGCGCCCCAGGGCAGCTGTGGCTACAATGTAGCTTGCCATCGCCAGTGTGTGTGAATGGGTGAATGACTGAATGTAGTGTGAAGCGCTTTGGGGTCCTTAGGAACTAGAAAAGTGCTATACAAATGCAGGCCATTTACCATTACTCATCAGTTCAGTTTAATTCAAACTTTTAATTAAGTTTCACTGATTTTAATGAATGATTAAGTCATCGTTTATCCTTTTATTTCTTTTTTTCAATTCTGTATTTTTTTGTTTTTCAGGGCCATGCTGCTTTGCATTGTCTTGCTTAAGTAAGCAAGGTCTACCCTGAAATACTAATGAGAATGAGTGCCAGAACATGTTGCTCTGAATCATCACCCTCATCCCCACAATCTGTTTTCCCTACAAAAGTTGGGTCAAAAGTTGGGTCAAAAGTCCTTGAAATATTCTTTCCACTGCCCAGCTATATTCTCAGTTACCGCTTTCACCTCCTGAATTGCTTGAAGACGTCTTTCTCACCCGAATGGTTCCTTTAACCTCCAATGTCCACTTTTTGGTTTGGGGATTAGCACTGCAACAGGCACAAACCATTGTTCCTGTTGTGCAGAAACTGACTATTCTACATTTGCCATCAAGGTGCAGAATACGGGCCATTCTGACTCTGCTCCCTTGGAACCCTTCTGAAATTCTGCAGGAGGTCAGAATGCAAGATCTCATGTTTAACAGTAGAGATGCTCTAATCCAGGAGTTACAGTTACAGCCTTCATAAACCCAATGGTTTATTCTCAGATGAATTAGGAACAATTCCTCATTTATTACAGAACCCTGAATACCTAAATTGTGTTTCAATTTAATACTTTGAAGAAACCGTCAAGATATTGTGGGAATATTGTGGGATAAGTATTGTCAGAATATGGCTTTTTTATTATTATTAAGCAATTAAGACTGCTGGCACACTTCCATTTAAAAATCATTTATTGACTCTAGGTAGTATTTAAAAAATATTTTGATTAGTTAGCCTACAGTATTTTACCTGAAAACAAGTACAAAATACAACTCCCCCTGTATAATTTAGAAAAACGGAGTATAGCAAATGTTTGTTTAGACTGACGCAGCTACAACTGGATGTGTCAAGGTTTGAGAAAATCATGTTTGGTGTTAACAAAATGTAAAGAATACACTGATATTTAATGATTATTTGCATATGTGCTCCACTGACCATTGAACAGTTCTGCATATTGGATTTAATGTTTCTAGTGCATCCAATCCAGAAATACTGCAATAAAGTTGTTCCACTGGTCTTTAGTTGATCTGCCCAGCTTTGGAATTCAGCTGCTTTGAATAGTCAATGATTTCCAATATCAAAGCAGATTTTAGTAAAATAAAGATCTAATGCTGAAAAAGATTTAGCAGACATATTATATCATCAGGCTGACTACTGAAAAGAAAGCTTTGAATATGTCAAAGAAATTCTATGAAAGTCTTGCTACCAAACGGATAAGGATTACGAATAAGAACACCAGTGCAATAGTTCACACTGTGAATAGCAGTCAGCTCTCGTGGAAATATGAAAATATACACATATACGCACACATTTACACACCTGAAATAATCATCGACGTTATGAACAAATACATCTAAAAAAAACATTCGTTGCATGCCATTCATGTTCAGCCAGAATGAATTAAACATCAGGCAGAATCCTGAATGCTCACTGTACATTAAAAATGCAGAGGATCTTTCTAACAGGTATTAATGAGCCTGATTGGCAGAATGAGCCATGTGAGTGAATGCTCATTTGGGCCATGTTGTTTGGATGCCTCTGCTCTGTGAAGCGCTACCTGGATCGCACAATTAATATCTTTGTAGCATTATTGTCAGCAGAAGCAGGATGATTACCCCCCGAGAATAGACATCTAATTGTCAATATAGTGGATCACCATAAAACTGAAGCTGCTGTTCTCTTTTCTAATTGCAAGACAGAAAAAAATAGCAGGGCAACATGTGGGAGACCCTGGGAAGCGCTTCAGATTTATTCCACTGATGATCACTGGTCATTACTTCAATAATATTTAATCCTTACTAAGCCTCATGGTTGTCTCAGATCACACTTCATCGAGTATGAGGTACGATCAAAAGGTTCTGAGAATAAGTTCATAAAAATTGAAAGCCTTACTTATAAATTTACTAATAAAAGTCAATAAAAATCCACTGCTACGCAGCTAATATTTTTAGATCTCTCCCTGGAAGGCCTGTTTTTACTACTGTGTTCTGCACCACAAACTTGCAGTAAATCTCTCTTTCAAACCGGCTTAAATTTCATATGAAGAGCATCATCACTGTTGATGAGAGATGGGGCTCTGGCTATGGATATGATGAGCAATTTTAACCAGGTTTCAGATGAAGAGTCCACAGTTTCCAAGACCGATGGCTGTGCGTCATGTGAGGAGTAAGTCCAGGAGCATGCGCATCATGTTTTGAATATTCATTGTGTTGTACAGTGTGAACTGGTACCCCAGGTTGAGACTGTCAACACTGTTCTGCTGTAATGTCCTGACAACTTTCTTCTGAATATCAGCGTGTCATCTATTACCAGGTCAGAGCACACTATTAAAGCAGGAATTTTCTGGTCACATCAGTGCAATAATTTCTCACTGCAGGCTCACTCATTAGATTTGCCTCCCCACAACTTCATCCACTTCTGAAAATGAAAATCAATTTGAAGGATCACCATTTTCACACACTGAAGGAGACACAGCAGCCAGGGATCCATAACAGGCCTTCTACACAGAGATTTTAATCTTAGTAGCTGCACTCTCTTTAAAGACAAGAACTTAAATATAAAGGTGGTCACACCATATACTGGCTTTCAAGCTTGTTAGAATGGTAAAATTCTGTCTTATATTCTTATACAGAATAAGATTATATTCTGTATGTGCATGCATTAATGCATGTTTTGACAAACTGAGTTCCTGGCGCAATATAAAGTTGCAGTATGAATGTTTTCATCTAACCTCCATCACTCTGCTTGTTTATGTGCTTGGTTAGGCAACTTGACCTTGTCTGCTCCTGACCTGTGTCCTGCACAGTCCTCTACGTATGTTTCAGTTCACTTATGGAAGAGCTATTTCATTCATATTTCTGTTTCAGAGGAAAAGACTTGATGAGTAAAAGACCATGCCTATGACCATGTAAATATAATATGACGGAATGGCCAATATTTACTAATTAGCAGTATATACTAAAGGCAGTTACTTTCTGGAGCTATTTTTTTTAATGTATTGAATACAGTATATAATGTAAATAAAAAAATAAATGGATACAGCCACTTAAAATTGCCAGCTGCTTGGTGACAGCCTCTATACAGATCTGTGGTAGATCTGTGCTGAATTCCCGCCTGCTCCTTGGCTGTGATGAGATTCTCAGTCACTAATGTTGACACCACAGTCCTGACTAGTAACGGCCCTAAGCAGCATGTAATTATATACAAACAGCATGTTACACTGAACCGCTGTTTTGTCTGCTCATTGCTGTAGTACAATAATAATAATAATAATAATAATAATAATAATAATAATAATAATAATAATAAAGGGAAAAAAGGAAGGTGAAGAAAATAGGAGAAAATATTATAAAAGAAGCACAAGGAGAGCACAAATAAAAAAGTACGATGTATCACCAACTGCTGCACCTGCACCACCAAAGTCAGATGCCTCAAGTGCCCAAGAATTGTAACCTTGTAGAGCCCCTCCCCCAAAGGAAATAGTCAGCAAGAAAATGACCAATGTGGGAGTGTTTACCTGCTCTTTACTGTGTTGGCACATGGTAATGATGAGCGTATCAGTGGAGGAAATATTCCCTTACATTTAGTTACAGTACTTTTCCAAAGATGACGAGTTTAATGAAACACATTCCCCACTCCTGTGTAATCCATTATTAAATGTAAATGATATTAATAAATAATCAGACAAAAGAGGTTATTTTAGGGGGCACTATTAAATGTCAGAACAAGATCCAGAGTTTGAGTGAAGTGATGGGTGGACTCAGCCAATTGAGTCTAATAGTAGATTAAATGCCATGTTGAGGCTGCCATTTCCAGTATTTATATGGATGTTAAGATCACCCACAATAATAATTTTATGTGAAATGAATACTAAATCATTTAAAAAGTCTGAGAAATGAGATAGAGACTCTGAATAAGGGCCAGGTGGAGTAAGCAACAGCAAATAAAATAGTTTTTTGAGTTTTCCTGCTAGGGTGGAAAAGGCTAAGAGTCAGGCTTCTAAATGAATGAAAACTCTGTCTGGGTCTATGGTTGATTAATAAGCTGGACTGGAAGATTGCTGCCAGTCATCCTCCTCGGCCTGCACTTTGGGAAATCTGATAGTTTGTATTTACTAACCATCCTGCTGTAACCAGGTTTCTGTAAGGCAGACTAAATCAACATGTTTAAATCAATTATTAAATTATACACTAACAGGGACTTAAAAGAGAGAGACCTAATGTTTAATAAATCACATTTAACTGATTTTTACTCTTTGGTGCAGCTGAGGGTAGCTGCTATATTGTTCTTTATATTTAAATTGTGTTTTTAAATTGGCCCTGCGACAGACTGGCGACCTGTCCAGGGTGTACCCCGCCTCTCGCCCTATGACAGCTGGGATAGGCTCCAGCGCGCCCCGCGACCCTGAAAAGGATAAGCGGAAGCGAATGGATGGATGGATGGATGGATTGTGTTTTTCTGATTTTTGGCTTGGTCTGGGAGAAGACAGTTTCACTGGGGATGGGGTGCTAATAGGAGGAGAGAAGCTGTAGAGAGGCTTACATGCAAAACTGGCTGCATGCAAACCCAGTGAGGGAGCAAGTAATCTATTATTGACCATAATTTCCTGTATGCCTGTGTTTCTTGCTAGAAACATATGGAAATCATAATTCAGATCAAGGACAGACAGATGAAGTAGAATTAATATGTTTTGATTTTGGTGATAAATCTTCCATTAGGCATTGCCTGAAACAGTTTGTAGTATAGTATAGAGCAGATGTGCTGTGGATAACTTTGGATCATGTGGAATTCACCATTTTTAAGACATGACCAATTTGCAGGATTTAATAAAGTTAAACAAAGAAATTTGTTTGTCGCCCATCTGTTTGCAACAGTTTCTGCAAAATCTCAAATTACATTCAGTGATACCTCAGTGACTTATAGACATTATACATATTATATTATATCTCAGTAATGCGACTCTGGCGCTTCACATTACATCTAGACAGACAGACAAATAGATAGATAGATAGATAGATAGATAGATAGATAGATAGATAGATAGATAGATAGATAGATAGATAGATAGATAGATAGATAGATAGATAGATAGATAGATAGATAGATAGATAGATTGATTTACCACAATTACCACTGGGACCACTGTTGCCTTCATCCTCCACATCTTCTCAAGTTCTTATCTGAGCACTTGGTATTTCTTCACCTTCTCGTGTTCCTTCTTACTGATGCTGCTATCACTCGGTATCGCTATGTCTATCACTACGGCTATATTCTTCTGCTTGTTTGTTTCACCACTTTGACTTGGCTTGGTCATTCTCGACCACCCTGTCTCCCATTTTGACCAGACCATACTCGTCACAGATGTTTCTGTATACTATGCTGGCTGAACCCCCCCACCCCCCACCCCCCCACCCCACTGGGATCATGTCATGTTTTGGCTTTAAATTAGATTTAACACAGATTCAATAAACTGACAGCAGTTTTAAAGCATTTATTAAAAGGCTTGAGTTAAGTGAGAACAGGCGAGTGACTTGGAGAGTGGTCTTGCAATAGGAAGGCTACTGGGAACACTGCCAGAGACGGAGTTAAGCGCAGCCAAGGCGAGTTCAAAAGGATTTTGTAATTGTTGTGATCAGTTTCAATGGCCTCACTTGTTTGTTTCCTGAACAGGAGTTTTGGAGGGGTAACTGGCAGGCAGGCAGAAATCCAAAGCAGCTGGGTGAGTGGCATTGGAGAGTGAGTGGTGATGCAGAGTGAGCTGGCAGGTGAGCTTCTAGTAAATACTTCCTTTTGAATATATGTGGGGGAAAAGCTTGAGACAGAATGTCTGGCCATGATTGCAGAATTCCTAAGGAACACATGGATCCAGGAAAAAGGTTTTATAGTACTGATTTTTGTACAGGCAAATAAGAGGCAGACAGGGAAAAAGAGTTAACAGATGAAGACCACAAAAGCTAGCAGTTATTATGGAGAACCTGATTGCCACAATATGGATATTAATGACTTGACAGAGTTACAGCAGAACCATCCAGATGCAGGAAAGGCAGCCGAGAGGAAGAAACTTTGCCAAAGGACAGGCCAGTCAGGATGTGCCAACCCTCAACACCACCTAAGACTTACAATGAGAGGGACAAAAAGAGACACTAAACGTAAGCCAGGCTGGACCATAACAAACATATGTAATTTTAATTATATTGTGACACTGGGCACAATTCTCACATTGGTCATTTCCATTTGTGAGAGAGTTTAGTGCAACTGGTCAAATTGGTGCTGCACAACCAATCAAAAATGATAATGACTTTGGAATAAAAATAAAAAGGAGGTAAAAAAGGACTGCACTTTGTTTAACTGCTGAATACAAGAAAAGACCATGTAAGGAGCGATAAACTAAAGAGAGATATGAAAGGATTAAGGGATGGGAAGGTTTAAAGAAGTGAAAAGAGGGTGGAAAGGAGGGATGATGAGACATTCAAATGAGGGTTAATAGTTTTATAATCGCACAGGGTGATTCCTGACATGCTTTTAATGTAGGAGCTTGGATGACACACAATATTCAGGGTAA
Organism: Aulonocara stuartgranti; assembly: GCF_965226115.1. NCBI lineage: Eukaryota > Metazoa > Chordata > Actinopteri > Cichliformes > Cichlidae > Aulonocara > Aulonocara stuartgranti. The sequence continues at coordinate 18,976,201 of NC_138942.1, forward strand.
TTACATGGTGCCATGGAAGGCTTTTAAATCCTTACCAGCAGAAGCTCGTGCTGTGCTATACTTGTTTGTCAGATAGAAAGAACATCGCAGCCTGATACTGTTCATCAAATCGCTGCCGCAAAGAAGGTGTAGCAAAGATTTTAAGAGCTGCATTACTTCAGACAGATTATTTCCGGCATTAATCAAGATATTTTATTTAAGAGATTAAATTGGCCGCCAGCTTTTCTCAGAAATCTGCCATACAAACTGCGTACAACAAATGAAACAAGTGCATTTGTATGCATTTGTGTCTTATAAATCATTCTAATAATACTCTAGGACTTTAAGTGCACTGAAGAAATTCTAGACAACATAACAAACAAATTCTGTATGTGTTGATTAGTTTCAGAAATGTCCTTCCCACAGTCAGATAAGAGGTGTTGTGTCAGTCATTATCTTACTGTAACGTTGAGAAACTGACAAACTTTCACACCCGTTTAACACTATAATTTGCCAACTGTGTGGAGGTGAGAGAGAAGCCAGGCATTGCATTTGTCATGGACAACACACTGTAACACTATCAGTGTCGCTTTACACACTGATTGTTAAATGGCGAAGCCCCTTCGCCGTCTGTAAGCGAAACACTGGATTTTTCACATAGTCAGAAAAATGTATATCTAAAACTAGGCAAGAAGACAGAAGGGATCACGTTGTGATGTTGATAGCAGAGTTCCTGTCGAAGGTTCAGACATTTGCATCCTCAGCTAGGTTACACCCTTAAGCGGTTACTTTTAACCACCACGTGTCTTTTGAAGTTGCTTGAATTACACTTTTGGGGAAAAGCAGGGGCGATTTTAGGCCATTTTGGGGGGTGCTGAAGGACCCCCAAAATGAATCAAAGCACCCCCAAAGATTTCTTACTTTTTTTGACAATATTTGCTGTTTGTGTGACACACTACTAAAAATATAAAAAACATACAGTACTTGGTTGAGATGGAACATTTTAACAACAAAAGTATAGATACCCCCCCCCCCCCAAATGGTTTGTTCCAGCTCACCTCTCCCCTGCTCTGGCTCTAGCACTGTTGCTGCCAGAGCGGTGGTGGCTGAGACGCAGCAGAGCAGAGGTGTGAGTGCCTGGCTTAAAACAGGAAATGTTTACTGCATTTAACCTTCAGTTACTCTTTATGTAGTTAGGTAGGAGTCAGACCATGTTTCTTTTTAGCTGAAAAACATTACACCCAGGTAACCTGCAGTGTTGAAAACGTGTTTTGCGACAATGTTTGCGACCCTACAATCCGTCCTACTGTGTAGTAAAATCAGCAACATTTGACTGTCCTGTTGCTCCCATTGAAATTTATACAGCCTATTTAAAATCTAAAACTTAAAATTGTCCGTAGCCTGCTGTTGTTACCACTGTCCTGTTTGAAATGGAATGAGAGAAGCTGCTTATTTTGTCACATGTGCATGTGCCGATATTGAACCCAGGAGCAACATTCAGGTAAGTGTAAGAACAAATGATCTCAATATTTATATATTTTATTAGATGTTCATGTGGTTTGGTTATTTGCCTTTTGGTTGAAAGTAGACTGAGAGAGGACTTTTTTTATTAGTGATCTTAATAATATGTTTTTTAATGAATGTAATTTTTTCATCTAATTGAATACAATCTATTTGTGTATGATTATCAGTCCAAAGAGGGAGAGAGGAAAGAGGGGAACATGAGGAGAAAGTGCAAGGTCAGGAAGAACCAGGTAAGAAAACAGACAAGGAACAGTGACAGGCAAAACAGAAACCGTTTAACTGCTTGAGAGAGTTGACTACCAAAAGTATTTGCCAACTTCAAGGTGGGGCGACACAGGTTAGAATGAAAGGAATAAATCTGCAGAGCCATAGTACAGGGTGGGCCATTTATATGGATACACTGTAATAAAATGGGAATGGTTGGTGATATTAAAGTCCTGTTTGTGGCACATTACTATATGTGAGGGGGCAAACTCCTCAAGATGGGTGGTGACCATGGTGGCCATTTAGAAGTCGGCCATCTTGGATACAACTTTTGTTTTTTCAATAGGAAGAGGGCCATGTGACACATCAAACTTATTGGTAATGTCACAAGAAAAGCAATGGTGTGCTTGGTTTCAACGTAGCTTTATTCTTTCAGTGTTGGATTTGCCAAAATGTGGACACAAGAAAACTGTTACTAATGAAGAAATATCAGTGGCTGTCCTAGCTTCATTCAGCAAGAGCCCACAGCGTAGCACTCGCCGCATGTCACTGGAGAGTGGCATTAGTCGAACATCCCTTTGGCAGATATTAGCTACTCACAAACGGCACCCTTACAAACTCCAGCTACTGCAGCATCTCAACGAGGATGACCCAGATCAGCGCACAGAATTTGCAGAATGGGCAAAACAAAAATTGGAACAGGTCCCTCAGTTCACGCAGAAGATTTTGTTCACCATTCACATAAAAGATGAGGCCAACTTTTATGTGAATGGTGAAGTTAACAAACAAAACCACTGCTATTGGTCTGACACTAACTCACATTGGATGGATCCCTCCAAGACTGTTGGAACAACAAAAGTGATGGTTTAGTGTGGTATATGGGGTACAACGATAGTGGGTCCATTCTTCATCAATGGAGACCTCAAAGCCACTGGATATTTGAAATTGCTACATGATGATGTGTTTCCTTCTTTATGCACTGAAGCTGGCACGTTCCCTGACTTTTTCCAGCAAGATGGTGCACCACCACATTATGGGTGCCAGGTCCGAGCATTCCTAGATGAACAGTTTGCTGGAAAGTGGATTGGTCGTCGTGGGCCAGTTGAATGCCCCCCAAGGTCTCCCGATCTGATCCCCTTAGACCTTTATCTTTGGGGTCATCTGAAGGCAATTGTCTATGGTGTGAAGATACGAGATGTGCAGCACCTGAAACTACGGATACTGGATGTCTGTGCTGGCATTTCTCCTGCCGTGTTGCTATCAGTGTGTGAAGAGTGGGAGAAGAGGGTTGCATTGACAATCCAACACAATGGGCAGCACATTGAACACATTTTATAAGTGGTCAGAAACTTGTAAATAACTCATGAAAGAATAATGTTACGTTGAAATCAAGCACACCATTGTTTTTCTTGTGACATTACCAATAAGTTTGATGTGTCACATGGCCCTCTTCCTATTGAAAAAACAAAAGTTGTATCCAAGATGGCCAACTTCTAAATGGCCACCATGGTCACCACCCATCTTGAGGAGTTTGCCCCCTCACATATAGTAATTTACCACAAACAGGACTTTAATATCACCAACCATTCCCATTTTATTACAGTGCATCCATATAAATGGCCCACCCTGTAGTATCTGCAGTAAAGATATTTTCATACATTGTACCATAGGCAAAGTTGCCTCCATTTATATATATTTTTTCAATAATGTGTACATTTCAAGGACTCTATTTTTGGAGTGTATTTTCATATATCTGTATTATATTATAAATACACATTAAAAGTGAATCTCTGTCCAAAAAATGCACTCAGTTTACTTCTTACTCACTATGATCACCATTCATCATTTTCCCCCAGTAAAGTAATTAAGGTTAGGATGTGTGTGTGTGTTTTTTAAATTCCAATCCATTCTTCTTTAGCAACATTTAAATAACCTTGATCAGATTTGATGGTTTTGTTACAGACTTTAAAAAAGTGTTTTGCTTTTCTTTCACAGATGTGGGGATTAAATTGTGTTAAAATGTACAAAACAATGATGTCATGTTTTGTGACGAGGACCCAGGCATTTAAGGATGCAGGGACTGACAGAGACAGGGAAGAAGTCTCATCGTGACGAGTAAAGTTTATCTTGCCTGGCTGAGCAGCTCTGGGTGCTCAGCACCCCCAAAGCTCTGATCCTAGAATCGCCCCTGGAGAAAAGCCTCTTTTAAGTCCAGGGTTGCTGACATAGACGGTAACCGTGGTTGCAAGGACCCTGCAAGGGTTCCTTAGTTAGCTGTCACCAACCGCAACTGGAAGATTTCTCTGCGCTGGCCATCTCGACTAAAATAACTCTCCTAAAACATGAAGATAGACGTGTGTTGATAAGCAAACCTAATCTGCAGTCTCCTCGTGCTGATTTTAAGCATTTTTCCTTCACATGTTTTATTGCATTGCACCTTTTTTTACTCACACCAGAAAGCAAAATAAATAAATGCATAAATAAATAAATAAAAAAAAGATAAAAAGAAAAGAAAATGCTTCTTTCATCTCCTGAGAGAAATCTTTGTTGCAAATTACATATCAAATCTAACTTTGGGACTGGATGTTTGGTAATGGCGCTACACTAAAATAGCCTATCTATATTCAACTTTTTTGAAGGAAGCAACCATTTATGAGTCAAAATACAGGAATGTTCCCAGGGAGAATGGAGATGATTCATTATTAATAGGATGCTTTCCCCTCCTGGCTTTTTTTTTGCTTGTTTTCTCTGGATACACTTCATGTCTTCTTTACATGTGCAATGCATAAAAGTTTTAATGGCAGTTGAACTGTTTCAGCAGGGGGTCTTTGCACGGTGAGAGCTGGTTTTAGTTCTCAAAGCTCGGACTATCAGATTCTTATGCTTAGTCTTCCTGTAAAAACCAAGCCCGATTCTCACAGGTTTTCATAAATGTGACCTGAATAACTGCTCTTGGTTGCTGTGCTGTTATGCAGTAAATGCAGCTTTCTACTGCTTTGAGCTTCTCAGAATGGCAGCCAATCAATGAACAGCCTTATTCAGTCCAGGCAGGACTGACAAATCAATGCGTTTTGGACTGTGTGATACTAATTATTTGAAGCATTCACACTTTCTTTTCTGTACTTATTTAAATACAGTAGATGTGGTCACTGTAATTGACCAGGCATTAAATTGGCCTTAAAGAAAACATTTAAGAGATTGTTTATGCTAAGTACAGCCATATTGATCATTTTCTGATAAACTTTGGTTTTTGGGAAAACGGGGTGGACTTCACTGCCCAGATACCTCTGCAGCTGACACAGTCTTTTAAGTTACTCTAGTCAGTTTAGTCTGTTTATGTAATTATCCTTTGATTAATGTTAATGCAATACTGTGCTAAGGTTTTAATCCATCCCTCATTTCTTTATACTTTGCTTCCAGTTAGCCAGATTTTTTTGCTATTGGGCAATTGATTGTCACTTTCTGAAGATCTTTTAAAATTTTCCTTTGGATGTTTGTTATTATGATTTCAGAGGAAATGTTTTTAACTGTTAATCCACTTAACACTGACCTATGAATCATTCAAACTTAAGATAGGGCACCTAAGTGAAGGTGTTGTGTCTAGCAACACCTCAGAATGGTGTGCAGTGCGGTTAGCGTAAATTGGTAAAGTGGAGGACAAAAGAAGAAGCAGTAAGTCTAACAAACTATCTACAGCAGACAACACTAACTAAAACTTATGTACATAAGAAAGAGGGAGAAAAATCCAGCCAAGAATTGACCTCAGAGAAACATCTAAGCCTTCAGCTATAGCTTAATTAGAAAAGCTCTCAGTCAAAAGGACATTCTTAAGCAATGGAAATAGGGAGAAAAGGCTGAGGTTGGCCAAATTACATAAGAGCTGTAAATTACAAGAACCTACGTTTCATAACATTTAGTGCCACCGATCCTTTTTTTTTCCTGCATGAGGAGGCTTCTCCAGTTTCATGTGTATCCATAGACAGACAGAGAGAGAAAACATGTGAGGTTAAAGGAGATACAGTAACACTTTCATTTTCTCATCACTACAGGCTGCAGAGTTCTCACAAAACTTTGGAGGTTATCTTTGTTCTCTTTTGTGCTGCGTGCTTGGATAATCTGCTTTTTCAGATCTTTACTTACTTTGTGTCTGTCTTCGCAGAATCCCCCTCTACCCCCCACCCCTCCAATCCTGTGGTGATAAAGAGCTTAACATGGATGGTTCAGGGTTATGGATATTTAGAAGTATGAGATACTTTTATGGCTGCAGATTTTGGTTTAAAAAAATCCACAGCAGGGAGGTTGAGGCAACAATGAAGAGGCTGAAGTGTTGGAGTAAGAATGTGAAAAAATGGAAAGGGATGTTGTGGAAGACGGGTAGGAGAACGGTTTTCACTGATAATAGTTAGGTATTGTTAAAATAACTGCATTAAAATCGTAATAATAAATGAATAATTTAACTCTGGTTAAATAGTAAATGTGTCTTCAACCTCCAAAGTGATCTTTAGATTGCTCCAATACATAAATAAATAAATAAATAAATGAACACTTTGAAAACACATCAGATGTCAATGGAAAAAAAAACCTGTTGGCTATATACTAATATGGACTGGGTAATGTGTTAGGGATTAAAGCATGCCACATCATTTGATGGCACTCCCTGAGAATCAAAGTGAAAATATTATGTGGCAGGCTAGTTCCTCTAGCCCAAGTTTCACTGCAACATGTCAAAATGGAACTCAGTAGTTTGCATTGCAGTCAGGGTGCCGTTCCCTAGTCTGTAGTCTTTGTGTCCCTCTATTGAAATGCCTCTCTAGACCTTCATTTACTCACTTTAAGCTAGTCATGCTGAATGATGTTACAGGCATATCATGTTCTCCACATCTTCTCCAGACCCGTTCGTGTCTGTCACATGTACCCAGGTTGACCTTGGGCACATGTGTGAACACCACAGGGTGCCAGTGATGACAAAAGCCAGTTGGGTCCCACAGTGCCAAGCAGTGAACATAGGGCCTATTAGAAAATGTTGACTAAAAGCTGTTCCCTTAATTTTTTAAGCTGAGTATTATGAATGGTAAAACATTGGTTTTGGCCTTAGTGTGTTGCATTTGCATTGCATTTAAGTGTTCTCCTTGCTCTTGTGTGGGTTTGCATGTTAGTTTAACTGGTCATAGGTATGGATGTGAGAGTGTGTCATTACAAAAAAACAGAAAAAAAAGGAAACAAAGAAAAAAAAAAGAGAGTGTGTCATTGCACCGTAATGGATTGGTGACCTATTCAGCATATGTTGCACCTTTCAAAATATATCAGCTGGAATAGGCCCCACTGAAGTACTCTTCAGTGGTACTCTGATTGTAAATACTCTTGTACTCACTTGCTGCTACACTATCTGAACAATATACATTAAACAACAATATCTATAGACAGTTTTACACGGCTTGTGTTTGCAAAAACTACATCTAATATTATGTTTCACAATAAATAGGTAATGAGGCTAATATTTATCAAACATCCTGCTATAATTCTTGTTGCTGTTAATATTTTTGCTATCCTCCTTCAAATACTGGATCCTATTTAGGCTATAAACTGTGAAGATGAATTTTAAAAAAAAATAATTGTGCCACACTAGTAAGTAGTGGGAGGTGGTGCACAAGAACCAGAGGCTGTTTGCAGAAACCAGGCAGTGGCCAGTCAGAAATGGCCTTTCATCACCTCTAAAAGTTTGTTTCAGACAGTGAATGAGCCAAGTCTGCATCAATCCCCAGTATAAAAAATGAGGGTTTTATAGTGTGAATCACTATAATTAGTGATTCACACTATATTAAGTAGTTTTCAGGAACAGATTTCTTGAAGGACATTCAAAGCTCCTCTGTGGATCTTTGATGCTTTTTGTTCCTCTGTCTGTTAAGATAATCCCACACTGCTTCAGTAATTTTGAGGTCCAGGCTCTGAAGAGACCAATCCATGACTGATAGTCTCCCCCTGTCCGTTTTTCTATCCAGATGTGCTTCTACTGCAGTGAGCTCGTTGTCATACTGATAAATGAACCCTTTGTCAATTACAGTTTCCAGGTATAATTGACAAATCTAACCGGACTTTTCTGTGTTCATAATTCCATCATTTTTGACAAGATCTTCTAAACCACTGACTGAAATGCCAGAGCCTCCACGTTTTTACAGATGGCTTTAGACACTAAGTGTTGTACCTTTCTCCTGATTTCATACAACTGAATCACTGAACTCAGTGTGATTTGAACCAGAAATGTTACACTTGTATGCCTCACTGTATTCATTCATAAGACCTGTTCACACTGATTTTCATACCAGTTCTTATGTCATTTGGAATACCACAGTCACGAGTGGCAAAGAAAAACTTGGAGGACTATTGCTCAAGATCACTTTGAAAATTTCTTTGAAGTTGTAGCTCTTTGGAAGTAAAATATCACGAAATGAGCGTTGACTCAAGACCTTTTCACAGTACTGCAATCCTTAAGATTAGCACAGAGAATAAATAACTCCTCTGTGTTCCAAACCCAGCATTTTAAATGCTACTAGCAAACTCCCAAATCGCTGTCATTTTCTGCCTTCAGGCTCAGAAACCTCTCTGGCCGTTTTTCTCATTAAATTTGTATCTTCACCTAAGTGTTGACTCACATTGGACTTAAAAATCCAACTCTCAATGGAACAGTGACTGAGGCGGACATTTTTGTTGTTTTCATGAGTCATCAGCTTTCAATTTTTTCAACACTTTGAGTGCTTATGTGTGCCAGTGGGTCCTCTAAACAAAGGACTCCACTTTTAATGGAGAGTACAAGAGGCTACTGGTGTGTATTGGTAGGGGAAATGATTTGTATTTAAAGAAAAAAATATAATAATAAAGCTACAGAAGAATGTTACGCAATCAGTGTAACCATGAGGTAATTCAGCGAATTAAAGAGATCTCTCACAAGTGTTTCTTTTTAAATTACAAATTTATTGCAAATATAGAAATAGATCTTTTGTACAGAAATTGCAAAGGGAAATGTTAATATCAGCAACAAATATTTAAAGAAAGCGGAAAGCCAAGATTTGCTGCCATCAGTCAAAAAAATTCCAACCACAGGAAGTGGATCCTGCTGTGGCCATTTTCAACTCTTCATTTTAGACAAAGACCTCCTGATGCTGTCAGCTAGGCAAGACTCACATTTCGACATAAATTTTACACACATTTCCAAACAGGAACTAAAACCATATGATAATTGTGAGAATTTGCCTTAGACCTTGGCCTTACAGAAATCACACAGATGGTGGTCGCGCCTCAGCTCAGTAATTAAACTACATATTACATAGTTGTGACCACAAATACTGACACTTTTAGGGGGCTTTTCATGCTGCTTTACACTTATTTTCAGCTGGTACAACCTGCAAGAAAGCCAAATGCTTCTAATTTTTCTTTTGAGAGTTTAAAAAAATGAATGAAAAATGCTTCTGTAAAAAACAAAAAATATTTTATATACAGTAAACGAAAATAAAACATCACCATAACAAATGAAAAGCAATGATTTAAGGACTGAAAAATTACTGTACATCAGAAACCTGCACTGTACTTTTCTAAAACATGGCTTTATTGGTCACAGTGTGCATGTGGAATGTGATATTGGTGCTCAGCAGAATTTCAATAATTGATCAGCAATTTTGATATTGCTAGTCGTCTTTTTCAATAGTCATTTCTATATATGGGTTCTTTCTCATTTCTCTCTAACACTAGATGTTTCGAAATTGTGTTTACTTGACGGCAAATATGAACAATTAATGCTTTTGTTGCTGTAAGGCAAGAATGGCACTATTAGCATTTGAACAGTCCACATTTATTTCCTCAGTGATTTGAGGAGGGCCCTTGATTCTGTGGACAACGGGCCATTTTTGCTGTAGAGTTTTCAATCTCTGGCACTGACAAGGCCAATCATTCTGGATTGGGGATTATTATAGCACTGGGCTGTGTGACGCAGCCTCTGCTGTTTGTGAGTACAGAAAACATTTCCACTGATCCTAATCATTGGCTCCAAGTACTGAACAGCATTTGGTCTCACCACATTGCAACCTTTTTTGCAATTTTCACAGCTTTTGGATCAGGGGTTAGAGAAATGGGAGCTCTGAGTTACAGATTACCCTCCAGTACCAATATAGAACTGATCTGATTACAGTGCCATTTCACCCAATTAAAACCAATCTCTATAAATTGGCTACCCAACATAGCCTGGGCCCTTTTGAAAAGCAGAGGACCCAACTTAGTCCTGGGTTAATGCATTCAATGTTCTCTGTGTAATTGACACAAGCAGCCCTCTTAAAGTTTTGGCAAAGACTGGGCCACAAAATGGGCAATGAATATCTCTGCGGGAGGCGCTCAGCGTTATCGCTGCAGAAAGTAAACATGGCTATGATTTATGGCTTGCTGCCATGCACAAACCCTATAGCAATAACTAACATAGCAGGAGAGCCACAGTGAGTGTTACTAACATGTTACAGGATGGGTAAGAAAATAAAATGCACCAGAGTCTTTGTGGTTTTCTTTTCTAAGCGTGCGCTCTGTTTTTTAAGTGCTGCAGAAGAATAAGTACAAGAACCTCAGTTTCAGTTTCAGCTCCTATAATGGCACAGCTATGTCTTTTCTTTGATTCAACTTCAGACCACCTGTTTTGCACATTCAAGAAGTTTTCCAGCAGAAGAACTACTTAATTAAATAGTCTATTATTCAAGGATGATGATAAATGGCTGATTTACAACTGGCCGGATACAGGGTGAATTTAATAAACTAGTTGGATAGAAAGCCAGCAGGCTCTCAGACCAGAGCAGGAGGAATGAAAATCATTCATTTGCCTAACAGCAAGGGGGCTGAGGCTGAGGGAGAAGCTGCTGAGGCTGCATTAATTTGCCAGTGAATGCTAACTGAATGATTGAGATTAGGTTAAGAATATCCACAGTGTGCTTGCGTCACTACAAAAAGAAAAAAAGGAAAACATTTTTTTTTTTTTTTTTTGCCATGGCTGACAGACAGAGTATGATCGGGTAACTCTCAAGCTTGAAAGATAACTTTGCATGGAGAAGAAAGAAGAAGAACCGAGAGCAGATGGATGTAAACAACCAGCAGCTTATTATATATTTACCCTCTTTTTATACACCTGTTGCTAAAGATTAGCATATCTGCAGAGGTAACTGTCAGTACACTTTATAATACAACCACCCAAATGAAAACCAGTAGGCAAGAATCAAAAATGTAAGTATAACATCACCATTGTTTTAGAAAAAAAAAAACTAAGGCTAAAACCTAGATGTTCAAATCAAAGGTACTTGACAATATTTGAGCCCCTACAGTTTTTGTTTTCGATGTACGTCCACTTATTGTACACAACAATATATTTTGTCTCTCAAAAAATACAGGGAATCATGCAAATATAACAACTTTTTCTTTTATGTAGTACACTATGTTAAGTTTTCTCTGTTCTTAAACCTTTATAACATAAATCATCGCAAGTACTAAAAGTCAGTCTCTTTGTCCCCAATAATTTCCCAATAACCTCCCCCCTACACCAAGAAAAAACAAACAAACAAACAAAAAAGAAACTAAAAAAAGAAAAGAAGACAACTAAACTGAAAAATAGGTACACATAGACATATCAATAGATCAGGCTGAGTTATAAAAAACATCCATAGAAGCATTTTTAACCTTACTATATATTTTTTTCTTTTATCTAGTGTACAAAATTCACAGATATTTCACAGATTCTATTAGTCCTTTGTCCCTCTTTGGAAACTGGGTCCGATCAGCCCATTTGGGCTTACTGTTATAGGATAGAAATAGGATTTTCAAATGCTCTTCTGCTCAGAAACCACATTAGGGGTAACTTGTACATTCAGGTGAAGGATAGTAGTTGTCACTGAATGCTTTCAGCTTACAGATTTTTACAGTTAGATTTTCCAGAGAGCTTGGCAGATGGAAAGGAAGGGCTGGCGGTTCTCAGCCTGTCAGTGCTGTGTGAAGAGTGAGCAAAGCCAGGTTTCGTTTGTTTTTGCCGAATTCCTTTCACCGTTTTACGAAAATACAATTTCACATTAGGCTAACACACACACACACACACACACACATACACTTCAGCTCTCATCCAGCCTAGTGCCTTATTCTTTCAGGACCGTGTCTATTACCTGCCTTTCAAGAAAATACTCATTTAAGTTTGATCTCACTGTGACCCATCCTGACTCATGTGTTTCCTGGTGAGGGAAGGTAAAAGGAGAAGAAAGGGGAGGGAGAAAATGCTTAATAAACACACATAATAAACAAGTTGAAAAATTCAGTTTGATGATGGTCTTATGACACCATGTATTATTAAACATATAACTGTATTGCTAAACTTACTCAATATTTATCATTCAGTGTTGTGATTAGGTAATGATTGTTATATCTTATACATATAGATATCCTCTATATTATTTTACAGTAGGAATGTATAAATGATGATGATTGCCAATTATGACAACCAATAGAGTGCATCAAGGATTAATTGTCTGGGTATAAAATTCAATTTTATGCAGTTCTCAAACAAAATTATTTATTCATTATTATTATTACCATTGATCATTGAATGAGACTAAGACATAAGGCATCAGAACTGAACCTAATTCAAGCCTGACTTGGAGAAAGTGCAAATCATAAAAGCCAGACTCTAAGAAAAGGTTCAAACATTAATAGTACACTGCATGGTTTTCTCATGTCTGACTTGCCGGTTGCTTTGAGACAAACAACATCGATGGAACTACAAAAACAACCATCCATCTCCAAGTGAGTCACCCTCCAGGGTTTCAGTGAGGACATGGGCAGGGAAGGAAGATTTTTTTGCTTCATGTTTTTTTTTTTCCTTACTCTGTGAGACAAACAAAAAAAGTAAAATCTCATTGCTAATGTTCTGAAAAATATTTAAAGTTTTGTCTCAATTTTGAATGAATAACCTAAAGGATTCTTTGACCAAATGGTTAGTCTCTATTGCATTGAATTGAAATCCTATGTATTTTATGGATTGAATTTGATAGACTACCATTCAATGTAGAGATCATGCCACAGTTGTCCTGAATTAACAGTACTGCCAATCACTAAAATCATTTTTTATGTTTCTGCAATGGTTAATCCACTAGTATGCAGAAGCTCTTTAAGTGAAATTATATTTTAATGCTTGTATTTTAGCATTTCGTAATTACAATATTGTTCTTATCCATGAATTTTCAAATGTACTGTTTTACAAAAAAGTAGAAAAAACACTAACAAACATTTTTTATTTTGTTATTGAGACATCAAATTGCTTTACTTTCCTGAAAATGAAAAAAAATAGTTTTAGTGGTTGATGGTGCAGCTGATCAATTCGTAACTTCCCAGAGAAGTCCAGCATGTTGCCTCAAATTTGGACATTTATGATTTGCAAAATAAAGACCAATATATATTTTTAGTTTGAAACAAATTTTGACAGATTTCTAAAATATTTGTTTTCTTGTTTTCATGACAGGTGGTCTAATCAATTTGTTAAGTATCTAATAAGTTTAAAACACCATCTGGTGCATTTCAAACAAAAATAGATGGCAGACATTTATTTGAGAGGGCAAAAGTGGTTGCTCACCTTCTTCTGTTCACAATCATGCTCAATATTATCTGTGGCTGTGTTTTTTTGTGTTTTCTGAAAGCAAGTTTTACTGTCTCACGATTCAAATTTAAATGTTAATTTTAATTATGCGTTTTAACTACATTTTTGGTAAAATGTAGTTTGTATTTTGGCAACAACTTAAAATTAACTGTAATGGTAAAACTCTGCTCAACTATAATAATAACAGTCATTTGAGGTTTAGTGAAGCTACTCAGAAATCATTAGAAATGTTGGCACTTCTCTCAAATGCAGTGAAAACTGAGATCTAAGCAAATGTTTCAAAATTGAGCAGAAGAGCACTTGACAACAGAAAGTTTATCTCCTGAAAATCACTGATGTATTAAAAGTGTTAAATAAAACAGAAAATGTATAGGGGAAAAGTCAGTGACAACATTGATAAAATCAAATTACTTATATAGTTTTCAGTGCCAAGCCACATAAGTTGAATGCTCAGCTGAGGCCTTTTTATACATCTAAATGCAAATAGGATTGGGTTTTGCCATATTGGGCAAGCTATTCAGCTTGCTTGCAAGCCACTTTGCAACCTCACAGACTTTCTATCATTGATGTCTGTACTGTTCTGCCATGTTCTCTGGTCTTGCTGCCACCAGCTTTTCATGAATTCATGTGGAAAGGCACGGAAAACCCAGCACATAGCCCTATCACCAAATACAACTTCCTGCACACAATACTAAGAGCTACAGTGGTCCTTTTCACTGAACAGTAATGTCAAATGTTATTTTGTCAGGTAGATTAACAAAAACGGCAACTGAAATGAAAACCGTCCTGATATTCCTTAACATATGTTGCTTATGCTTAACCTTGCTGTCTATTTCTGTAAACTTGTTATGGCAGATGAAGAATGCACCAAGTTCTTTCTGTAGGATTAGATACTCTTAGTACATACAAGTAAACAAACTGGTAAAACTAAGTCAGTTACAGTAACATGTTACTTAGAAAAAAGCAGAAAAGACTTCCAGGACTGTATTATATGTTCATCACACGGTGCTTCATTGTAAAAACAAGGCAGATGAGGTGGTGCATCCCCGATACACTGTTGCTAAAAGATTACAGTGGACCCAGACGCACACAGCTATGCACTGATCCAACGATTATGACCTCTGAATCTGACTCTATCCAAACATCTTGATAAACAAGAAGAAAAGAGAGGAAGAAGGAAATACAAAGATCAGTGTGGAAATACATTATAGTTTGCATATCATTCCTGTTCAACCTGCAGTTTTTTTAATAGAATCAATCCACTACTAAAAAGCAACATCACAAAGAAAAAAGAACAGAAAAGCAGCAGTGTTGGTACACGGTGCACCCCTCCTCCAAGTTCTGCCTGCAACAAACCTCATTTAATGAAACGGAGCAGGTCGTGTTCGGTACCCTGCTCACATCACACCTACTGTGTACATCATTGAACCTGTGGGAGCAGGGAAGGTGGTGGGAGGCGGACCAAGCGAACACTACTTGCAATATACAAGTGAGCGTAAGAAGAAAGAAAATATATACCTGACAGAAAACTTGTCATTAAAACTTACTGAAGGTAGCCGTGAACAAAGATATGGAGCGGTAACCGCTGATTTAGTTTTCACATTTTTAGGGTATTATGTCTCTGATTGTGTATGTTAGCTGATGATATGAAAATTTAACTGTTACACAGCACTTAAGGTAAGCAGGATGCCTTTTTGAGTCCCACAAAACAAAGGTGTCATTATTACAAGCAAGTCATTTCGGTAGAAAATTCAAGAAAAGGCCCGATAATCCTGTTTATGATTAGAGATTATGGGATGGCTGAGTTAGCAAGGGGAGAAAGATACACTGGACATGTTTGACATCTCTACACTTACACATGCCGTTAATAATCTAGTTCAGACTCAGACAACCAGCCACGGGGCGAAATATTGACGAATATTAATTTTAATTAGTTGGGGAATATACAATATAATCGAACAAGGCATGCCAACACCTGCTTACAATGACCACTGTGTACCACACAGCCACACACACACAATCATGAGGCATAGAGTGCAAGCAGACATGCCTGTAACAAGATTTTTTTGTTTGTTTTTGTGGGTTTTTTTGTTTTTTTAATTATCAGTTATATACAACAGTAACATTAATTCCCAGAAAAGAACAGATACATTGGCAGTAATTAGAAGTGTCCTTTCCCTCTCTGCCTCAATGAGTTTTAATGTAAGAGAAAGGATTTGGAATGTACGGTCGTGCTAACACTAAATGATGAAAATAGATTTCCCCATAACCTGCCTGCTTGTCTACTTACATTCACTGTGGCTGCGGAAAAGGATTTGTAACCTGGGTTGAACCCTTCATTTCTTTTTTTGGCCTCTGCCATATATGGATCACACGTCTTGTGATATGATTAAAGTGATATCTATCGCTTTAATCAACCTATGTGTTACATGGTAAAGTTCCCTCATTGTACACCACATCCTACACCGTCAGGTAAGTAGTATTTAAGGGGATGTTAATGTGTCCTCTGTATTGCTTCAGACAAACACCATAATTCAGATCATTGCTCAGCGAAGTACGATTTAGGTCAGTGAGGATATTTTAGGGAACACGTTCTTTACTCATTAAACAATGCAAGATTGTTACTCGGAAGGATGCGGGTTTTAGATATCACCCTGGGTCAACACACCTGAATCAAATGATTAGTTCATCACCAGGCCTCTGAAGAACTTCAAGACATGTTAAAGCGGTCATTTAACCATTTAAATCAGCTGTGTTGGATCATCTAAAACCTGCAGGACACCGGCCCTTGAGCGTTCCCGCACCCTTGCTTTAGACGCATCCATGGCACTGTTTCCGGCCAATGTCCCAGTCTATCTTTTTCCAATGATTTTCCTAGAACCCACTTCACTATATTTTATCTTCATATGTTCATTTCTTTACAATTATTCCTTTTTTTAGTGTGCCAGATGCTTTTTGAAATGCAAATACCTCGGCCTCAAGAAGGATCTAAGAGAATAAAGTCAGAGCCTGAATTTGACATCTCTGTTCACTAATCTGCATGTTGTCAGTTGTACCACAGCACAGATCACACCCTATCAGATTCACCATTACTTAGAACGTCTAAATAATCCCAGGTGGAATGCTAAAAACGTATGCAGCACCCAATAAAAAAAAACAACTCAAAACATCTTGGATCACACTAAGCAGAAAATGAAGGGAATCAGCATTTACTCTGTGACAACCCACAGATGAAAACATGGCACTGTTAAAGATGGTCCTTTGCATCACAAAATGTGATCAGTCAAATAGAGTACTAAATTACACAGTTGGCATTTGCTCCCTGTACTATAAATGAAACCCACAAACACTGAATAAGAATGAACCATAGAAGTTGCTACAATGATGTGTAAAAAAAAAATGACTCAGATCCCAGGCACAGTTTTGCAGTCCTTGCTCTTAGCGCAATATTTATACACCTAGCATGCCAAAAGGAGAAAAAAAAACCTAAAGGCAAAATTTTGTCCTACATTTTTCTCCCTATGAAGTAAAACTGATTTCTCTGGCCCAGGGGTGCATCAGTAAAAGCAGTATCTGAACTCTATATCCTCCAGTGGTTAACTCTGGCCCCCAGTCACAGCTTTTGCTGTGCTGACACACCCTTCCAGTAATCAAGAATGTCATGCAGGTCCTCGCCTTTAGCAAACTGCACCTTTTTTCGAAGGGCATTTCCAGCGGTCACATAACAGGACTCATCACGTGGGCCTTTCCTGTAGGGACGAAAACGCTCCCAGATCCGCAGTGAGCTCTCTGAGCAGTACTCGGGGCTGGAGGAGTAGCCTGAGTAACTGGAATGATGGCGGGCAGGCGAAAGCTGGGAGTAAGAAGCTGCGTCCCTGCGGGACCGTGTCAGGGGCTTTAGGAATGAAACTCTTTGGGCTGGGGAACCCTGGTGGGAGCCTTCATAGTAGAGAGCGGGGACAGAGTGGCGGTGCTCCGAGCAGTGGTAGTCCTGCTGCACCTCCAACTGCTGCTGCTGCTGCTTCTGCTGCTGTTGATGTTGTATCTGTTGCTGCTGATGGTAATGGTGGGATTTTTGGTTGTCCTGATGTTGGGCACCAACACCACCACTGTCGCAACCACCACCACTCCCTCCACCACAGCTCCCACTTCCCACTAAAGGGAGTCTCTCCAGGGGCTCCCCACAGCCCACAGGACTGGCCCGGTCTGGGTACTGCTGCTGCTGTTGATTACAGGCATCTGGGCTCCTTGGCTCAGGGACATCCAGGCTGTACACCCTGGCTCCTCCGCGCTCCCTGTCTCGACCCATGGAGCCACAAGATGTGGTACTGCACTGTTTCTTGACAGAATTTACAATAACGACAGCTGCATCTGCACTCATTTGCCGCTGAATGGGACGTACAGCATTGGCCGGAGGAGGGGGCCTGTAGGGGGGAGTGACAACAAATCCCCCACCACTGATTCCAGGGCGCTCAGAGAGAGGGGCATTCAAGGCAGGGAGTGGAGGTGGAGGGGGAACTTTGTTGGGAGCGATGACCTGGCATGTCTCTGTCATCCCTTGAGAGAGTGGGATTAGGCCACGTGTTAGGGAGGACGTGCTGGTGGGCGGTGGGGAGGTGGGATTGGAGGAAGAAGGGTTTGTAGAGGCCCCTGAAGCAGCAACTGCAGCTGCATCCAGTTTCAGGGCATCAATGCAATTGTTAATGATCTGATTAACCTTGTCCACCTCCATGGCAATAGTTGAGATCTCAGATGCAGAACCATGCCCATCATCATCCGAGTCATCGCCAATATCAGTTCCATCATCGTCCCTCAAGTCTTCTCCCCTCATCACTCCATGCATACCATCTCCCATCCGCTCCACCCCTGCCCCTCCAGTTCTGATATCCATATAGTTCCCTTTGTTTGTAGCCATGGCCTCCGAAAAGGCAGTGGCCATCTTTTCCACTTGTGGGATAGAAGAAAGTCTTGAGGAAGTGGTGTTGGCTGAGTGGAGCATTCCCGAGCTTGAGGATGTCGACATGGGAAGTTTCCCTCCATGGTGATGCTGATACTGGTGATGTTCTCTGGACTGTTCCTGGAGTTTGTGGACTGCTGATGGATCATTTGCTACTGCTGCTGCCACCTCTGGTCCATAGCGCATTTCTAGTATAGTTTTCTTGACACAGATAGATTTCCTCTTCTCATCATGCATCCGTTTTTTACGAAGACAATAGTAGACAAGGCCTAAAATGATTAGCATGCCAAAAAGGCAGCCCACAATAGTCATTATATAGTGAGTAGTGGTGGAAGGTGTGGGGAGCATATCATCTTGACTTTGCCCCCGAGTGGAAAACTGGAGGCAGGTGTGGTTGTAACGTTGAGAGTTGCGGATGGATACCACACAGAAGGTGTAATTACTGCGTGGTTTTAGTTTGTTAAGGGTGATCATCTCCTTCTTGTTCTTCAAGTTCATGACATCAGACACAAATGTGTTGTTGTATTGTGTTAGAATATACATTTTACTGAAGGGCTTTGGAATCTTCACAAGGAGAGATGCTGATGACAAAGAGACATGATGGAGCTTTATGCTGGGACTGAAGCTGTCTTCAGTAGACGAGGAAGAGGTTGTAGGCTGGTGGTATGGTCCTATACCACCAAACATCTCTGGTCCGATCCCAGAAGGACCATCTAAATCTGGCGGTAGAGAGGTCATTCCTGGAATCATTACACCGTCTCGGCAGTGATGGTACAAAATGTTTTTAGCATTCCGACCAGAATGTCCAGCTGCAATAGGACTCAGTAAAGGATAGCCAAACATCTCCCGCGGCGTCTCGCATAGGAGGCGGTCATAAGTATGTGAGACATTGTTGAAGAACTCCAACCAGGTTAGAAAACTATAAAGATCGCAGCCACAATGGAATGGATTTGCTGCCAGTTCACAAACCATAAGCCGACTAAGAACTGTGAAAGTGGATGGGTCAATGCGGGCAAGTTTGTTGGATGACAGGTCAATGCTGCTCAGGCTCGGGCACTCCCAGAATGCATTGCTGGCAACAACCTCAATCAGGTTGTGCTGCAGGAACAGGCACTGCATACGGCCGAGCCCTCTCAGCATACCCTCAGTCAAATTTGTCAGTTTGTTGTAACCCAACTGAAGAACCTGAGAAAAACAAGAGCATTTTTAAAATGATGTATTTTTAAGCTGGGGTCCCAAACAAATTACCAAATAACTGTGATGCTGTAGCATATTCTACAATTTGCATAACAATTCTAAAATATGTCTGTAATAACTAAGCCACCAGTATATGCTTTAATAAAAATGATATTTTAAATGTAAACACATTATTATCTTTTTTTGACTAAGATATGAAATTACAGTTATTTACTTGCTTTCCTAAATAGAAAAATTTGTTTCAGCAGTTGAATATTGTTCTTGAATAAGAACGAAGACTAGAGCTCAATTTTGGGCATCAAAACATGAGGTCACTTTGTTATTTGCCTAATAAATACTGTAAGAGTATAATTAGTAATTAATTAGTAGTATAATTTGTAGCTGTAAAAAAATCCTTAAAATCCTTAAAAATTTAGTACTAAATATAGTCTGCTTGAATAAGGTACAACAAACAATTAATACAACCTAAATCCTATGCATGCACTTGTCAATTTGAAAATGTTATGGTCAAATTAAGATCTAATGCACAGGTGTCAAACCTCGAGGGCCAGTGTCCTGAAACTTTTACATGTGTCCCTGCTGCAACACACCTGATAGAATTTAGTAGGTCATTAGCAAGACTATACAGAACTTGCCTGCATGCTGAGGTAGCAATTTAGCCATTTGATTCATGTTACAGAAGCTCAAGAGTGAATGAACATGTTGCAATAAAAGTAGATTTTAGAAGTAGATTTTTTTTAAACTTACACTTTTATTTAAATGTACTTAAGTAGGGTTACGGTTAGGGGTTGACACCTCAGCATGCAGTCAAGTCTTGCTAAAAGACTTGACTGCATGCTGAGGTCCTACAAATTTTATTAGGGTGTGTTGCAGCAGGGACACATGTAAAACTTTCAGAATACAGGACCTCACGGACTGGAGTTCGACACCCGTGATCTAATGCATCGTGTGCATTTAACACCCATCTTCTTGTTACCTGTAAATTGGCCTGTCCTGCAAAGGCTCCATCCTCAATGTAGTTGATTTCATTCTTGGTGAGGTTGAGGTCAGTCAAGTTGGTAAATCGATACATGGAACTGAAGAGCACGGCTTTCAGCTTGTTCTCATTCAATCTCAAGTCATGCACTGTGTTGTTGATGTGCTGGGGGATAGTCTCATATGGAGGCTGATTCTGGCTACATATAGCTAGCCACACATAGCCTTTGTCCCCCTCAATGAGCCAGCAGTCCCCATTAGCCGTGTTAGGGAAATAAGAGAAAAATAGGAGGGAAGGAAGAATAAGAAGGAAAGCGGAGGTGGTAGAAGCACCCTGCATTATTCCAATATAAATCAAAGGGAAAAAATGAAACTATAATCAGGGAAATAGAGGGAAATGGGAAACAAAGGTGTGTTTACAGGTAAAGGAAAGCAACAAAAGCTGCTGGTAGGGTTTCCAAAGAGGAGATGGGTCTGGGTTGGGAGCGGTAAAAGGGGTGAAGCCTTCACGATACCAGTCTCTGCTTCATGGGGATTAGCAGGGGACCCATGTTATGTCATATTTTGTTGGATAAAAGTTTGAGGTAACACAGTTTGTCTTCAGTTTTAGTTGTGACAGAGCCAAATAGATAAACCTTTGGAATGATCAGTGGGATCTGTAAATGAGAAGAGAAAAAGGAGAAACATTAGAAAAGGAACATTTCTGAATGATAGACATGATGAAAACAAAACTATTTGGTTTTGGTTTATTTTGGCTTTTTTTAAAAGAAATGTTGCTTGGAAGGGTTGTCAAAGAACACATGCTTAACAAAGAATGGAGGCTTTATTTGTGGACTTTAAAAGATTGAACTGAATTCAAACTTCACTAAATTCCTAATGTGGGCATCACAAAATCAGTCGGCTTTCAACTGGGCTTGTTCCAAGTTTTTTTTTCTTGTGCTGGCTTTTCTTTCTTATATATATATTATATATTCATGCTGCACTCAAATGATGTTCTCTTAGCCAACTGCCTCTGCACTTAGTCATTACCTGCTGCTCCCCTCCCCAATTCATGAGGCTATGAGGTCATCAAGCTTTGGCTGATACCTACACTATGTGAACCTGCCAGTCTTTGTTGAGTCCTGAGAGGGCCTGTTTCAAACATGAAGTACAGCATTAATCATCCAAATGCTGACAGCACATTGTCTTCACAGACATTCCTTGTTATGACACTATGCTGCCAAAACCTAAGCTCTCTAACCCATCTGCATGTCATTTGAATAGCAGTCAAGCGTTTACATAAGGAGAGGATTAGCCGCCTGTTGCATCATGACAGACATTGTCCTCTTGCCGGCTCAGCAGCTGGGAAAAACATACTTACAATTACACATACGTTGCATATGCACACTAAAATGGACACGGAAAAATGTGGATGAGTACATGTGCACCCCGAAGCACATAGATGCCCTCATATAACAGCTCGCATGTATGCACACAGGATATCTAAAGGCAAACAAGTCAGGACAGATTCTGTACAGCGTTGAACGGTACAGTTTGTCTTTGTACTTGCCATTCTCTCTAAAAATCATCTCACATTCCCTCAGTTTTATATTCTCTTGATTCCCATCATCGTTTCATGAAAACAACAAGGAAAATCTCTCCCTGCTCCTCTGAGAAACAGACCAAATTTATTTCTTATGCTCTAAATTCTGCTTCTTTCTAAATCCGGCAAAGAATTGAACTCATTACAATTTATTCTGGTCCATGCTCCCCAGAGGTGTGAGCAGAATCAGGTCCATCTTCTCTTTTAATCTACTTATTACTGCAGAGAATGGTAACCCTGCAGTTCTTTGCATAATACTGCATTATCATGTATCTGATGACCTCGGGTACCTGTTAGGTATCTGGTCTTAAGATTTTATGGAGACACAGCACAAAGAAGACATTAAACATGTACTGGATAATGGATAAGACAAATAGATATGAAGACTAAATGTATGTTGTCTGTTTACAATTAATGCATTTAGTTCTGAATACTCAATCAAATGTATCAAATGTATACACAAGATTGTTGGTGAGGAGATTCAAATAAGTGCTTGACTTTCTGGCAAACTACAGAACAGTAAACATAACAAGAATATTACATTATTTTACTTGAACAGTGACTGAATGTGCAACATTTTTATGCCAGACTGGTCCAAAAGTCAGTTGTGAGAAACACCCAGGTATAAATAAATGCTCCTAAACTTAATTGATAATGTAAAATGAATAATCTCTTTTTTTATGTTTGATGATATCATTCCCGATGGCGGTTCAGTGCTTAGCACTGTCACGTCACTGCTCGATGGTACTAGGTTTGAACTGGCTGGGTTCTTGCTGTGTGGATTTTCTCCGTGTAACTGCATGAAGTTCTCTCCAGGTAGTCTGGCTTCCTCTCACAATCCAAAGGCATGCATGTTAAGTTAAATGGTAATTCAAAATTGCATCGGTAACCTGTTCAGAGTGTACCCCACCTCTCACCCTATGACAGCTGGAATAGGCTCAGACCCCCTACGACCCTGAACTGGATAAAAGGAATAAAATGAATGGATGGATAGATGGAACCTTAAATCACTGAATGGGTCCTTTACACTCACACCTACACATAACATTTGTATACCTTATAAGCAATATATTGCAGTCTTCTTTTCATCTCTTTACATTCTGTCTAGTGGCACAAATATATTCTCTGTTGAACTCATGAGCACGCACTGGGACACTCCCTTGCAACTGAGTGTCTTGCTCTTCGTCTGAGGTTTATCCCCTCCACAGGAGACGTGATCTCATTTGGCGCTCCACATACTGAAACCCAGAGGGTTCATACAAGAGAGGCAGGAAACACAGTACGTCTGCATGTGTGTGGTATGGGATATGATTACATAATTAGGAATACGGGACACGCAGAACACCTGTCTCAAAGGGAAAATGCATGACTCATATCATCGATCCATTTGTAACTATAAAAATGTAGGACACGGGATTCAACTTTTTTTTCTGCCAGTATTGCACACTGGTGTTGTACATTGTAAACTTTGCTTCCGCGACAAATATAAGAGCATACTTTTTAGATTTTGGTCTATATTAAGCATGCATTTTATTACAGACCAAATTCAAATGAAGCTCAGCAGAGGGGTTTGTTACTTTGATAAGCTATACACATTACACCGCACAGTATTAATAGCACTGGAAACTGACAGAATCAGTTTCTTGCTTCTTTTCATGAAAGCTATCTTTGACCTGCATATGTGCTCTTAGTAGGTCATGGCATCAGAAAAGTTCAAAGCTAGAAACTAAAAAGTGAACAGGTAGCTGTAAGCTTTTACCTCAAATATGTCTGGAAGCACAAACACCTCAGCCATAAACTGCTTAAATAAAAAAGAATAAAACATTATTTAGGTTTTGCACAATTAAAGCAATCCAAGATTTTAAACAAAGCAAATCTGAGCAATGTGTGAGCTGAAATTAGACACTTTAGATTTAGATTAAAAATGTGGATAAAGTGGCTACCTTAGCTTAAAGAATCCCAACACTATTAAACACAACTAAATGCTGTCTTTACTGAATATTGCATGCTGTGTAATCACATTTACTGGGAGGTATCCTCTTTAAGACAATGTAATTTTCTCTGCATCGTTTCAAGTGAAAAACCTGGATTTAGAAAAGCTCATATTTAATCATAGTCTGAAAACAAAAACAAAAGAAATATTTCAACTTCATAGAATTTCTAAAACCTTAAGGTTATAATGAGCTCGAACCCTTATAATGTTACACACTAAAAGGATAGAGTTCATAGAAAAAAGTGCTTGTATGAATGGGTGAATGAGGCAAATTGTATAAAGTGCTTTGAGTGCTCAGACAGAGTAGAAAAGTGCTATATAGGAACCGTTCCATTTACTATTCCATTACCATTTATCTCAGTGGCAGGTGTCACCAGGACAAAATTTTGCCGTAATGAGACACACACACATGCACACATGAACAACGTTAAGATGCTGTTGCCACACTGCTGCAGCTGGTGATAAATGGAAGGATCGGGGAAGCTTTTATTCTTTTATGCTTTCGTTTAAACCTTTGTGACAGACAAAGTGTCCATAACACAAAACCAGAATCCATCAAACAAACAAAATAAACTCCAACTCCAAACTTTTGGGGAATTTCATATTTAGTTGTTATTGATTGCCTACTTTGTAAATCTTTGTAATATATGTAATATATGTATTTATTATATATAATTCTTCGATCTTGTATGGTGCCTACACATACATACACAAACACACTATCACATTTCACCAGCACCCTTGCTTCTAGAACACATCTGGGTTACTTGGTGCAAAAGCTTATTGTCACGGTCCCCGTGTCTCTCTGGTTGGCCCACGCTGGCTACAGGTTTTGTTGTTGTTAGTTTTAGTTTTTTGTCTCTCCTCCTCCTCTCTGCCTGGGTGGAGCTCATTACGGGCTCTCACTCTTGGCCCACGCACCCCTGTGGATGGTGTCCACCTGCGGCTGATCTGGCTGATTTCCCCAGCTGCTATTTAAGGCAGTGGCACAGAGCAGCTCACCGCTGGAACGTCGAACCACCTGAGTTCGTGCTCGCGGCATATTCAAAGAAGAATCGCTTACACGTGTTTTATGTTGTGGAACTAACCTTTGACCTTCTGTCTGTAGATTCTGGACCGAATCACCGGACCTGTCCAAGTGGGGCAGTGTGTGGAGTGTTGGAGCGAGTGCGGCTGAAGAGGAGTGCGTGTGTGCGGAGGAGCGGTGGCGGTGACTGAGTGGAAGAGGAAGCGTGTGTGTGGATTCCCCCCCCCTTCTCTCCCTGGAGCCCTGGACCCCCTCCCAACTCACTGTACATATATTTTGCACTAAGGTGATCCCTATTGTAAATAAATCCCCTTTTGTTTCCTTGAAAGAACTGTCTGCGCGTGGGTCCGTTCAGTAGCCATGATTTAGCCAGAATATGGACCCAGCAGACCTTGACCCAGTCCAGCGAGCCCTTGCGTCACAGGAGACGGTGCTGGTCCGCCACGAGGCGATGTTCTCACACCTGCTTGGCCAGATTGCGTCCCTCACCCAGGCAGTGGCTCGGCTTACACCGCTGGAAGGAACGCCCTCGGCGGCTCACCCCGCCCCGCAAGGCGCCGAAGCCCAAGCTGTGGAGCCGGCAGCAGCTGAAGTAACAGCCCCCTCTGCTCTGGAGCCAGGCACCGCAGGACTCCGTCTACCTGCCCCTGAGCCCTTCTCTGGTGAGCTGTCAAAGTGTGCAGGATTTTTGACGCAGTGCTCTTTGGTTTTCCGCCAACAGAGACGTTTGTTTGAAGATGATGGAGCAAGAATCGCATTCTTTGTACAGCTGTTACGTGACCGCGCGCTGCTGTGGGCACAGGCAGCGCTTAAAGCCAATCCAGACATAACCTATGCTGTTTTTCTCTCGAAATTTAAAAATGTTTTTGAGAAGGGATCCGGCGCCGAAGCAGCAGCTCATCGGTTGCTGAACCTGAAGCAGGGGAAGCGGAGTATGGCAGACTACTCCATTGACTTCCAGATTCTGGCTGAGGAGACCGGCTGGGGTGAGGATGCATTATGTTGTACCCTGCTAAATAACCTTTGTGAGGAGTTAAAAGATGAATTAGCCATGCGGGAATTGCCCTCCTCGCTAGATGCTTTAATGAGTTTGTGTGTGAAAGTAGACGGCCGCCTGCGTGCACGACGGAGTTCCCGGCTCCACCCCTTTCATGAGCCTTCGGGGCGGCCCAAGACGGTGCCTGGAGGAGCCCAGGCAGAGCTCCGTGAGCGAAGGGAGGAGTTGGACCAGGAGGAACCCATGCAGTTGGGGCACTCCCGGGTTAGCGCCACTGAGCGCCATCGCCGTTTGGTTTCGGGTGAGTGCTTGTTTTGTGGCAAGACAGGCCATTTCGTGGCAACCTGCCCGTTGCGATCAAAAGGGCGCGCCCGCCAGTAAAGGCAGGAATACTGGTGGGCGGGCTCTCTCAAGATTCTCCTCCACGTCTTCTGCTGCCAGCCAAAATAACTAAGCAAACCATGACACACTCTCTCTCCGCTTTAATAGACTCTGGCGCCGAACAAAACTTCATTGACTCACACCTCGCCAAACGCTTAAACTTGGTCTCCGACCCGTTGCCACACCCCCTTCGTGTTTCTGCTTTGTCGGGGCAGCGCCTACCAGACATCACTCATGTTACGGAGCCGGTTACCCTCACGTTATCTGGCAATCATTCTGAGACAATCAGCCTTTTTGTGTTTCAGGCTCCGCACGCCCCCCTGGTTTTGGGCCACCCCTGGTTGCAGCAACACAATCCGCGCATAAATTGGAAGAGGGGGTGCATGTCTGGGTGGGGGGAGGAGTGTCATATGAACTGTCTTAGATCAGCCCCTCCCCTCGCCTCTACTGTCGAACCGCCCCCGGCTTTGGAACCACCGGACCTCTCCTCTGTGCCGCCAGTTTATCACGACTTGGCCGAGGTGTTTTGCAAAGACAGGGCGAGGTCGTTACCCCCCCACCGGCCGTACGACTGCGCCATTGAATTGCTTCCTGGGGCTCCGTTACCTACGAGCCGCTTGTACAGCATCTCGCGGCCTGAGCGGGAAGCAATGGAGACTTACATCTCAGAATCCTTGGCTGCTGGCATAATACGCCCTTCCTCGTCCCCGGTAGGGGCTGGTTTTTTCTTTGTTGAGAAGAAGGACAAATCGCTACGTCCTTGCATTGATTACCGGGGGCTGAACAAAATTACAGTCAGGAATAAATATCCTCTCCCGCTTCTCTCATCTGCATTCGAACTCCTTCACGGGGCCACCATGTTCAGCAAACTGGACCTCCGAAATGCATATCACCTGGTCAGACTCCGAGACGGCGATGAGTGGAAAACCGCTTTTAACACACACCTCGGTCATTTCGAGTACCTGGTGATGCCTTTCGGGCTAACCAACGCCCCAGCCATCTTCCAAGCATTGGTTAACGACGTGCTCCGTGATTTCCTAGATCGGTTCGTTTTCGTCTATCTGGACGACATCCTGATTTTCTCTAAGACTGAAACCGAACATGTAACCCATGTAAAACAGGTCCTGCAGCGGCTGCTGGAGAACAGACTCTTTGTAAAGGGGGAGAAATGTGAATTCCACGTTCAAACAGTGGCGTTCCTGGGTTACATAATTGACCAGGGTAACCTCAAACCGGATCCGGCCAAGATCAAAGCTGTTGTGGAATGGCCGGAACCAACTGATCGCCGTCAGCTTCAGCAGTTCCTCGGCTTTGCCAACTTTTATCGCCGGTTCATTAGGGACTTCAGTAAAATCGCTCTGCCTTTGACCCGCTTAACCTCTCCTAAGTTCTCTTTTCAGTGGGATCAGGCGGCCCAAAAGGCCTTCACACAGCTCAAGGACCGATTCACCACCGCACCCATCCTGGCTCAGCCTGACTTGCGACTCCAATTCATTGTGGAGGTGGATGCCTCCGACTCGGGGGTCGGCGCGGTGCTCTCACAACAGCGAGAGGGTAAGCTACGGCCCTGTGCCTTCTTCTCTCGCCGCCTCTCCCCAGCCGAACGCAACTATGACGTGGGAGACCGGGAGCTCTTGGCTATAAAACTGGCCTTGGAGGAATGGAGGCACTGGTTGGAGGGCACGGCTCAGCCATTCATTGTATGGACGGACCACAAAAACCTGGCTTACCTGCAAACAGCAAAACGTCTCAACGCTCGACAGGCCAGGTGGGCTCTTTTTTTCACCCGTTTCAACTTTTCAATCTCTTACAGACCGGGCTCGCGGAATGTGAAGCCGGATGCCCTATCACGGCAGTTCTCGGTGCCTGAGGAGAGGCAGGACCCTGAGCCCATCCTGCCAGCGACTTGTGCCGTTGGTACAATAACATGGGAAATCGAGTCGGCCATTCGTGAGGCTCAGCGGGCTGAACCAGATCCAGGAGGAGGACCAGCGGGGCGGCTCTTTGTTCCATCGGCCACTCGGTCTCAGGTACTGCATTGGGCTCACACTGCCCGCTTCACATGTCACCCAGGAGTACACAGAATGATCACCTTCCTTCAGCGCTACTTCTGGTGGCCCACATTATCACGAGACGTTCGGGAGTACGTCTCTGCCTGTTCAACCTGCGCCTGCAACAAGCTGGGACATCAACCTCCGGCCGGCTTGCTGCTACCTTTACCCACACCGTCTCGGCCGTGGTCCCATATCGCGGTGGATTTTGTTACCGGCCTCCCACAGTCAGCAGGTAACACCACTATAATGACTATTGTTGACCGCTTTTCAAAGGCTGCGCATTTTGTTGCACTCCCCAAGCTCCCGATGGCCCTGGAGACGGCTCGGCATCTCACGCATCATGTGTTCCGCCTCCATGGCATCCCGGAGGACGTGGTCTCGGATCGTGGGCCGCAATTCACCTCTCGTGTGTGGAAGGAGTTCTGCTCGGCGCTAGGAGCCAAGGTCAGTCTCTCCTCTGGTTACCACCCACAGAGCAACGGACAAACTGAGCGCACTAACCAGGAGCTGGAGACCGCTCTGCGCTGCATAGTTGCTTCCAACCAAACCATCTGGAGCGACCAACTGCCCTGGGTGGAATATGCCCACAACAGCCTGACGTCTTCAGCTACAGGGCAATCTCCGTTTGAGGCCTCCCTGGGGTATCAGCCTCCTCTGTTCCCTGCTCTGGAAGGTGAGCACTTTGTCCCTTCGGTCCAGTTTCACCTTCTTAGGTGTCGCCGGGTTTGGAGGGCCACCCGTGCGGCCTTGCTGCGCACGAAAGAACGCTACAAACGTCTGGCTGACCGGCGCTGCACTCACGCTCCTGAGTACACCATCGGTCAAAAGGTTTGGTTGTCCACACGCTTCGTTCCTGTTCATGCCGAATCGAAGAAGCTCACCTCAACCTTCATCGGGCCTTTTGAAATTGCTGCTTTGATAAACCCTGTTTCTGTTCGCCTTAAGTTGCCGCGCAACATGAAGATACACAATGTCTTCCATGTGTCTCAGATTAAGCCGTGTCTCTCCAGTCCATTGTGCCCTCCTTCCAGGCCCCCTCCGCCCGCTCGGGTCATTGGTGGCCTCCCTGCCTACACGATCTCCCGCATCATGGACTCTCGCCGTCGCGGGAGGGGTCTTCACTATCTGGTGGTCTGGGAGGGTTATGGCCTTGAGGAACGTTGCTGGGTTCCCCGCTCCGCTGTGTTGGATCCCGGGATGGTTGCCGACTTTCATCGCCTTCATCCGGATAAGCCTGGTGGGTCGCCGGGAGGCTCCCGTTAAGGGGGGGGTACTGTCACGGTCCCCGTGTCTCTCTGGTTGGCCCACGCTGGCTACAGGTTTTGTTGTTGTTAGTTTTAGTTTTTTGTCTCTCCTCCTCCTCTCTGCCTGGGTGGAGCTCATTACGGGCTCTCACTCTTGGCCCACGCACCCCTGTGGATGGTGTCCACCTGCGGCTGATCTGGCTGATTTCCCCAGCTGCTATTTAAGGCAGTGGCACAGAGCAGCTCACCGCTGGAACGTCGAACCACCTGAGTTCGTGCTCGCGGCATATTCAAAGAAGAATCGCTTACACGTGTTTTATGTTGTGGAACTAACCTTTGACCTTCTGTCTGTAGATTCTGGACCGAATCACCGGACCTGTCCAAGTGGGGCAGTGTGTGGAGTGTTGGAGCGAGTGCGGCTGAAGAGGAGTGCGTGTGTGCGGAGGAGCGGTGGCGGTGACTGAGTGGAAGAGGAAGCGTGTGTGTGGATTCCCCCCCCCCCCTTCTCTCCCTGGAGCCCTGGACCCCCTCCCAACTCACTGTACATATATTTTGCACTAAGGTGATCCCTATTGTAAATAAATCCCCTTTTGTTTCCTTGAAAGAACTGTCTGCGCGTGGGTCCGTTCAGTAGCCATGACACTTATATTGATACTTGTGATTGCCATGGAAACACATTTATGACGGACAGTGGCAATTAAGTTCAATGTTGAGAAAATAAGATGTCGTTGGCATTTGCATCAAATCACTGTGTGTTCTGCCTTGTTAATCATAATGATGTAACTCTCCTGCCTCAATTCTAACAACACCCAGTGAACATTGGCTTTGACAGGTGTTAGACTTGGAGAGGGTCCATGTCTATTCTGCGCTATCACCGACATTACTCGTGGACACAGGTCACCGTCATTCCAAACGTAAATATATTTGCTGGGACTCGTTGTGCTTCTGGCTGCATATGCTGCTGTCATTTTCAATTGTGTCACCTGTGAATTATACGCGCTCATTGAGTTGACGTGTTAAAACAAAGAGACCTTTATTCGTAACAAAGTGCTGGGCAAATCTGAACTCCACATCGTGCTCACCGTCCATGTGTAATTAGCATTTGATTTACGCAGTCAGCTGCTCATTACACAATCAGCAAATGAACCTGTGACCTCTAGTTGCTTTCTGAGAGCTAAGAAGAGCGCTACAGATTTAACTGGGACCAAATATGAAATTGGGGCGATGGTGACTCAGCCTGAGCGGCTATCACTGCGATGTCTTGTCGGGAGGATGATTCAAATAAGGTCTGACACTCATTGGACAAAAATCTGTTGAAGTTGTAGCAGTTGCTAATCTGTGCCAATACACCATGCTCTATTATTTTGGCAGGTACTAAAAATTCAGGCTCCCAGCAGCTTATTTTCTAAGCCTTTCTGACTGACTGTCTTTGGTTTATACAAACTATGATTATCTACACCAAACACAGCTATTCTCACAGTGGTGTTTGATGAGATCACAACACAGTGAAGAACATAAGCAGAATAGATCCTACTACACTGTAAAATGTAATTTTCCGTTACATGTTTGTTTGTTTGTTTTTTAACCTCTATGATGAAAACCTTTTGTGAAGGCATGATGGGCTTGGTAGTTTTAACAAACACCGGTTTGAGTAATACTGCCATGAGTCAGAATACATTAAATAACCATAAACTAAAGTGATGTGATCTGAACTATCAACTCAAGTGGTGCTTTTAAGCAAAGGAAGCCAAAAAGATTTTTAAAAAATTAACTGCACTCAATAGTCATGCAAATCTTTTAGTATGGACAAAGTTATCTACACCGATCTATTCTTATTCCAGTGTTGTAACTGTTATGCAAAGATTGCTCAATAGGTCATTTAGCAGATGACTCAATTCCTTTTTTATATATCAGAAGAAGAATACTGTCAATTAGCTTTATGTAAACCACACACACACATATCCACAAACTTTGACCTTCATTTTCATTGAGTTAATCCCTGTTATTCAGAATCTCTTACAACGACATGATCAAGTAAACTCTTTTTCAGCCCTTCAGGCGCAGATTTAGTGGCAAGTGCCAAAAACTACAGTGCCTCAACTGCTCCCTTGAGTCTGGCTCCAAAAGCATGTTAATTTCTGTTCATCCCCAATGTTAAAATTCCAAACTGTACAGGATTTCATAGCTTATATTCTCTGCAAACTGCACAGTGGTGATCATTTGTATACATCTATTTAAGGTTTAGAGTTTGCATGATAGGGACACTGCAATAAGATGCCTATACTGGCGAAAGTAGATCTGTTGTTGGTGCCTTTTGGCACATCTGCAATGCAATTTTCAAATTTGCTACCAATAATATGACTTGAGGAGTGGCATATGTGCTAATAGATGCTCAGGAAGTTTATGCTACAGTTTTGAGGAGTGAAATATTCAAGCAAGCATTGTCTGTGCAATACATGCAATCAGTGCAGCTTGGTAAACACGCTTCCTAATGTGGTCACACCTAGTTACAAAAAGTTAAGATGGCAATGGAAATTGCTGAAAGTGTGTGTGTGTGTGTGTTAGTCCCAAACGTCCTACATTTGCAAACTGTTTATCATAATCTACTCTCTAGATTCTTTGTAGTCCTCCTTGCGTTTGTCGTTCTCAGTTTAGTTTTATAGATCCTTTTTAGTTTTCTGTTGCTTCTCTTACTCAGCTTCATTCTGTCTTTCAACTCTTCTAATCCCCTGCAAGCTTTTGTATTTGTTCTTGTCTCACAATTTCCTTCAATTTTTTTTCTGTCCTCGCTTCTCCCTGTATCAGTCTTCTTCTCTGATGCTACGCTTCCCTCTCGTCCAGGCGTGCTCCCTGGAGTACAGTCAGTGCAGTGTAGAAAGGTTGAGGCTGTGAGCAAAACTTTTTCCTCTCCACTTCACACGGGGCTTATGGATGAGACAAACACAACTACAGACGGAGCAGGCTCCTCAGAGAGCTTCCCAGTGTGTATGCGGAACAGATGATTTCTCAGTGGTCATAACAGGAACTTACTAAAAGCAGTATTGCTACTTCGTTAAATACAGTTGAAGCAAAATGTTGCCTGTTCATGGGTTTTAAAGCTGGATGGATTATTGTTTAGATAATCTCCCATGCTTTGAGAAGCTATTTGTTGCTCAAGCAGGACAGAAAAATGTAGAAAGATATAAATAAATTTGAAAGGCAGAAAGAAGAAGAGAGAAAAGACAGCCAAGACAGGACCTATGAGAAGGTGTGTTTGATCTGTGGTTCTTCCACAAACTTCTTATTCACCACCAAAAAGAACAATGACAATGTCGTGGATGTTGAAACACCCCTGATGATCATGATTCAGATACAAAAAACCCAATATTTGAGAGTAAGCAGCACATGCACAAAGAAAGAAATGAAAGTGATAGCGGTGAAGGAGTGTTTCAAACTACCTCTCTCAGGTTTGATCTATAATTCATATTTTATCATTGTGCACTCCTTGAGATCTGTCCAACTTCTCTCTCTTCTTTTTTTAAAGTGCCTCACTCTTCTCTGTCCTTTCTGACCTTCTCTATGTTTTTGTGTCTATATCTGTTTGCCAGTGTGTGATGTTTAGACCGTTGTCATCTGTGGCTTCTCATGCATGACATCATATCCATTTCTTGGATGCCTCAAAGGGAAGAAGAAGTGATGCAGTGGAGCGTGACAGACGGGCCCAAAGGTCTAGGGCTAAATGGAGCAGAGCACCTACGGCCTCCAACTGACCGCTACATCACTACTACTAACATGCTTTCTTTTCTGTGCCCCAAATGACCGGACTGAGGGCCAGGAGACACGGCTCCGTGGAGTAACGTGGGCCTGTAAGGTAATGGAGTGATCAGGGATTTTCTAGTAGTATGATAAGGCTAGATTCCAAACAAGGTCTGGGTTAAATTTAGAGATGAAATTGAAGCATGCTGATGGAAAACATGGAAAGAAGAGCGATTTCACCCTTACATACTATAAGGTCAAATTTGACCCATTTTGCAGTAGCAAATATATTCTAAATATCATTCATTTAGCCCGGAGTTTGATCAGTTTTAATACTAAAGTGAACTAAAATACTTATACTAGGAGGTACAGGTGCTAGAAATGTAAGGTGTTATGGATCAAATTAGATTGTTATCTATTCAGATGAGTTTTAGCTCTGAAATATAAATTAATAATTATTCCTCCATTTCCTAATGTCAGACAAGCTATTCATACTGTTATTTTCACTTTATGGAAATGACTTGCCCAATGTGTGCACAAATGTGGACACGATTATGTATGCTGATGATACGGTAATTTTTACACAAGCCAAAACTGCTGTTGATGCAGCCCATCAGCTTTCATTGGCATCACATGATTTACAAAAATGGCTGAATGACTCATGCCTGTGCCTTAATGTTAAAAAGACCGTATCAATGTTTTTTAGTAAACCTAAAACAACCGTGGCTGCAGTAAAAATTTTCTTGGGTGCACAAGAATTAATTAATGTTGAGGAATTTAAGTATTTGGGAGTGCTACTAGACTCTAAATTATCCTTTAAAAAACACGTTAAAAAAGTAGTGAAAACTTTAAATGTTAATATACAGAACTTTAGACATATCCGCACATCATTAACAGACACAGCAGCCATTACATTCCTGCACTCAATGATACTGGCTCATATTGAATTCTGCATTACAAATTGGTCCTATAGGAGCTTTGCTGCTATTGGGCCAATTGAAGTATGCTACAAAAGAGCATTGAAAGTATTTTTCATGTCACCGTTGTCAAATTTTAGATAAATACAAGTTTCTAAATTTTACTAATTTCAAATTATTTAAATCTGCCTGTCTAATATACAAAGTTATACATGGTCTGGCGCCTCCACCAATGAGTGATTTTATTAAACAAAAGTCTAGCAGTGTTGCCGGGTCACAACTGGCTCGAGCCACTGTTAGAGGTGATTGTGAACTGGCATTCAGGCGGACCACCTGAATGCAGAATGCTTTGTCATATCAGGGAGTGAGCTTCTGGAATAGTCTTCCACTGTCAGTGAGGGAAAGTACAAGTCTCCCCATCTTTAAGAGTCACTTAAAAGGGCGGCTGAGGGACACACAAACATGTGATCATGTTTAATAATCATGATTTATATTGGACGTGAAAAAGAGTTAGTGTATTACAAAAAGGGAAACAGCTATTAGTGTAATGGGTCAGTGTAATATCTGGACATTCAGGGCATGTGCAATACTGGGGTTTGTGCAATATAATTGATGTGTTTCCGTTATTGTTATCTATATTGTCCTCTGTGTCCACTCTTCTTGTCATGGTTATAATCTGGCTTATTTACATTTGTTAAAATGTTCATTAATATGTATTGCCCCTCTTTCTAAATAAAATAAAATAAATAAAATAAAGTAAGCGTAAAATAGCAACAGATAAGTGTAAAAACAACGGAGAAGATCAAATCGCGGAGATAACTCTGTGATTCACTGAAACTTCAGAGATTGCAACCTAAGCAATAACAGTGTACAGGAAACAATAAAAATATTCTCTATCTACGTATGTATGTGTCAGCAAAAGTGGATTATAGTACGTAAAGGTCTATTAAGGGTTCCTGCCAGCTCTCAAGCCTCTTAAATGTTAGGGGAAAAATTGCAAATTGTACAAACAACATTGAAGTGTGTTATTGAGAAACACCCACATGTAGAAAATAAGCATTCCCTAATGGACTAGAGATCCACCGATAACAGAATACATATCATCAGCTACTCCTTCTAGTCCTCCGTTGCCTCAGAGGCTCCATCTGCCTCATGTCTAAAATTAGGGCTGGGTATCGTCACTGATTTCTAGAATCGATTCGATTCCGATTCACAAGGTCCCAAATCGATTTGATCCACAATTCGATTCGGGGAAATTTTGCCTCAGACAGTCAGAAATATTATAATTCAGATCATGCATCAGTACATTTCCATATTTTTATATCTATAAAAAGAAAGCTGACACTTGCGAGACTTTATCAAAGGTGTGAGCGTCACAGCAGATGCCTTTGTGTCAAAGTAATCCGTGTTCCTGCTCTCATTTACTGTTTTAGCTGTTTGGTGGTTGTTGAAATTTAGTGCGGTTTAACCTGAGATTCACGTTTCGGGCAAAATAAATTTATATTAAAAAATCGATTCAGGATTTTAATGAATCGATATCACGTAATCCAAGCTAGAATCGATTTTAATCAATAAATCGATAATCAAAACCCACCCCTATCTAAAATGTTCAGACACGAGCAGCCTGTGAGAAATGTTCTGATATAAGGTCACAGAAATAGTCACAGGATCAAAATAAAACATTCAGTATGTATCTACAGCAACCAAAGCAAAGACACTGTAACCAAAGACACGATTTATTTTAGATATCCAAAAACAGCTCATCTATACTATATGTACCAATCGTTGCAATTTATGCGGTTGAACTGAGTAAACACTCGTATAGATAATTTTAAAAGACAGCTCAAATGACTAATTAACTTATATAGACAATGACCTGACATATTTTTTTCAGAAATTTGGAGAAGGACCTAATGAGTAGGAGTCAAAATTTTCTAAAGCTCTGGATCAACACACACACACACACACACACACACACACACACACACACACACACACACACACACACACCAAAATCAGCTGCCTGGTAAAGAGGGTGGTACTCAAATTACAGCTCAAGATATCTGATTGTGGCTAATGAAAATGACTAATAAATAAAATAAAACTGCAATTAGAAAGGATTTATTTCACTCAGGAAGCATAGGTAATTTCAATCTTGTCTGTGGTGATGACTAATTTTATTCCGATACAAGTTCAAATTGTGTGTGATTTCCTCTTTCCTGGTATTAATGATGTAAAAAATAAAATCCATCTGTTTTATATTAGTTTGTTGGCTCTCTCATGATTTAAACAAAACATCATCCACTGGTCTGTCACTACTGGTGACAAGAATGGTAATTACTCCTCCCATTGGGTCATTCACAGATGGGGTAAGCTAACATTTCATTATTCAGTTTAACCTCCTAAGACCCAAACTCTTCCATGGCATGTGTTTTTAATTTCTCTTTGATACTTGGGCTGATTGGGACCTGATAAATGTAAAAACAAAGAATTACCAGATTATTTTTTTTACCTGATTTTTGTTTCTAAGAAAAATGATAGCCACATTGAGGATATTCCTTTCAAATTTCGATAGAGCAGTGGCAGTATAATGTCCCCGTAAGTGGATATCAGGCCCTTGTAGAGCAAAATTAAGTATTTTGGTCTAAATAACCCAAAATGTGATGTCCACATATGTGGACGTCAGGTCCTAGGAGGTTAAATAAGAGGAGCATGTGTGATACAAGGCCGGGGTTATAGTGAGATTTTGCAGGTGGGGAAACCCTAACATTAGGTGTCAGTGCTGCCTGGGAAAAATAATTACTTAGAAATACGTCACATAATCATTTTATTCTGAGCTCTGGCAGATTTTTCCTCATGTACAAACTGCAATCAGCTGTATTATATTTAATGGATTTAGTCAGCTAAATTCTTTAAGATATAAGATGATGTTACATGAATTATATGGCTGATTTCCAATCACTCGACAAAATGAAACTAGAATAAAAGGTAGACTTCACTGAGTGCCACCCACTGTACTGGTATGCTGAAATGTAGTAGGATAGAAAAAAACAAAAAAATTGTCATCACTGGCATAGTTTTAACACATTGTTTAGCTAGTTGTAGCAGCATGGTAGTTTGAAATTAGCATAGATTAAACAACTCACAAATTTACCTAACAGGCAACTCACATATTCATATAATTCCAATTTCAGCAGTATCAGGACTAATCAAAAATTTGTTTCTAAGTCAGAAATCAGAAATCTTTGTGTAAATATATAAAAGATAGTTTTGCAATTTCACCTGCAAGGTCAGGCTGTCATACATGGAGCTAATTACGGTCTTATTCTTTCTTTTGCCCCATCCAGGATGTAATGTAGAAAAAAAACAACAAAGTTGCAGTTTGAAAGCGAATAAATGTCAAAATGACTGAGTTCTGTAATGTGTTCTGCAGCATCTCAGACATCGGGATCTAACCTGTGATTGATGCAGTGAATGAGGGTCAGGTAATGTCTGTTCTTTTCACATAGGACTGTGGCCCCTGTTTATCAGCCCATAACAACAGCTGCACCATCACTTGCATAGTCAACAAACCGCAAGCGCAATTTCTTCAAAGATAAACTTTCTAACTGTAGGATGTTGCCCACAGCTGCCCTGGTGCATAGATGCAATTTAACAAGTTGAAAGAAAGAGCTGGAGTACTCAGCTTTGTGGCAAATTCTGATGTCAATGATCAGTCAAGTGTTTGGCACACAGTAGGAATATTTCCAGGATTCTTTGTGAAACTCTCCCGATGCTCTGGATCCACTTCATTTCAGTTTTATTTAGTTAATGATGGTTTTTACTCTGAAACAGTGGTGCTTAGAAACTTAATGAAAAGTTAAAATGGAATGGGATCCAGTCACCGTCCCCCGAAGCAGTGTAATCTCTGTTGTCACGCATCGCAAGTGCTGAAATTAAAAGTCAGTTTCTAATTTTATTGTTGTTTGTGCTGTAAACTGTTTCAAGTTGCCGCACTAAAAAGTTGGGAATACATTTTTATATCGCCATTGGGGATGAAAAATAATTAAGGAACATGGAGACCAGGAGAAGGGGGGAAGCTCCCCTCAAGATCTCCTGGCAAATCACATCCTGGTTTAAAAAAACTGTAAAATGAAAGAGAACATAATGTACAAGATTTAAATTTAACCTGCTGATCAATGCTTACCTTTGAAAATAATCCTGCATCCTCCTCTTATGTCTCTTTCTTAAATCTTTTGCCATCTATCAGAACCACACATTAATGTTTTATTCTCTCTCTGGGAAATACAGCAGACACATTTTGTGACAGACTGTAGAGAAACACTTTGTATTTTTCGTAATATTTGTTTGTTCAGAAATTATGTCATAATTTAAAAAATGCTCCTCTTTTCATGCTCGCTCCTGTTCTGCAGCTTGCTCTGTGCTTAAGTGCCCCAACCTCAACTTTACATCAGCACAATGAACGCTTCACAGGGAAGAGCAAGGAAAAAGGAAATGCTGAAGATGTAAGTGGACGGTGGAACATTATTATTTTCTTATTACTGAGGAAGTATTTCTATATTACTGGAAGCAACTCCAAGCTGTGGCACATGAAAAATTAACTCATTCAACAGTAATATGCATTTACTTGCCCATCAGAATGAATCACAGAGTTCAGGTACCTTCAATTGTTCATTAATTGAAGGTACCTGAACTCTGTTCCCAATTATTCTGATTTACTTTAACCCTGATACAAGGATACCATTCATACAGCAGATTTGATCAGATAATATCCATAACTTACCCTAATGCTGGCAATGATCAAAACTAACTTGAACGTCTTTCCACGGCCACATAATTTTAGTCACTGTGTCTTCGGCCAAAGCAAAGACGATTCTTGTTTGGTGTAAGCAGAAGTACATACTCAGCATCGTGCAGATGACATACCACTAAAGTGCAATTCCAGTGACAAAGACAACAGGCAAAATGGATTTGTGTGAATGGAGTAGACATAGAGCATGCTGTGTGATTTCCATCTAGGCCAAAGAGCTTTGAATTTTTTATACCTCTTGCAATTTGTGGCAGAACAGGCATGAAAAGTGTATTTTTCCCACCAGCGGGTTGACAATAACATGTTTGGTGTTTGCATACAAAATGCAATGGACATGAGGTATGGAGGTATGAAGTCAGCTCTTGTGACTGGATTACCCAAGACAGATCTCAATGCCGGTAAGATCATAGCCTTAGTCTGCTGATTTTGGAGGTCTTTCATTTACAGAGACTTTATAGATTCAGATTTATATGCGTCATCTCAAAAGAAGAAACACCTCAAATTTACTATAAGAAAAACACAAACACACGTGCATGCGTAAACAGCAGGGGATGCGTGAGTTAAATTACAGTTTCTAACTTACCACAGGTGAGAAACACATTACACCATCAACATATCTGATATTCTATAGCCATTGGCGCAAGTGCTTCCATGGCAACACTGTATGAACGCTCAAACTGCTAAAGTACATTGGCTTTTTGATCGCAGAGGAGCAAAAGAACTAGCAATACGCCAAGCATGTCAGAGTAGAGGCAGAGAGACAAAGACTCAGATATAGGAGCCAGACAGAAATATATAAAGTTCAAACTCAAAGCCTTTTATTAGAAGAAGATGAGTAATAGAAATGACGAGAATGAAATGGAGACCACAGGAAAGACTTATTTATGTATAGAAAAAAGGGGAATTGATAATAAGCGCTGGGCAACGAGTGGATGGATAGAGATTTACAGGTTATGATGTAACAATCAATAAACTGAATGAATGAATTATGGTGCTACCAGTGAATCAGCAGTAACATGTATACTGTGCTAGGCTGGCTGGATGGATGGATGGAGTGAGGGAGACTAGTTTTCCATAATTCTAGGATTAAAATCTAGGACTCTAGGAAGTGTTATTAAGCCATAAAGTTACACTGCACTGTTTGTACATCAAATTGAGTCGATGGGTATACAGGAAAAATGTTTTACTGGAAATGTTTGACTAGAACACCCCATGAGGATACGCTTGTCATAGGTTTCAAAAGTCTTTTCCCCAACAGTCTACACTATTGGTATGGTTAATGGATCGCAACTCTAACTTGGAATGTTGAGATCTATGTGCATCCCTGTAGGTAAAAACATAATTCTGCAGCTGGCAGATCTAAGTTTTATTTTTTATGAAAAATAAAACTTGCTTTTTAATGACATCTCCTTTCCTAATGTGCCACTTTACGTTATGTGTTGATTTAATAAGGTCTGTCGGCTGAAAATGTCGCACTTACAAATAGAGTTTCGGAAAATTGGATGCCCTTAGCGAGCAATGAAACTGGATGAGTACATACACGAAGTGGCACACTCTGGTGTCTGTTAATGTGATATGTGAGATAAGAGGCACAAACAAATTTTATCCCCAGTGACTCTCTCCGATCACTCTGGCATAGTTTAGTCAGGGACAGGATTATGTGAAGGAACGAAACACAGCCTGCGAATGGTTAAAGTTATAGATAGAGCGGAAAAGGCTTCGGTCTGAAATAATCCATGCAACAACGAGGATTCTGCTGGGAACACTAATCTCCAGGAATAATAAGCACATTAGCTGTGGTAAGCAGAAATCAGACATTGCTGCAAACAGATAACGAATCTTAACAAAATCAACAATATTAGAAAACCATAACACAATAAGGAAGAAGAGGTTGGGCTGATGCAGGTGTCGGTATGAGACAAATGAATGAGAAATGACCCAAAAACCTAACCCAAAATTACTCTAAATTCAATTACAGGTACACGGAAGCATCCTTTAACAGTCATACAGCTTATTATATCCAGTGCTGCTTGGGCAATTACTACTTTATAAATTGTCAAACCACATTTCCTTGCTGCTATGTGAATATTACTGCAAAAACCACGAAGTAAGCAACAGACTACCACAGTATGCTCATTAATGTGTAAACATAAAAGGAGAAGCATGGCTGGTGGAGTTAAAACGCAAACGCTTTCACAATCCTGATCAAAATAGGAAAAGAAAAAGAGCAATGCAAATAAAATAAGAGCGAATAGCCATGTTTTACAGAATAACGGAGCTTGACATTGCTCTACAAAAATATACATGTGTTACTTCTAAGAGCAATAACAAACTGGTGAGATGTTATGAAGCCTCTCTAATGAAGCCTTCATTTTTATGTTTAACTGTTGTTTTAAATAATTTGTTTTTCAATACCACAGCAGTTAAATATCTAATGGCACAGTGGAGGGGCAAAACGGCTTTACTGTAAGTCACTGTATGAGTTTTAACCATCTCTAAGGCTGCCTGAGGGACACTGAGAACACAAAGCAGTTACTTTCATCAAATATTGTATTTGACATTGCTGTGAACAGCACTTTGTCTCATTTGTCTCCATTAATGGTAAACTTGACAGGCTCAGTAACAACAAAGTTTTAGCAGTTTTGGTTTTACAGAAAAAAAGAGAAAAAATAATGCCCCATTTTCTCACTTTAATCTCTTGAGGAGCTGGCTTCGTTACTGAGATAAAAGGAGACTAGAGGGATAGCAGTTTCACATCTCTATGGCAAATACAAGGATACTGATTTCAGTGGTTAGCCCATAAAATTCACTTATTAATTAATTACTAGTGAGCAAGAGCCATCATTTGTCCTTCTGGCCCATATGGAAGAATAAAAGGAAGTTTAATATTTGCATCTACAATTTCTAGATACTTCAATAATCTCTTCCATACACTTCAGCACTTTAAGTTTTCCTACAGAAAATTAAAGCAGATAGAAAACATATATAAATAAATGTGTTAAAACGTGTTACAATTGTCTTGTCAGAACCACGGACATGCAGATGAGCATCTCTGATTACGTAACACATTTGACCTTGAAGCAGATGGGCTACAGCAGCAGAAGATTGCACTGGGTGCTGCTCCTGTCAGCTAAGAACATGAAACCAAGGCTACAATTCATCACTTTGGACAATAGAAAATTGGAAAAACATTGTCTGGTCTGATGAGTCTCAATTTCCGCTGTGACATTTGGAAGACAGGGTCAGATTTTGATGCAAACAGCACAAAAGCATGGTTCCATCCTGCTTTTTATCAGCGATTGAAGTTGGTGGTGGCATAATGGCACGGGGGATATTTTGGCACACATTGGGCCCCTTTGTACCACTCAGTATTTTTTTTGTAATGTGCTGTTGCTCACTGTGCTCATCCCTTTATAACTTAGAATATCTGTCATCTATAAAACAAATCATTTAGGTGTCCCGTATAAACAATAATAAACCTCCTTGGTCATTTGTGTAACTTGAGGAAAATGTTGTTTTAGAGATTGTTTCACTGGTGTTACTATAAAATGGATAGAAAAATGTTTTGTCAAGAATGGGAATATAATAAAATAATACTAGATGAGGAAACAAATAAGCACATTTCACAAGCTGTCACTGTGTTCCTTCCAGAAGTTCTGAATTTGGTAAATATTAAGAGCGTTACGGGACAGCCCAGTACTTCACTCACACTATTATACATTTCCACTACTCTGGATTCAAAACCAGGAAACAAAAAAACATTCTCTCTAATATGAGCCAAATTTCATTGCTGGTGAGCAAACAAATATTTTGAAACATTTATTTTACTGCTTTAACTTGCCAACCACTACTCTACCGAGTACTAGAGGTGAACAATATATTATTCCCTGTGTATATCGATTCA
This sequence comes from Aulonocara stuartgranti, assembly GCF_965226115.1. Taxonomy (NCBI): domain Eukaryota; kingdom Metazoa; phylum Chordata; class Actinopteri; order Cichliformes; family Cichlidae; genus Aulonocara; species Aulonocara stuartgranti. Next base: position 19,019,340 of record NC_138942.1, read on the forward strand.
TTTCATCAGCAGTGAGTCAGCAGTGAATCCAGGCAATGAGTCATAGTTAATATTAACGGAGATGGCAATGACTGTCTCGGGGCCCCAGATGGATGGCTTCTCTTACAGCCTGAGGGACAGCATTGTATATACAGACTGCAGCATGGTCACTAAAATCCATGGTTATAACACTGGTTAGAAGAACTGAAGTGCACACACTAACACGTGACTTTATTTCAGATACTCACATTTTTACCAGCCTCAAAAGCATAGTTAGTATGATAGTAAGGTCTTTACCTGATAATATAAAGCGCCTCGAGGCAACTGTTGCTGTGATTTATCGCAATATAAATACAACTGAACTGAGCTTCTGAGTCTGTGTATGCGTGTATACCACAAAGACAGTTTTGAGGACTTTGATCAGCCAAATTGCCACAGACTCAAAACCACACAAGTTACAGCAGCAACAACTTTACAGTAGCGCAGTCGAGATCAAAATTAAGGTTCAGTTCACAAGATTTTTTAAAGCCAAACTGAAGAATACTGAGTAAACAATGCTGGAAGAAAACATTCATCCTGTTCATATTTCTCGGCAAATCTGGCCCCTAAACCCTGACGTCCTGTTCAGTAATAATGTGGTAATAGTGGGATAACAAAATGGAAACAGAAAGGTAATAATATGAAAATTTGCACATTATTACTACTTAGTTACCAAAGTAATACACAAGTAATATAAGTGTAGCAACAATGGTTACAGCTGAGTAATTTTACACTGAAATTCATTTAATTGGACCAAAAACACAGGGTAATAATATGGAAACAAGGCTATGTTAATGAAGAAAACCAGTTATTAATAGTAGTATAATACCTTGACAACAACATGATAAACTGCTAGCAAGAAGAAGATAATGTATGAATTTTCTTTTTTTCTTAACTTGCAAATTTCCATATTAATATCTTTGTTTCCACCTTGTCACCCCATTATTACCACATTATTACCAAGCTGTAATAGAAAGTTGTATGTGTTTGTGCCTCTGCTAACATTCCTACTTCCCAGTTCAGACATTCAGATATGTGGCCTTCCTCCTACATATCATTACTGGAATGCGTGCTGAAGTGTGTACGTGGGTCACGTAGTATAGGAATAAGTGGCAGCGATGATGATTTAGTTGGAGGGCTTGATAAACCTAATGTGAGGGGCTATATTTTACAGAAATAGCGTAATTAATGTATGACAGTGTATAAATAATTAATATATTTAAATGTTCCTGATCCTGTCGTTTCCTTCGTAACAGGGTGCAGGTGTGCTTTTCTCAAAGCAAACCGTTATATGCTTCAACAAGATTAAATTGGCAGCATTGCAACCAAAGAGTGTGTATGTATGTGGGGGCATGTTTACATTGCTTTTATTTTTTTTTCCACATGCAAATGCTTTTATTGTGCGCTTGGATAATTATAGCGTGTTTCCCTCGACTAGGAAGCCACGATTACAGTATATGTGTCCATGTATATATGTGCAATTTTACATGCACAGATTGTGAACGAGCCTGTATTCTCACATGAATCCAAATTGCAATTGTTGTGTTTGGGGGTGATACTAACAAACCTTCTGCACTGCTAAACTAGGCCACTGCCTTGCTGCTGGCAAAAGAGAGAGAGCGCGGCAGAGAAGAAGCAGACAGAATCAGATGGAGGGAAGAAAAATGAGGTAATGAAGAAATTACATAATAGTGTTAAATACCACAGAGGTGCACTTCATGTCACTGTGAACCATAAATTGCTAGTATTATCACATCACGTCAGACAAAAAAAAAGCAGGTAGTTCAGAAACATTCACTGTATAACATTTGGCTTTGCCGAGAAGAAAACAATGACATGAGTGGTACTATCTTTGTGCTTGTAAGCTGCTCAAAGTTAAGACCATCGGCTCAGTGTCTAAGAATCTGAAATGTAATGATCTTAATTCAAAGAGGCCTAAAAGACTATAATGCTCATCCGCGGTATATTGTTTCATCTTAGTAGTGCAGATTGAACTAAAAGTCTTCTTTATCATGTGAACCCAAGTACCAATTAAAAGAATTGTGCTCTGAGACTGTGGACTTACAAGCCCAACAAAAAAAACTCTCACGACATATTCTCATACAAAACTTTTGGTTCCTGCTGCAATGTTAGAGTAGCACAGATGGTACGCAAAAAATGTCCATTATTGGCTTTGATGGGGCTTCAGTCCCTGACAGCGCTTCCTGTCAGCCTTGTTGATAACAAGGACAGCAGAGGGACAACCTAATCCTTAATATTTTAATATTTGCTTTGGTTGCACTCATGAAACACCAAATTTCCTAATGTAGTATTACTAGGTACCACTGTGAGATACCCGGTGGGATGTTAATGACTCATGTTTGTTGGATGGTAGCAGGCTGTTTTCTTTTTCACTGCTGAATGATAAATGGTGGTGGTAGACAAATATGAATCAGCAGTATATAAAAAAAAAGTGACTTACTGTAAAGAAAGTAGGTTAGACATAGATAGATAGATAGATAGATAGATAGATAGATAGATAGATAGATAGATAGATAGATAGATAGATAGAACAAATTGGAACTGGTTGTAAACTAGAACTGGAAAAGCATTCATGATCTCTAGTGTTATTAAGCTGTAGCTCTTAGGGTCAGCACATGCAAACATTTATCCATTTTCTAAATCAGGGAGGAGGGGTTAGACCCTATCGCATGGGGGCAAAAGGTGAGGTACATCCTAGATGACACCAACTTGTAATTTAACAAGCAGGTTAAAGGGTGCCAGAGTACCCAGAGAGAAGACACACAGGCATAATGAGCCAGTAGATTCAAACCCAGAACCTTCATGCTGGGCGGTAAGAGTCCTAGCTGCTGCTCCACCATGCTGTCAAGATGCAATAATAACTTTTCGCAGAAGTATTTACTGATAGGAAAGGAGGCAGAGATGTGACGGATGTTGCAAGACATGCAGAAAGGAAAAAAAAGTGGAGGCATGGGAAAGGGAAGATGCATGAGAGCAGAGGAACAGGGTTGATAGAGAGAACAAAGAGCACCAGATTTAAAATGAACTGAGACACATCACATTATGAAACTCTCCCTGGCCAGTTAAATCTCAGCAACAAGGAATGTGTCACAGAGAAAGAGAGAGGCGAAGAATTACAATGTGTTCAAAAACATGGACAGTGAAAAAGAACCCCCTTTTCTGGGGTCAAGAACATCAAGCAAGAGACTGAGATAATAAAAGAGAAATAGAAAAAAGATCACATTAGAGGAAAAAAAGAAAGATATACAAGCAACAGACACCAGAGTAGAAAGAGTGGTGAGGTTATTACACAATTACGTCAAAAGAAAGAGACATAAGAGGGAGCTCTGGGTCACCCCACCGGATCTTTTTATTTACTTACAAAAAACTCCTCTTTCATAAATTGAATCTTGGTTTACACAAACCGAGGGGGCAAAGGAGACAAGGAAAAAGCTACAGAAAGACAAAGTAATGAAAAACAAATGGTTGAATGGGACGACTCGGCTTGAAAAGATAAAGACATGCCAAAGCACACTCTTGATTCACCATGAAAGCTTCTTTTAACTGGCTTTTGTGTTCACCTAAAGGTGGGAGGATGCAATGTGTGAAATGAGACACAAACAACACTTAGATATAAGGCAGTAGGATAGTTCTAACTACAACGAGTACTGTGGTGTGTTAACACGAACACAAAAAGATTTGAAGACAGTACACACTTCAACACCCTCTGCCAGGTTATTAACTGGCACTTTGTGCTCCAGCAGAGTACAGAAGCACTGCATAACAACTGGTCTATTTGCACACAGCATCACAATTATTTTAGAAAAACCTAAAATTGCCAGCGTTTATATTATTAGCCCCCTGAAAATCTGACCTTTATATTGAACTGCAGCACAAACCACTTCTCTGCAATGACGTGCTTTAATTTTGAAAGCTCAAAGCTTGTAAAATCAAGTTAGAATTGAGGGTTATCTTCTAATTTCAACACAGTGGAGATGGAAATATATAAAGTTATAACAGCACCGTCTCTACAGTGAAACACAGTAGTGGGAGTATCATACTCTGGGGATGCTTTAGTGCATCTGGAACTGGGAATCTTGTCAAGATGGAAGGAACCATGAAGAAAGAAGGATATGTGAAGATTTTGAAAGACAGCAACAGCTTTGTCTCCCAACACAACAACAATCCAAAACATGGTGAAGAACTACTTCCAATGTAGTTTTTGTTTTTTTTGTGAACTACTTGCACTTAGGAAATACATATTTTTTCAAGTGAAATTTTCACGAGGTTCAATAATGAGGGACAGTGATGACAGTAAAAGTCAACCCAGTGTTGATGGGGGTGGTCGAAGGTGCAGATGAAGCACCCTCATGGGATGCAAGTGCTGCAAGAAAAAAAAAATGCTACGCCATATGCTAAAACTGTTATTGAGAGGCAAGCTGTGAAGCTTAATAGTCACCCATTTCCTCCATTTCTTTTATATCTTCTTCCTTCTTTTTGTGCCACGGGAGTCCATGACAGCTCCTAGAAGTGTAAAGTAAGGAGTCGTGAAACTGACAGAAAGTAGCTGCCTTATTATCGAGTACCTGGGTGCCACTAATGTCTTAAGAGGTGCTTTTATGACACTGACTTTTGAATCATTTGCTTGATTTAAAAAATAACAAAGACATGATTTGGACTTCTTGGATACTCAATAACTTAATACTCATACTTAATAACCCTGCAATACAATATATATTATACAGTTGGTACAATGGGTACCCCTTTGACATGTTACCAATTTCATCTTTCAAGTGAGGAATCTTTTCCAAAACCAGATGCCCCACTTGCTATTTCTCCTGCTGTCCCTGAATCACAACCCCCTACAGTGAAATGCATTATCTCACACTAGGGGTTTTAACTAACTGTGACTCCCTCCAATTAGCTTTTTTTTTTTAACGCTAGAAGATTTGTCAACTACAATTGCAGTGCTGAGAAGACTAGACTGGAAAGAGACCACGATTAAATGTACTTGAGCCTCTGCATGCATCAGTGCTCTTTAAGCACCTGTCGCCCCTCCCTCTCCCAACAAGCAGCACCGCTTCATTTGCTCTTCCATGTTACGAGCTGAACATTTTCATGCATTCAATGTGGACAGCCTTAGCTTCAACCAGACAGTACTTGACAGTTTTAATCATGTCTTTATTCAGCGCATGTCAAGAAAACGCCTGAATTCTTTCGTTCACGCTTAGATTGAGAACACAAAGTGCGTAGCCCTGAGGTGTTTGCCATTTTTCAAAATTGCCTAACACAGATACATCATATGGTCACACCCAGAAACTCTCCCTACTCCCATATTTGGTGTCACTTTTCGCTGCTAAGTTAATTAGAGGTAATTATAATGAACCAATTTTGTATCTTAAATATTAATGCTGAGGAAATTTGATCCCAGGGTAGGAAATGAGTTTAAGATAGATAGATAGATAGATAGATAGATAGATAGATAGATAGATAGATAGATAGATAGATAGATAGATAGATAGATAGATACACAGCCCTTACATGTCTTTCCATGTCTCACAGATATCTTTTACACTTAAATCATACAACTGCTATGCAAAAAAGGGTGTTAAATGAAAACTAAAAAAGATGAAGGGATGTATTTAATTTATAGATGTAACAAGGGTTGATTTACTTAAATTATTATTTTTTAATTATATAAGGCTATAATATTATATAGGTAAATATCCTATTTCCTTGCGACAACACATTTGCAAAGAAGTGTGGATCAACAAAATGAAAAAGCTGATAAAATCATATAGAAAAAAAACTACTTGATGCTATTGATGCTAAAGGTTGTTCTACAAGTTATTAAATCAGTGGTTGTACTTCGTTCTTCACAGGACTCTTTAACTCTAGAATAAAACAAAAAAATATGCACACACATAAACTTAGGTCTAACATTTCAGAGTTCCCTGTTCGTGTTTGCATTTCTTGCTCTAAACCTGTGTTTTACCACAAGTGTCGCAACCAAGCTTAATGGCTGAGACATCGCCAACATTTGTAAATCAACATATTATGAATTCTACTAAGCCAAAACATCCAGTAACCTAACTAGCGATTTTTGAGCCTATTATTTATGCATCAAGTAGGTATTAATTTAGTGATTTACTTAATGAAAAATAGATGCAGAGTTTTGTTTTTTGTGTTTTTTTCAAATGAAGTTGGCGTTTAGTTGCACTCCACACCATGAGTGTCTTGGTTTGACAACCATTAGAGGCTCTGCACCAGCCTTAACACTTAGCTGCAGAGGCAGTAGATATTCCAGCTTGTAGCTTGTAATAAATCAAGCGTTATAGTCAGTAATGGGGGTGGTTAAGCTCTTCACTGCAGCAGTTTTTATTTTTATTTTTTTTCTTTATAAATGCCTTTCTTGAAATGAACAATCGTCCCCATAAAGTAAATGACTTGCTGGATTTGTAGACAATGCTGCCCTGCTGACTGTTTCTTTCGTACCCTGTGCTTAACTCAAATATGAACTATGGCGTGCAGCTTTGCAGAGGAAGAAGAAGGTGGATGCTGTAGCATGTAAGCATGTAAAGCTTGGTTTTGTTTGTTTGCTGTAATTATTGTGATGTCTCTGTTTTCTTGTAAAGAATGTCACAAGACTTGGCTTTAATCAAGTCTAATGTGGTTCTGTAATTACAGCTCAAGCCTGACACATATTTGCGTTACATCAAAATAAATATTTTGTGCACAAAAAAACCCACCTCCTCACTCGCCGTGCATGCAGAAATACGTGCACACAGATACAACTGGAATTTAAATAGAAGAGTATGCTTCGGGGATCAAACAGTAACACCAGATGTGAGTGGATGTGATAATGAACACACGGCTGCTTAGCTGGAAACATTCAGTTCACAAGATCAGATGAGATTCCAAGCTGTCAAAAGAATGTGAGCCAAATATGTTTAAAAAAAAAAAGAAGCATATACATAGCATTAGAAGCAGATTTGATATGAGCGATATGAGCGATGGATGCTTAGCAGATCTGATACATCCAAATTTGACAAATCCATGAAAATGTGGCTGTGCATTCAAAAAAACTGAGGGATTTTCACAGAAACATGAAATGATAATCCATCTTCTCCTGTTTATCCAATTCAGGGTCACAGAGGTGGATGGAGGGGTGCAAGGTTCTTCCTGGAATGTTAGTCAGTCTGTCAGAGAAACACACAACAATTCACATCTACAGCCAATTTAGAATCACCAGTTAAGCTAACATGCATGTCTTTGGACTGTGGAAGAAAACCAGAATACCCAGCATGAACCCACACTGACACAGGAAGAACATGCAAACTCCACATGGAAAAGTCTCAGCTAGGGCTGCTCAATTAATCGAATTTTAATCACGATTACGATCTGGGCTTTCAACGATCATTAAAAATGACTGAGCCGATTATTAGCCCCTCCCTAATTTATCCGCGACACCTTAAAGGCCGGTCCGTGAAAATATTGTCGGGCATAAACCGGTCCGTGGCGCAAAAAAGGTTGGAGACCGCTGATTAAGAGGACCCGAGGGAAGCTCGGAAAGCTAAGCAGAAGTTATTTGGAGAGTGACTGCCGTTGGTTGAAAAGAGAGTTTAAAAAAAAAAACTTCAGTGGTGTTGCACACTATTTTATATTATTTTTTAAAGTCATTGTTAACCCTTTAAAGCCGGTCAGAGCAGCACGCTCCATTTTGCGTAACTATTTTTAAATCCCTGTAGAACCTGAACCGTGTAAGCTAGCGCAATAATTTGTTTTGCATATGAAACCGGAGGAGTTGTACTTACATCTGATGCCATCAGCTTGTCCTCGGTCACGGTTTCGTTCCACATATAGCTTTGCAAAAATTGCATAAAAAGCGCTTGCAGGAACAAAAACATAATATTCCAGAAACACGCTTTGCCGTTCCTATCAGCTGTTCGTAACACTTCCCACAGTGAAATGATGCACCTGCTGTTTTCTTTGCAAATTTGCATCATAGGATTGTTTTTTGTTTTTCCTGCAGTATATAAAAATTGCTGTATCTCCAAAATAAAACTATGAAGACACTCAAAATAAATTTCCTGTGGTGGGAAACTATTTTTTGCAACTTTATTGTATTTAAAGTTTTGAGGGATAAGCCTCTTAAATTTCTCCAAGTAGAAATATATGTAAACAAAACAAAAGCGATTTTCAATTTTTTTTGTAGTTTATTGCACTTTTTTGCAATTTATGTAATTACTATGGACTTAATGCATACATATTATTAAAATATGGGCTATAACAGTTGTATTGATGTATAGCAACTTGAAATGCTCCCACAAATGGCACTACAGCATGTAAAAAAAATAATATAAGCTCTGGTGGACTTGGTTCTATAGTAGGTCTTAAAGGGTTAAATAAATATCGTCAAATAATCGTGATCTCAATTTCAGTGAAAATAATCGTGATTATCATTTTTGCCATAATCGAGCAGCCCTATCTCAGCCTGGATTTGAACCAAGAATGTTTCTGCTGCAAAGCGACAATCACCACACTCCCGTGCTGCTTTTCCTCACATATTCCAGTTTATTTCTTTACATTTGAATTTCTGTAACATCTGTAAAATAAGGCGAACCTAATTTTGGTCAACCAATTATAAGAAAACGTACAATATCTGCTTTGCATGCACCCAGCTTGCAAGTATCAAGTTCTGAGTTAAGTGGTACAGATTCTTTTGATTCTTGATTTCTATCTCTCACTCCATCATGTTTTTACTCACTCCTCCCTTCTAGCTGTCACACGGCTTTGCACTATTTTGCATTCACTTGCTACTGAATTTCTCTTCCATTCCCACCATACTTACAATTTGCCTGTTACTTGCGATTTCTTCTCACAATATCTGTCTTCAATCTTTACTAAAAGGGTGTTTGTAGAATCTTTTAATCACAAGAAAAAAAAAACGCTATAGCAACAACATACATCTAATTATCTAATACCACACATTTGGAGCTTATAAGCTGTTAAATATTTTAAAAGGTACGTTTTTATGATACATACAGGCTTGGACTGCCCATTGGGAGCACTGGCTGTGGCTCTTGTTTTTAGCTTGCTGTGAATAGCCCTACTTGGCAAATAGGGACACTTATGGATCTCTCTGTAAAAAAAACGCTAAGAAGAAAGGCAGGGGAAGCCAGAGGGAGAGACTGAAAAAATAAAAGCTTTATTTTTATTTGTTATGCGTCATTATTTATGAGTCCTTACTAAGATAACATGACAAAGCAGTTTAAAAATAATCTTTTTTTCCACAGCAGGTCTTGGATTACTCATTTACACCCTGCCTGAGTCAGGTGGTTGTTGTGTTTGTGTCGCTCCCCACATGTCTTTCAACAGAAAAGTTGCCTTCTGGTGAACAAAGTATGCAACACTGATAGACATAATGATTAACTTTTTTCCTGTTTGTCCTTTAGTTAAATTTTTTTTCATTTACTGGCTGTTATAAATGCTTATATAGATATATTAGAAAATATTTAACATCGGTGAGGCCGATGTGTTGGCTGGGATCCAGCAGAAATTAAGAAATATATATAAAACATTTATATTATATGCATAATAAATGTATAATATAATACAGCATATAACTAAAGCCCATTAAGGCAGCAAACAGATAATAATTGTAATAAAAATATTATTATATAGCAACGTTGCCTTAAATTTAACTTTCCAAAACTGCCACTGAAAAGATTTAAAGGGTTTATATTTCTTTCCAATTGTCTTTTATCTTTCAGAAGACTTATCAGTCTCAGAAAAAAGGAGGAGGGTGAAAGAAAGCACGAGAAGAGATGTAACTGTACCGTATCCAAGTTGTGTACACCCACTCATTTAAAGTGGATGGAAGGCAGTTGAAAACCTGCCGTGTATCAGTAAGGTGATGAGGTCAAAAGTATACCGTAGGTGGGGGAGGAGGCAGAATTGAAGCTCTGAACGAAGTGTTGGATGAAGGGAAAAAAACAACAAGAAGAAGGAAAAAGGAATCGAAAGCAAATAGGGCGAAATAGCTTGTGATACAAAGGGGGGACAACTGCCAGAAGATAGAAAGAATGTGAGAAAGTGATAAAGAGAGGGAGAAACACAGAGGCAACAGGACTGACAGGGAGAGCAAGATGATACAGAAGAATGGTGAGGAAAGTAAACAGCTGTTTTGGGGTTCGTTTTTTTTTTAGATGACACTCTAAGACAGATAACAAAAACAAGCCTCATTATAACTTCTATTGTCCCTAGGCTGCTTTAGAAATGTTCGAAGCCATCATTATGGGTTTTCGTGCTTTCCCCTGTCTCTGCCAACCTCTCTCTCACCTTTTTGACAGCTCGGTGAGGGTAAGACTATATTCCAATAATTATGCTGGCTTTTTCTTCTTTCTTTCTCTTTTCTAGCTGTCACCCTCCAGTAAGCCCCAGCAGGAGATCAGATTTTTAAAAAGCCCAAGTGGCTCTACCTATCTCTGAGTGGTAATCATGTCCAGCAATGGCTGATGGTGGACTGATTTACACAGTAACGGATGCAAGTAAACACACATCTATATATATTTATAGCTTGTTTTTTGTCCTCGTTCTGTCGTGGGCATCATTATTTCTTTATATGTGTACGTGGGCATATCTTCAACATATGGTGTGTGATCATACAGAAACAGAAGCTGGTTGGAAGAACAATGGCTTTGGTTGTTAGAACAATGGTTTCATAGACTGCTGGCTGCTACACTGCATTCTCACTTTTCTGTAAGCCAAACATGTCTCACTTTCATACACATAAATAGAAGTGAATATCACAACTTTAGCAAAAGTGCACAGTAATGATAAGAAGCTCATTTGGACACATTCATCTTGGTGAATAATTTCATATTTCAGATATATGTGTGCCTATAGGTTTTTCTCAGCGTTCCCTAAACTAGAAGTCATGTAAGTTATGGCATAGCGGGTAAATGAGGCCTAATATAGCATGAAGGTATAATTATCCTGAAGGTGGAGAACTTACTGGCTTGATTGCCACTTGGAAGGGCTGTAATTTCTGTTACAAATCACAACCAACTCCCATTCATTGCCATGCATAGCAGTGAAAACACTAAAAGTCAGTCAGTATGGTTTCAGAGAAGAGGTGGTGTAAATCTGCCATGAATATGACAAACTGAATAATGACTCCAAAATAAACATTCCCAAGGAGGAAAATGAACATTCAGAGCAACATTCAGGTGTGTCAATCAGTAGGGATGGGTATCGAAAACCGGTTCTTGTTGAGAACCAGTTCCCACTGTTTCCATTCCTTGGAATTGTTTGCCATTGTAGCAGGAGACTTTAATAAAGCAAACCTCAGACAACCTCAACTTCTACCAGCATGTCTTGTGTCCGATGAGGGGGGATCAAATTTTGGACCACTGCTACATGCCATACAAGCAGGGCTACAAAGCTGTCTCACACCCGGCTTTTGGGAAGTCTGACCACAACGCCATCTTCCTCATTCCCCAGTATAAACAAAACATATGGAGGGAAGAAGTAACCACAAGGGAGGTGAAACATTGGTCTGCCCAATCAGAAGCTACGGTTCAGGACGCACTCAACGACGTCGACTGGGACATGTTCAGAGCATGCGCAGTTGACATCAACGAGTTTACAGAAGTAGCAATATGCTTCGTCAATATGCTAGTGGAGGAGATTATCCCCACTGCGTGAGTCACCACATTCCCAAACCAGAAACCGTGGGTGGACAGATCGGCTCCAACACCATTGTGAAGTTTGCTGACGACACAGTGGTGTTGGGTGCCATCTCCAACAACGATGAGACGGCCTACATGGATGAAGTGAAGAATCTGGCATCATTGTGCCAGGACAACCATCTCCAGTTGAACGTTGGCAAGACCAAGGAGCTGGTGGTGGACTTCAGAAGGAGTCAGCACAGAGACTACAAGCCCATTATCATCAATGGAGCTCCAGTGGAGAGGATGTAGTCCTTCAAGTATCTCGGTGTCCACATCTCCTCAGACCTGACATGGTCTGCCCACATTCAGGTCCAGACCAAAAAGGCTAGGCAGCGCCTGTACCACCTACGACAACTGAGGAAGTTCAGGGTCTCTCCAGAGATCCTCAGGATTTTCTATACAGGCGCTGTGGAGAGCATCCTCACACAGAACATCACATCCTGGTTTCAGAACAGCTGTGTTAAAGACTAAAAAGCTCTTCAGAGAGTGATCCGTACAACAGAACGCTGCTGCAGGATTGCTCTCCCCCCGCTTCAGGACACTTACACCAGGAGATGCTGGACTAGAGCAGCGCAGATACTGAAGGACATGTCCCATTGTCTATTCTTATTTAATTCACTAAATGTGCAGAATTCACCTGCTTGCTGCATACATGCCACTACTGCACATTCACCTGCTGGAAGCACCCATCGGAAGAGGATACACTGTGATCATAAAGGGAAGGACATGGTCGGCAACTTAAGCAGGCTGTGGCATTTAAACAATCCTCAGTTGGTACTATATTTATTATATATATATTGGGCCTTAAGTGACAGTGAGCCTATGTGTGAGTTGGATTGTCTTTGAAACAACCTTTACAGCTATTTACCAACTCATTCAGTATCTGCTAGGTGGCTAACAGATCACTCCTATTCTGGGCTACCTAGATAGTATAACCCTGACATGCTTCCCAGGTTTAAAATAACGCGGGGCTAAGTCTCAGACGACATACTGTTCCTCATTTGCTGCTCTAGTTTCATCTTCTTAGCACTGTATGTGTGCGCAGCGATAGGTGTATGTGTGCGTGCATCTTAATTGAGACTTCGCCACACACAAATGATGACCCAGTAAAAACTTCCTGTGACTAAAAATGACGGTATACCCAAATTTTTTTAGTGACACATTTGCTTACTGGAGGAGAAGGCTGCAGCACAGAGTGACATGAGAAACGGCACAGAAAAAAAAGGCTGAATAAAACACACCATTGCTTAGGAGATAAACTCCGACTCACTATGCTGTGTCTTAGTTCAGTTATTCCTGGAAGTTGCTACTTTTTGGGCAGTACTGAGCACATTAGTGCACCACTCCTTCATGAATTATTTGTTATAAAATTTTCATCCAGAGTATGTTAACAAGCTCATACAGTTCTCTTAGTGCAAGCAGGAGACTTGGTTGGTGTTTATTTCTTAAAAAATAACTGGATCAAAACAATAGAGGAAAATCCCAGAATCTACCGGGCCAGATAAAAATAGAATGTGTAGCAATACATCATTTAAGCTTCATATGCATGTCATTCACAGCAACAGTCATCACAAGACCCTATCATATAGGAGAGACTCTCTCAGCAATCAGACAATCCACTTGGCAACAGTGGGGAGGAAGAACCCCTGTTTAATAAGAAGAGATCTCTTGCAGGGAATAAAAAAAGGGACATAAAAGCACCAAGAACAGCAAACAGAATAAAACCCTACAGAAAACTACAGGACTGGATGAGAAGTGATAACTTCATAACATAATGTTCCAGGTCAGCCTGAGACTAGAGCATGGTAACTAATGGCTAACTCATTACTAGCTTTATCACAAAGCAAAGTTTTAAACCTCATCATAAAAGCCGAGATGACTTGTATATCTGTCTGTTCAGTGAGGGCTGATGCAGTACCCAGTACTCACTTTAAAACACATTCTTATTTTAAGATAGAAATAAAGGTTGTAGAGAGGCAACAGAACAAGCTCAATTAGCTTACAAGAACTATGGCTTGTTCACAGTCATCATTATGCAAATTTCAAAGCTACTACAACTGCTATTACTTATCCATGCAATCAGTATCCAGGGGCTCCTCTAATCAGCCACCTAGAAAAAACAGAATAATCCTGAGAAGGAGGCGAAGGCTATTAGAAGAAGATAGCACAGGGCTTCCAGGTGGTCCCATTTAGTAGTATAAGTAAGAAATTGCAGTTACCAGTATAACCGGAGGTCAAGATGAGGTCTTAAAGTCCAAGAAATCTTTCAGAGCAAACTGCTTGCTCTCAAAAACCAATGACGTAAAAAAAGGGAAATCTGTGGACAGCGCTGGGTTCAAGAACCTTGTAAAAGCTGGTCTGAACCATCCCGCAACTGCTCGTGAAAACCTTTTTATCAGTGTTCTGTATGAACGAGGAGTCATAGTGGACATAGTGTATATGGTGATTCACTTATCTCCAAGGGCACACCTACATCCATCCCACCACGTCCCTCTTACGCTGACAGGACTGAACATTAAAGATCGCAAAGACCTTACAATATCAAAGCACTCATAAAACATACATGGTACACAGTAAAAACACACTCACACACACAGACACACAAATACAGTACTTTTTTAAGCTGTATCTGCCCATGAAAAAAAATGTAGCCAAAGAAAACCCCAAGCTGGTTACGGATGCATGAAATCTCCATGGGATGGTTCTCTGAATGATGTGAATGATATTTTCTTTGATGATATTTCTCTTTCTTCCTCTGCCTCAAACTCTCATTGTCATTTATCATACCCTTTTTGCTGAACGGCTGTTGTTGCTACTGGATCAAGTTTTTTCAAGCATACTGATCTGATTATAGTTGCTTCAAGATAGGTCAGCTTATGCAACATGTATGGCTCACTGCATATGGAGGATGTCTCTTCTACATTTTCTCCTACTGTGTCTTCCCACTCTCTAGGTTTGGTGGTCATACCTCTGGGAAATCATAAGCCTAAACTATGTTTGTTATTTTGCAGGCATTATTTTATAGAACAATACTTTATACATCCATCCATCCATCCATTCTGAATTCTCTTTTCCCTCTTCCACCTATTTTGTAAATATTAATAATCATCTGTTTGGTGTCTGTGCTCAACTGTTAGACACTAAATTAATCTTGCTTGGTTATGAGAAACAGCAACCCCCTGCAGAGGTTACTGCAGGGGTTGCATAATTACTAGGAGTTCTTAGAAGAGCATCCATTAAATTGTGCATGCAAAAAAAAAAGAAAAAAAAGATTACACAATAATATACAATAGTATACAACCAAAAGCCATTTTTCTCGTATCCTGCAGAGATTAGGAACATTTCTCCTCGTCTGGTGGAGTGCACCACCATAATGTGAATGTCAGCATAGATTAGCATAAATGAAATAAGGCTCATGTAAACTCATTCTCTCCTTCTAGATAAATACTCAAAGCCTTGCCCTTGCTTTCTCAAATTTAAACGTTCTCCATTTCGATGCAACAGAAAAAAATATACTATAAGCCATAATGTCTATTTAAGGTTTGTCTTCTCCCATAATCTGTATGTCTCCTATTAGATCGGCTTCATTTAAAGATTGGCCCATCCATCAAAATGTCTCATGTCTTCTCTTCTTCTAATGGAGAGGATGCCTCAAGAAATATGTGAGCATATGCAACTGATACATGGGCCATTTTTGCAATGGCAGAGTTTACCTCATATGTTGTCAGAGAACACAAAGTACAGTTTTACGCGTGCACGTGCCTGTGTTTTCAGTGATGGATGCGCTGTAACACTACAGATTGTTGGCATGGCTATTGCTAGCGCTAGAGCTAGTGCTAGGTTCAGACAACACATCTATCGACACAAAAGCTGAAGACAGTCAGTATGAACATTTGCAGGAGTTTTAGGAACCAATTAGTAAAGATTCTCAGAAGGTCACTCATGTCGGCAGCTAATTAAAAAGTCAAAGTATATTTATTTTGTCAGTCTAAGCACCTACATGTATCTATAAACTGATGATAACAAGGAATTATTACCAAAAGAGCAAGACAATGAACCAGCAAAAGTCATTGCAAAGGTGTATTACATTAGTTTATAAAACACAACTCAATTTCCATAGGAAACGTATGGCTCAAAAAGAAATGTGCTGATCTATTGGTGCATTCCTACTGAAAATGATTACTAGAAACACTTCACTGATTTAACAGTTATTGCAAGTAAAAAGAAAATAGTGTATAAATAAATACATGTAAAAAGACTATCACTGTATAAAACTCTCACAACTTATTGAATGTCAGTTTATACTAGACAGACAGACAGATAGACAGATAGACAGATAGATAGATAGATGACAAAAATAAAACATTTCTTCACAATCGACTGTCTCCCGCACAGATGCAAAAAATGTTCAAAACTAAAATTGCATTTACAGCAATAATTGCAATTTCTACTCAGTTCTTTTTCTGTCACTGGCACTCTTACAAGCACAAGGTACTGATAATTACTTCAAGGCTTCAGCTTCATTAGCCAGCAGACCTGGCACCCAGATTAACACTTCAAAGAGCTGAGCTGAGAGAAAGAATGAAGGATGTTGGCAGCTATAAAAATATGAGGTACTGTTAAAAAGTTTTTCCTTTGCAAGAGAGAGATAGGACGAGTGAGAGAAGAACTTACATCGGGACGAGTCATGACTTGATATGTGAATTTTCTTTCCTTTTTTCACTTTATCAGGTTTGATCCCTCTCTTTAATTTGTTGTGGACTAGATTCTGTGTTGCTAGGCACATGTGTGCAACACACCTGTGTTAACTGCCTGTTCTGTTTTTGAGTGCACTGATGCAGGCATAAATGAGTTACATGAGGGAATGAAACAACACAGAAATATCTATGCATGCACAGGCAAAGCAAGGCAAACAGCTCATGAGCAATGCTGATCATCATTTAGCCTTTTTTCTGCGTGCCATACAGTGGGGCAAAAAAGTATTTAGTCAGCCACCGATTGTGCAAGTTCCCCCACTTAAAATGATGACAGAGGTCAGTAATTTGCACCAGAGGTACACTTCAACTGTGAGAGACAGAATGTGAAAAAAAAATCCATGAATTCACATGGTAGGATTTGTAAAGAATTTATTCGTAAATCAGGGTGGAAAATAAGTATTTGGTCACCTCAAACATGGAAAATCTCTGGCTCTCACAGACCTGTAACGTCTCCTGTAAGAAGCTTTTCTGTCCCCCACTCGTTACCTGTATGAATGGCACCTGTTTGAACTCATCATCTGTATAAAAGACACCTGTCCACAGCCTCAAACAGTCAGACTCCAAACTCCGCCATGGCCAAGACCAAAGAGCTTTCGAAGGACACCAGGAAAAGTATTGTAGACCTGCACCAGACTGGGAAGAGTGAATCTACAATAGGCAAGCAGCTTGGTGTGAAAAAATCAACTGTGGGAGCAATCATCAGAAAATAGAAGACATACAAGACCACTGATAATCTCCCTCGATCTGGGGCTCCACGCAAGATCTCATCCCGTGGGGTCAAAATGAACATGAGAACTGTGAGCAAAGATCCCAGAACCACACGGGGGGACCTGGTGAATGACCTGCAGAGAGCTGGGACCAAAGTAACAAAGGTCACCATCAGTAACACACTACAACGGCAGGGAATCAAATCCCGCAGTGCCAGACGTGTTCCGCTGCTGAAGCCAGTGCATGTCCAGGCCCGTCTGAAGTTTGCCAGAGAGCACATGGATGATACAGCAGAGGATTGGAGAATGTCATGTGGTCAGATGAAACCAAAGTAGAACTTTTTGGTATAAACTCAACTCGTCGTGTTTGGAGGAAGAAGAATACTGAGTTGCATCCCAAGAACACCATACCTACTGTGAAGCATGGGGGTGGAAACATCATGCTATGGGGCTGTTTTTCTGCCAAGGGGACAGGACGACTGATCCGTGTTAAGGACAGAATGAATGGGGCCATGTATCGTGAGATTTTGAGCCAAAACCTCCTTCCATCAGTGAGAACTTTGAAGATGAAACGAGGCTGGGTCTTCCAACATGACAATGATCCAAAACACACCGCCCGGGCAACAAAGGAGTGGCTCCGTAAGAAGCATTTGAAAGTCCTGGAGTGGCCTAGCCAGTCTCCAGACCTCAACCCCATAGAAAATCTGTGGCGGGAGTTGAAAGTCCGTGTTGCTCGGCGACAGCCCCAAAACATCACTGCTCTCGAGAAGATCTGCATGGAGGAATGGGCCAAAATACCAGCTACTGTGTGTGCAAACCTGGTAAAGACCTATAGTAAACGTTTGACCTCTGTTATTGCCAACAAAGGTTATGTTACAAAGTATTGAGTTGTATTTTTGTTATTGACCAAATACTTATTTTCCACCCTGATTTACAGATAAATTCTTTACAAATCCTACCATGTGAATTCATGGATTTTTTTTTTCACATTCTGTCTCTCACAGTTGAAGTGTACCTCTGGTGCAAATTACTGACCTCTGTCATCATTTTAGGTGGGGGAACTTGCACAATCGGTGGCTGACTAAATACTTTTTTGCCCCACTGTATATATTAAAAATATACAGGAAGCTGCACCAATGATGCAACCTAAAGAGAGCAGTATTATTGAATGGTAGATGCAGTACACTGAGAGTATACTGTCTACTACACTACTACGCAAGAAAAGAGTAGAAGAGGCCAGGACACAGTGAAAGGACTATAACTCCTACCAACTTATTTCATTTCTTTGTTTTATGTTATATGTAAATTTGGCAGGTTATATTAAACACAGCCAGTGTTTCAAATAATTTGGAACTTGGAAACTAAACTATGTTCTGCTTTCTAAGTATATATCAAAGTTCTCACATTACAGTCTATTTAAGCTGTATTTTAATCATACAAATAACCAAAGGTGCAGAAAGGAGAGACACTATAACATAATTTGGTGGCAGCAGAATAACATTTACATAATTACATTTCCTGACAGCAGATGTTTTCCACTTGCGTCACCTTATTAACACATTTTCCACACGTACCACTATGCAATTTCCATGTAAATACAGCGAAAAGTCTGTGCACCGTTACATCACACAATAAACAGTTAAGAAGTGTGATATTTACTAAAAAGAGAGTCCTGTAATAATATTTATTGGGCCGTATGTTTGCTCTATCCATTCTCATGTACTGGATTAGAATCTGGATTGAGAATGTGCAGATGGATGGACAGAAGAAGAAGCTACTAATCAAAAAATATTAAATATGCTTCCTTGTCAGTTTACAATGTGCTTTTCGAACACACAACACAAGCAAAGGCGCATCTCCTCACTGGTGCTACACATCTGCTAGTTGTTATATCAAGTAAAAACAACCAGGCCGGTCAATAAAAACAACATTCACATTTCTCAGTACGAAATGATATAATTAATATTTACGCTGTTGTATAATTCACATAGCCCACTGTTATACTGCATAGACTGATGCCTGCTTAACCCGAATTAGTCAGCATAGCAATTACTAATAACAATTACATGCTTCTGGTTATTGCATGCACAAACTGTGCACCACTCCACTGTTAAAAGGTGATGCACAGACTATTGAGGCATATGCAGGCAGCTTTTCAGCTGCAGTGATTTTAATTTAATCCATCATTTCTGTAAATACTTTTGGCAAACGTAGCTAAATGTTAGCAACATTTTCTAGCTTCACAAGCTGTCTTTAAAAAAAACTGCTTGTGCCTTTATAAGAACAAGGTTGAGGTAAGTGTTGGATAAATATAATACTCGTATATGAGGACTTCTTGGGGCCATTTGTGTCAATTTTGTCTCAGTTCAATTCAATTCAATTTGAGCAAGCACATGGCAACAGTGGGAAGGAAAAACTCCCTTTTAACAGGAAGAAACCTCAGGCAGAACCAGAAAAAAAATAAAGAGTTACTTTCAGCTGGTCCCTTGTCACAAGTGGTTATGTCGCATGTTTGACTTGGCAGAGCTTTACACAGGATGCCTTTCCAGACGCAAACCAAGCTAGAACCTTTCACAGACCAAGCTAATGCATTTCTCACTACACTATGGAAGTATACACATCTAAATGTAAAAAATAAAAAGAGGCCAAAAGTATTTCACTGTTGTCGCGGTTCGAATTTTGAGGAAGAGACATACGACTGAAAGTCCATAGTGGGTCAACACAAATGATTTTATTAAAACACATTTATGTGGTGAAGATAGGGTCTGCAAAACATCAGGCTCCATCTCCCGCCTGACAATAGGTGGTTGTAATATTTATACTTATGATGACCAGTAACTCGCGTCACTAAAACAGAACAGTTCCTCTTTCAGTTCCTCCACCGCCTCCCAGATGCATCCTGTTATTACACTTTTCTAGACTTAAACAACACTTGCAATCAGTTTACCCAGACAGGCTATGTGTCTGTGTCGTTAATCTAAGTGCATGACCCCCCTCTACATCATCTGTTACCAGGCAAACTCCACAGCACAGGGCACACAGCCTTTATTTCCTTTCTTAAACAATCTTAGAAAATATATGTTAAATTGTATATATATAAGCAATCCTTCCAGCTTGAACTTTGCTCCACTGATCGGCCAGACATCGCGCTGCCCGTAGCTTCAAACCATTAATTAACTTAACCGAGCTTCAACCCTTTAATTATGCAATATGTGTATAACATGATTACAGTTGCACCTGCAATGAAAGATTATGTGCTTATACTAACACCTGAAATACAGACTTTAATATAACCTCACCAGTTTCAATAAATGTGTCAATGAAATGACAATAATGATAAATCATAAATGATACAACAGTAATAATAAGGATTATGAATAGTAACATAGATTATGAATGTAAAATAATATTTCATCTCGACACTGTGCAGCATAGCCTTGCAGGTCAGTGTATGCAGATAAGCAAATGCATCACTTAACACCCTTGACCGCATTCGGTGTGTTGCATGTGTGCATAGCAAAGTGTTGGTGGGCAAAAGTTGAAAAAGCTCAGAACTCATCAGTAAAACCTGTCACACACTCGATGAGACTCAAACTGCGAGGTAATTTAATGCTTCATTCCTTCAGCCCTTCACTGACAGCACCCATATACATGGACAAGACTCCAGACAGCACTGACACACATACACACACACACACACCCCAAATGTCTTTCAATTTATCTGTTTCAAACTGCTCTACACCCACAGATACACAATAACACATTCACACATGGCTTAGTTTTCTCACGCGCACATAGCCAGACACAAACATACACAAAGTCTCAGGCTGCCACCCGATCGATAATCCCATTATAGCTGAAAAGGCTCTTTTATTTGTTCTGATTGAGTTTAGGGGGAGGAAAAGGCATGGCTCATAATTAAAGCAGGATTTGCTAGATTGATGGTTAAATGGGATGAAAGCGGAATTTAAACAGACAATTGCTGTCGCACATGTGAAAACGGTATGATAAAATATCCCTTCCCCAAAGACAAAGGCTCAAATTTGCCGTCCATCCGACTTCGCGAGCTGCATATTTACTCCTTCTCAAAGTGGCAAAGGTGTAGGTGTGAGTACAACAGAGCGGGTGAGGGCCACACCTCTCTCAGTGAAAACGAGGACTTGAACAAGAGTCATTATGTTGTATTTGCCTCCAAATAGAGTTTATGCAAATGCTCTTGGCCACAGTCCATCATAAGAGCCGTGAAAAGCATGCAGAGCTTACACATTTGTTCACAAATATGTCTGCAGGTGTGAACATGCCAAATCCCTGTTTATTAGGATATTCTCACACTATGTAAACATGCAGAAAAATAAAGTGAATGCCCCAAACACATTATATAAGAACTAATTTGCTCATACAGGGCAACTCTTAGAAAAATATGGTATAGTGTGCCCTTGTGAATCTGCTCCCTTTGGCTTTAACAACACCTTCATTAGTGGCAATTACTGCCCATGTATTACTGTTTTACTGCCCATGGAGTAAACAATAAAAACAGTGAAAACAGACCAACAATATCAGTTAAAGTTAAAATACTTCATGGACTTTAATTGCTTTCATAGTCAACTTACTTGGCAAAGAATTATTGCATTGCAAGCACAAAAATTTGCACTGTGCTGTAAGATGAACAGTAGAAGCCGCAAATGTTAAATCTTTTGAATATGAATCACTTCACCGATGTATTCCTAAGTGGCAGGTTCCTTGTAATCATTAGATTAGACTTCAGACTGAACTCATTATTTTGGGCTAAAACTACGGCGAGAAATCAAATGTCATAATAATGTGAAGCTGCAATATCCTGCAAAGCCCTTCACCCTTGACTATGTCTTTAAAACTTCAATCACTAGCACCTCCAACCGAGAAGACTTTATCATGAAGTTCCCAAGTTTGACACATTTTTTTTGTTTTACAGAAATTTGATGTTTCTCAATATTAACACAAAGTTGAAAGGCTTCGGAATGTAAGAAAGTCAGCTACCATGTGGCCAAATAAGTTAGTCATCAAAAGCAAGGAAACAAAAAGGAAAATCACTGGTTGCACAATGTATTTGAACCTCAAAACATTTGATCCTCTTTGATATACAGCCTACAGACAAAAATGATATACCTGAACACACAGAAATAATATTCTTCTGTTCCCTTCAAAGTGAGTATTCCCTAGTTTAGCAGAAACTAGAAACTTCTGTAGGCATTTTGCATGAATTTCAAACAGTCTGTGATGCTGGTTTGGTGATAGTTTTCATCTATAATTCCTGTGTTTCTTCCAGAGATTTCCCCATTTAAAACCCTCCCACAAGCTGGCTTTCAAATCTGGTCTTTGTCTATGTCAATCCTTGGTGGGTTTGATAGTGTTTTTAGAAGAACTTTTAGTGGTGAAGCTATAAACAAATTATTTTTTTGGAGTCATAGTTCAGATGAATTTCTATCAACCTGAGGCTTCAAAAGCACAAAACACACACGTGTTCTATATTTTGTCAGCACATATAAACACATCTCTTTTAAAAATTGCCTTAAAAATCAAGCCAGTTCACTTTCTCCACAATATTAATGTGCCCATTATGAATTATAACCATGAGTGGCATTTCAGATGAGCACTGAGGATACAGGTCGTCAAACAAATCAGTGGGAAAACCAAAGAAGACAAAAGTCCTCTGTAACTGTAAAAAGCAACAATTTTAGGCATAATTTATTGGAGTATCTCACCTTTGTAGGTTTTCAAAAGGAATTAAATGTTCACTTCTGCAAATATGACAATTAAATGGTATGACGCTATATGGAAAAACCTGAAATGTTAATGATTTAGATCTTTGACTTGCAGGCATAAATCTTCCACAGTTTCACGGCAAGTAGGTCAGGAACTGAATTTGGCCTTGATATTTATGATTAGCACTTCCCCTTTAAATAGAGATTTGTATGCAAAAAGGGCACATTTCATCCTGCAAGCCAATTAGGTCGTTAAATATACAAGTAAGGCAGCAATGCTTGTCACTGTGTCCTGGGCAGCGCTATCAGTTATATTTTGCACCCACTATGGTTGATTTTTTTAAATCGAACACAAACAAATGTTTATTTATTTATTAATTTTAGGTGTGGCTTTCTTAAGATAAATATCCTCTTTTTTTACATTAAAATCTTAAGGGTTGTTTCTGGGTTTTCCTTTTTGTTTTAATCAATGAGCTCTTTTGCAATTTTTAAAAACATATCGGTAAATCTGCATTAAGGTAACACTAGGAATGATGTCTTTCTCAGATTAAACATTTTCAACTTTATTTGACTGATTCTAGATTGATTTGCAGATTTTTTGCAGTCCCTGCATACATCATTATTTTTTATTTAAGCGAGAAGTACCTGCTGCTGTGAATAAAGGGTTTCCTTGTGATGAGACAGGACTTCTAGCTCCAGCAGAGAGGCTTGAGCTCATAGTGACTGGTAGCGCATATAAAGGCACATATAAAGGCACTGCAGTCATGCTGAGAGCATGCGTATGCTGGAATCTATGTGGATGACACACAATCTTTGCTTGAAACCATGTCTGTCTTTGAGGAATAGGGGTCAACATTTGCAAATCCCACTGCACAAAAAAGGAATAAACTACCACTGTTTTTCTAGCAGCTATTGCTTTTCATTAATAATTCTTACAGGGTAGGTGACACTAGTATGCTGGTACTCAGAAAAAAGGGGTAACGTCTTTTGGGACACATTAGTACCATCCACCTCTTGAACAAATCTCTACTTCTGGGCCTCTAAGATATTAAAATTAGGGCCAAATAGATATTTAATGAGTGAACTGAATGTTCACTCATGAATGAAACCAAAACAAATATTGGTATGAAAAAGTCAAAATCATTATACTGCTAACAGCCAGATTTACTAAGTTGCCCCAATTACAATAATGTGCAAACGGTAATGGCAAGTTCTGCGCGTATCTACTAACAATGTGTTAATTCCTAAACAATAGTGACCAGCAAGCTATTTCTGCCTAAGGACACCTTGTGGGTATCAATGTGACACCTGTCTAACAGAATTGCAGCATTTGACGCACTGAGAGGAGAACAGGTTGGGGCATTGTCACATTAATTTGATTATGCAATTCCTGCCAGAGCACAGGGATGCCAAAGAAGTCCAATGTTGTTTGAGCTTGTAAGCCATACAGTCAGAACATGTTATTTAAAGCAATCACTTAATGGGGGACAATGAATGCAACATTTCCCCCAGTTACTAACCCTTTCCATGAGACTATACTTATATCACTGGACGTCTCTATTGCTAAAAGTGAAAACAAAAATTCAGAACAATCTTGTGCCCTCGAATACGAATTCCCAAGCAGAAAGCTAAAGAAGGTCGGACTTATACATTGAACCCGTTCAAGAAACGTTATCTTAAAATCCGCAGCTGCACTACGCCTTTTTACTGTGGAACTGGTGCTTATTTTAAATAATTAGAAAATTAGGAAAAAAACTAAACAGGCCTTTGTCTCCTTAAAAAGCCTTTTGGAAATACTTCAACATCAAGAAATGACGGTCTAACCAAAAACAAACACAAAGGTCATACTAAGAAAGTTAGAAGGAGAACAAAAGCCTCAAGGCATTCATTTTTAGCAGTGATTATGCAACTGGTGACAAACACTGTTGGGCTGGTAAAAAAAAGACCCAATAAAGACAGAGAACCTACTCTGTCTTATAATTTAATACTTACAGTATGTGGCCCACACACACATTATTGTTATGATCTGATTTTATCTTCCGTTGTTTTATGGATCCAAAGTCTCATTTTTATGTTAAACCCACTACATATGATGAGGCTGTAGCTCTAAGGGGAACTGGCAGGTTCACAACTGTAACTACAAACCTCCCCTTCTCTATCACAGTCAGGACAAATCACACAGCACTTTTCGTTTCACATAAAAGTTGAGGTCTTAAATCACTGTTGTATAAGGTAAGCATATCGCAGCTAATAACAACAGTCAAAACTTCACATAGCACATAATTCTAAAAGAGAGAGCTACGTTTCAGGTGTATTTCCTCACATCCTTGCTCCTGCATGGCCAATCAGTGTTTATGCAATAAGAGAAAGATAACATCCAATAACTACATCTCTGCTCGCCATGGTCAGTCTACATTATTCCATCACTTAGCTCTGATTAGTCGTAGGTCTATCCAAGGCACTTTACTCTGCATTCATTGGTAATGGCCGAAACTAAAACCTGATCTAAGGGGTTCAGACGCTCATCCATCTGCCATTGCCAAGCTATAAGGATTTTAAGCAGCGAAGAAAGGAAGAAAAAAGAAAGATCAATCCTAAACATCTGGCAGTCATTATGAGGAAGACTAAAGTCAAACTGAAGGACATTAATTGTGTTGAAATGCTCAGGTTTCAATTCTTTATTTTACAGATGCTTTGTGGGATGCAGTCTGTTAGCATCAGACAGTCACAAATAAAACAGAACTGAACGGCCTGTATTTACATATATCTTGTTATAAGGAAACACATCCCTCCTCTAATCCCCCGTTGCTCATGAGAAATAACATTTTGGCAAAAAAAGCCCAGAAAGTGTGACCATACACTGAAGCTGTTCCAGAAATGGTTGAAAGAACAAACACTGCATTTCTGGCTGATTTCCAGGAGCATACACTCAGCTCACTTTTTAACTACTTGAAGCTTAGAAGAAGGTACGCGACATCTACGCGCACACTTTGAGCAGAAATTGTCGCCTCTCATAATTACACATGTGAAAACATTGTTTGATTTGATTTTCTTTGGTTTGCTTCCAAAAACAAAAACTCAAATCTTTTAACAATGATGTATAACTGCTGTTTTCTTTTGTCTTTTCTTTTCTTTTCTTTTTGCGGCACTGTTGTCAGAAGCGCCGAGTCTCTTCCTGACAATAGTAATTAACTTAATGACATATGAGCACCATAAAATGGCGCGGATATGTCACTTCGTGAATAGAAAGGTGGTTGAACTGAGCGCCGTTACTCTGCATTACATCTGTCTCAAGAGTCTCAGGAATTTCACTAACATTAACACAGTCGGGAAGGGGTGATCGGAAAAGAAATAATTACAACAATTACTTCTTTGACTTTATCTGTGCCTGACATGTACATACACACAGTACACTCACGTATGCACATGCAGAATATAATAACTGTGGTAAGTGAAACACTGCCAACGTTAATTACAGTGTTGCCAGTAAAATAAGTGCAATAAAAGTGGAAAAAGATGGCATAATATATGCTTGTTAAGACACTAAAGAATGCTTTCGCCCTAATGCCAAGTTGTATGCCACACACAAACACACACACACGCACAGAAACACACAACTGGGCAGAAGCTTGTGACAGGTTGGTTTTATTTCTTAAGATTGCAGCATGTATGTAATTCACTATGTAGGCATATTTTCATATACATGTGACAAATGGTTTGAAAAATGAAAAGCAACGTCATCTTTATGATGTCTTTCTCTGCCTGAACACACTATGCTTAAGATAGATTTTTATCACCTACCTGTTTCCAGTATGTGTTGTCCACTCTTTAAGTGTTTATTTCAACACAAAGATGGAAAGCTCCTCTTCTTGATTTGCATTTATGAAGATCTTCTTACGCGCTTTGCTCTTCGTTCTGCGGATCCTCAGCAGTTCTGCCAGGATTTTTCTAGTGAAGACTCTTGACCTGGAGCTGCATTCAAAAGAAATACAAATAAAAAAACTGGGGTTAAACACGACTATCATCTCTAACAGCATTTTACAATAAAAAAAACCTCTTATTGCAAAATTCGTTACCTTTTTATAGCCATTTTTACATCACGCTCCTTAACAGGTGAATTAAAAGCAGAGTGCATTGCTGTTACTTCATTAAATTCATTGTGCACTGTCACTACTTCATTAATTTACTAATGATGTTTATTACAATTTATTCATTATGCTAAGTAAAGATGAATGCTGATATGAATCGCAATAAACTGCACAGGATTAAACAGATTGAAATGGCGTTATAAAGAAATATCTTCTGGTAAACTATATCCATCCTTAAAAAGAAAGATTGGAAAAATATACATAAACACTGGATCACTCAGCACTGATGGATTTTAAAATACATTTTAAAAGAAAGGGGTTGGCAACTATGATGATTAGACTTAATGTGAAACTCAAGTGAGACAGATAGAATAAGGTCATCTATCCATCCACCCATTTTCCACCATGTATCTGGGTGTGGTTTGTGATGTCAGCAGACCGCCCTCGACCTGATCACACTAGACCAAGGCTACGTCCACACGTACCCGGGTATTTTTGAAAACGCAGATTTTTCTATGCGTTTGCACCTTTCGTCCACACGTAAACTGCGTTTTTGGTCACTGAAAATGGAGATTTTTAAAAACTCCGGCCAGGGTGGATATTTTTGAAAACTCCATCTTTGCATTTAGGTGTGGACGAGAAAAACGCAGAAAACGCAGCCTCAAAGGTGTGCGCATTTTTTGACGTCACACTGTGCGCCACGTTATTGTTTCGGTGAAATGAATTTCTACAATACTGTTACTGTTAATTCTACTCTCTGCAGTGTTTAAATGCTTACATATAAACACACAGTTACTGTCCCTCCACACATACCACTCAGTTCTGCTTCTATGCCCCAGCTTTGTTTACTTTTTCCCACCGAGGCTTCTAGACTTCTGATTGGCCAACATTTCTGCACAGTTAGGAATATATATCGCCACCTGTTGCTTTGGCAAGTTCCTAGCAGCGTTTTCCTTCATTTCTGCCTTTACGTGTGGATGGGATTAATTTTTAAAACGAAAACGGAAAATCTCCGTTTTCAAAAATACCCGTGTACGTGTGGACGTAGCCCAAGACAGTGTGTCCTGGGTTTGCCCCGGGCCTCCTCCCATCATGATATGCCGAAAGCACATCACCATTTATAGAAAGTTCATCCACGATCTTATTCTTTTAGTCACTACCCAAACCTGAGGTGGGTGTCCAAGGTGAGGGTAGGAATGCAGACTGACCAGTAAACAAACATCTTCACTTTTATGCTGCACTTTCTATTCACCACAACATATCTCTCAATTTCACTTCTCACTCTGCCCTTACTTGTGAACAAGTTGCATAAACTCCTAAATTTGCAGCAGTAGGGCCCCCATTTTCCAGCTGAAAACCATTTCCTCAGACTTGGAGAGGATAATTCTCATCCCAGTTGATTCACACTAGGTGGAAAAATGAAGCCAACAGAATCACATCTACACATAGCAGAGATGTGTACCTGCTACCCTTGTACATGTACTTGGGCAAACTCCCAAACTCCCTCAAATATCCTTGAGATGATAAAGAACTGGTCCAGTGTTCCACAACCCTCAGGTTTCACTGTTATTGTCCAAGTGCATATAGATGTCCCCTGGCAGGACAATGGCAAGAAGGTGTGGCTGTGTGGTGCTCATTTCGTTGCATAGACTCAAACAACATACAGGACCAGTTCCCAAATCCAAAGGCACATGGGAAAAAAAAATTAAAATTCTGATCGTCCAGGGAAATCCCCAACATACAGAAACAGAGCTAGGGGCAATCCCAGATTGCAGTAGAGTCCAGCCTCTTTCTAGGAGACTTGTTCCAGAACATAAGCCATGTGTTGAAGTGAGCCAGACTATATCTAGCCAGAGAGGTGGCATTCCATATAGCAGGAGCCAGTTTTTACATCCAAGGATTGGAACGCCAGACAGTTGCTCATTTCACATTGCTCAAACCCCTATGACATATGGTGGGCCCATTGGAAGACTATGCACTGCTGAGCACGGCTAAGTCCTAGGCGTCAAGTGCCTGCTCTCAAGCCCCTACCCCAGGTATGAGTCAAGGGTGTGAGCCCTGTTAACCCTGGTAACTTAGTCCCCTAGTCTTGCCGTCTTAGTCTGGCTCTTCACTCATGATAAGTTTGCCTTGGGAGATCTTCCCAGGGGCAAAATGTCATGAACAAAATAGTAGCTCCTGGGATCACTCAAGCACACAAACCCTTCCATCATGAGGCTATGGAAAAAGTCAAAAGGAAAATGTCACTACTCTATCGCACTCTCATTCTTTCACTATTTGTCTTCCTCTCCCTCTTTCTCTCCTATTGACCTTTGCTTACTATTTCAGCTGCTGTGGTTTACTCTAATTAGCATCACCAGGGCAGACAACTGGAGTGACAATAATGATGGCAATAATAGCTGATGGCTACAAGGTGGCAGATGGCTCCATCTGTAAGTATTACTATATATATATAATGAGATGCTACCTATCTTCTGTTTCAATCACAGTGCAGGACACCTGTCACAACATACCTCCAGTCATCAATACACAACACCTATCTATGAACAATTTGTGCAAATAACTGTCAGAGAAACTGACATACTTCTTTTCCTCTCTCCGAGGCCTCTCTCTTTGCTTCTGTGCCTTTCTTTATCTCTCTCTCCTTCACTCTCTCTCTCTCTCCCTTCGGCACTGTCACCCTTTCCCTGACAAACACAAGCACAGACATCCACACAGACAGTCTAAATCAGTTAGGGAGAGTCTGTGCTAGCTGCCCCACAGTGAGCAGAGCAGGGCATCTCATTTTTAGCAATAATACTCGACTGATCCTGTTTCTCCGTTTCAACTTGAATGGAGAAATATCACCAGATTAGACATGAACATTACTGGGCACAGTAAGTAGGGATGGGCATGAGATAAGGCAGGAGCTCATGCCTCATGAAAATGCATGCATGCTGAGGACAACACATCCTATTAGCTCTCACTCTGCACATGATATACTTGCAAGGGGCATGAGTGCAGTCACAGAGCAACAAACACATAAACACACGGACAACATTTTGACTTTAACAACTGGTGCAAATTTCTGAAGAGCAAGTCAGGAATGATTGAGGACAGAAATTATCATTATTTAATTAACAAGGAATTCCTAAACTATGGTGTGTCAAAGACTTTACAGAAGATAATGAGCTGGACTGGAAAGAAAAAGCTATGTTAATTAAGCAGCTCAGTGATGCAAACCTTTAAACTTAGTTGTATTTTATTGTTAGTTACTCTGTTTGTGTGCAGAGTATGGAGTCAATTCAATTCCTTCATCATTTTTTCATTATCTTCATTTATCTAAACTAAAGTAAGCACAAAAAGAGTGACAAATATTATGAAAGTAAGTGATCTCCTTCTGTTTCACAGATTATGTTTTGAGATGCTGCAACAGTATATAGACCCACGTTATCAGATTCTGATTTGTCTGTCACTAAGTAGCATTTCTATGAAAAGTGTTATTTATTTGATGTGCTAAAAAAATAAGGCCCAAAAAACACACTGGAAATGTCATGTTCTGTTTGCAATACTAAAACACAGATTACAACATTTTCCAAGTGGCACGCCAGATTTCTGCTTTCATGTCAAATATTATCCATATGTACTAAACCACTTCTGTTTTATGAACGACAACTTTTTCTAGTGAAACGCCCTCTAGTGAGACTTTCAGGTTACTGTCCAAGTTGTCAGAGACTAATAGCCATAAATGCCTGAAACTCTGAGTTTGTCTCTATGTTTGTAGAGGCAGAAATTGGTAGATGTTTACAATGTTTCTTCCCCCCCCCCCCCCCCCCCCCCCCCCAGAGAATAACACTTTTCAGTTGTGCTTTCATTGAACAGCCTTCCATGTTGCAGTCAGTAACAACTTTAACTGTTAACCACAAAGCAAAGCATGAAGTAAAGACACTTACAGAAAAAAGAAAGTTTCCACAGGACTCAATGCAATACTGTAAACAAGTGAATCTACCCTTACTGCTTCCATAGCAATTAAGAGCGTGAGCGGCAACCAGGCGCTGCTAATCAAATGGATTGAATAATTGATCATGAGCAACTGTGAGCACCTCTATAAAAGCAGAAGGCTTAGCAGGAGCACTGAGCTGTGTTTTAGCACAATGCCAAGAAAGAAAGACATAAGGACTTAGACTTAGGGCATCAGTGGTCTTAGAGAAGCAAACGCTGCTTGTAATCTTGGAACCAATAAACAAATTTTCAAATAATTTTAAGTTTGTCATTCTAGGGCAAGAAAGGATAATCACAAATGGAAAAGATTCAATACGGTCTTTGAAACGTCCACGAAAATTTGCTCCAAAGTCAGGCCATGGTCAAAGAAACAGCAAAAACTAAATTAAAATCCAAGAGCTACATCTTAGTTAGTTAGTTAGTTGGTTAGCATATTAAACCAACCAACTTAAGTCCTTTTATAAAATTATAAAAGGACTGAAGAAATATGGCTCGTTTGTAAGGGTTGCCGGGTGAAAGCCTGTTTTCTTTAAAAAGAACATGGCAGCACAAATTAAGTTTGCAAAGTTGCATCTGAGCAAACCAAAACTTCTGGAGCTCCTTTGGAAAGCTGAGACCAAAGTGGATATGTTTGGCCTTAATGCAATGTTTTTCAGGTTTCACTGTTTAGAACTTCACTGATTGTAAAATGTTTTCCAACATATCAGGTTTATTGCACATGTTTTGATGCATAAATTGCAAATAAACATAGCACTATCTTGCCCTTGGTTTTCATCCAGGAAACACCTCAGCTGTGAGCGGGGAACCACTGTGAGCGGGGAACCACTGTGAGCGGGGAACCACTGTTCACAGCGACACATCTCAGTGGTGCGACCTGCTCAGTCAGCCAGTGAAATGTGGCCTTGTGGTGATGCTGGTGACTTTTCCATCTTTGGCCTGTGGTAATAACTCTGTGTGTACTGTGATTGATCAACAGTGGAGTTTTTATTAGAAATGTAATTATCAATAAATGTAGTAAAAGTGAGTTTATCTATTGGTAGTGTTACTAAACCATTATAATTGAATGGGCGAAGTCTAACGCCTTCAAGTTCAAAATTCTTATAAAATAAGCAAAGACATTTAACCCAAATCCATTATTTTCATGTGAACAACAAATGATGTAATAGAGTTAGTGTAAACTAAGCATGTACTTGTCTCTCAGCATCAGTTATATATTTTGATGTATTTTCATTTATTAATTTACTTCAACAGGTTTGTACTGTCAATATGCTTACACACCAAATCTGGGATATTTTCTTTAGTGATTTGAGCCCGTTCCAAATGTTGTGAACAACTGGTGGTATTACCTTTGGTTCAGTTTTCGGCTTTCTTGTCTGTGTTGTGTGTACTAAAGCCAAAAATGTGCCAAAACAACAGACACGGCGTTTCTATTTGCTACAAGCTGCTGGAGTTGCACAGTCGCCTCAGGATTGGAGTTTTCCTTCACAATGTGGATTGGATAGTCATGTGACAATAAACATGGTAGTGCGTTTTAAAGGCACAGTACATAAAGTACAGGGTGGCTTGGTGGGTGCAGCGTATTAATGACTTTAAAAACAAAAAAAATGAAACAATTAATTAATTCATTGCCCAGCTCTAATACTTAATACACATTACTGTGTCAAAAATATCATTTATACTAGTTCAGCGAGCTAGACACAAGGTCAGAAAGAGAATTGGAGCTATTTGGCTAAGATTACTGCAGAGTTGGCTCTTTTCCTTACATACCAGTGTCTCTTCTTGTCTCCCACCCATAATCACATCAAAGAAAAGCAGCTGCTGACACACTGAGAAGGTTGGAAATGAAGCCGTCCAAAGCACAGATGTAAACTAAACTATATTCATAGCTGTGTGCAGTCAGCATTTTTATAGCTCCCACTGCCTCTCATGGGTCCATGGGTGGGTTACACAAATGGGTTACAGAATCTGTGGGAGGCTATGTCTCTGTGTTTGCCCATGTGTTACTCAGTTCTTTGCATTAACAGTAATTAACCAGCAAGTAGACAAAGAGTATAACAATGATGATGGGAAAGGACCAATGAGGTGCCGGGGGATAAGAAGAGGGGGGAAAAGGAGTTTAGAAGTTAAGAGGTTAGGAGAATGAGACACAAACGGTAGCGAACGGTGGGGGGGAAGAGTAGTGATCAAAGGTGTGTGGTTGTTCTGGGTAAGTGCGGTGTAATATAAATACATTATATGGTGTGTTGTTGTGTCAAGATCATTTGAAATTGTTCTGTGTGTAAGAGATGGCAAATTAAATCACTTACAGTTGTCAAAGCAACTTTTTCGTGTTTTGGTTTTTTGGTTTGTTTTTATTTTTTAAAGTTGGAATAGAAGAAAATCATTTTATCTATCTATTTATTTCTTGTTTATTTCTTATTTTATTGTTTCTTGTTTGGTTTTCACCACTGAATTGCACGCTCATTTGAATGAGCTCAGGTGTCAGACTCATCCAATGCAGAATTTTCCATTTCCACCTGAGGCGCTTTCATGGAATGCTTTTGCTCATTGTCTGCATTATACTGAGAAGCTCTATCAAATATATCTACTGTAATTGGTTAAACCTGAGGAGAAACAATCCATACAAATTGTAGAATTTATCCTAGTTCTAGTTTTCTTCTTTTCAAATCATTTATAAATACCAGAGGCCCAGTGTCACTGGAAACCGAGCATGCCATGCACTTTTTTTCTCAGATCTTACCGTTATGTTACATATATCTGCACACCCACATTTTGGTTCATCTTTGCATCATCTGTTGAAAGAATATAGTTTCACAGCTGGGGTGCACAGGAAGGACCCTGCAATTATCTATGACTGTTTCTTCACTGAACACTCAGGCCTTTTGTGTTCCTGAGATCACCAGTGCTTTCTTTCTCAGAATGTAAGAACTGGCCACATTTAATGTTCCCAATGTTCTCTCTATGATGGTTTATATTGTGTTGCAGTCTGAGTATGTTTCACTTGCATTAAGAGCTCCTTGCTTCCAAATTATACCCTTTGACTCATCTCCAATTGAGTTTGCTTGCAATGAAAATAAAATTGCCATTGACATCTCCAGACCTTTTAACCACTTCATTAATTAAGAAACAACAAAAGAATTTCCCACATCTCTCCGTGAAACAGCTTTCGAGTGAATTAGTCAGTTACATTTGATGTGAATTTATGCTGTAAGTCTGCTCTTCAATTGCTCTTCTTTATTTAAAATATGTTGAATTAAAATAGATTTGAATCCTTTGTTAATTAATTTTTGGGGTCTAACTTGCTCGTCACTGTTACGTGAGCATAAAGAAACTGTAAAGTGTTAACCAACCATAGCTGCTCCGAAGACTTCACATAAAGTTTCATCCATGAACTCTACAAAGGATTTAATGCTGTCTTTGTCTTTGACAAGGTTTCATTAATCTTATGAGTCAGCCGTTACAGTGAGTTATTTCTGTAAATGTTGCTGTTACAATACTTTGGTTTGTCTAAATTCAGACAAAAGTGTCGACCTCTCTATCACCATCTTAGCATAAAGACATGTCTTAATTAACTTGACACAGTGTCTTGATGATGTGAGATATGCCAGATTATGATCTATGTAATTTTTTGGTGGTTGCAAGCAATAAAAGAATGTCTAATTATGCTTGAAATTCATCCAAGTACTTTGCTGCATTTAAATGTGTAACACAGCCACCGAGCAGATAAATGAGAATACAATATTTTTATACAGAATAAATACAGTATGAGAGAGGTATGTGGTCTTCTGCTGCTGCTGCATGTGCTTCAAGGATCATTGTGCTTTCAGAGGTGCTCTTCCGCATGCCTTGGTTGTGATAAGTGGTTATTTGAATTATTTTTCCCTTCCTATCAGCTTGAAGCAGTCTGGCCATTCTACTCTGACCTTTTGCAGCAACCAGGCATTTTCTGGCAAAAGAACTGCTGCTCACAGCATAGTATTTCTTTTTTTGACATTCTCTGGTTTTGTGGGAAAATCCCAGCTCAGTTTGAACTTCAATAGGTCATCTTGATTGTGTCTACATGCCACTACCCTAAGCTGCTGTTGTGTCATTGGCTGATTACATATTTATACTAATGAGCCGTTGGACAGGTGTACCTAATGAAGTGGAAGCTGAATATGAAAACAACTATTTGACCTAAAAGTATCAAAATCTTCACTCTGCCAGTATTTAGGTCGTTTGCTGTTTGATGATAATAAGCACCCTGCAAGGCAAGAAATTGAGGCTGTAAACAAAGACTGGGTTCAGCATCGAATGACTCCCAACAAAGGTCATAAACTTGGGGGAAGCAGGTGAGCTAACTGAGCTGAAGGTGTGAAGGAGGCCACATCTGGTAAATGTGTCACAAATGGTTAGATAATGATGTGAAAGTCAGGCATAACTTTTAGCCTTCTTGTTTCAAGATTAATTATCCCACAGTGTACATACAACGTTTTAATGCAAAGTAAATGGGGGAAAAAGAAAAAAGAGAAATAAAACATGCATGAGTACCACATAGTATTTTTGCTGTAAGAACAGAATTATCAAAGAACATTTAATTTAATCATAACTACAAAAGCCCAGTAAATGAATACTGTTCCCACGTCTTCCTAGACTACACCACGAATGGGACTGACTGAGAATGAGAAAAGACTGAAACTAAGCTTCAAACAAACACTGTCTATCCTCACGTCCCACCCATCTGCGTGTTTGTCTGTCTTTCCTTCAAGGCACATGTGTCCTTAGTACTTCTGGGCAAAATCTGCCAAAGAGGCCTCTGACTGCAGAGCTAAAGGCAGGGGAGAAAAATGAGAGGAAAGGAGAGACAGAGTGATGAAAGGATGACAACGAGTGACATACTGTGTCAAAAGATTGAATAAAGCCTTGATATCAGAAAACACACTACTTCATTCTTTGCATGCCAATTACACACTCAGTACTTTTCGTACCTATAGAGATGTGTTGGATATTTTGCATGAGTGTTTTATTTCCCCTTCTGAGAATCTTGGGAACTCTAATATGCTGTATGTCATCCATGTCTATCAGCAGCTTATATGTATATGTGTACTGTATATATATATACAGTACACATATAGTTTGTCTGTAAAGCATTAGGAGTGTTGATCTGTGATATACTGAGGTCATAATTATAATTATTGTAAAAATAAATCAATTTATATATTTTTTTAAAAAGCACTCATTAAACCTGTCTAAGGTGGAAGAATGAATAAACTTATCCACCTGACTAGCCTTCACCCTTTTCCTAGGCCTTTTCCTGAGCTAGCCTCTAGCCTGCTATCCTGCTGCTTTTTCCAATTCCTCCTCCAGGCCAACCACCTGCCAGTCTGCTACACCAATGCCTCAAGTCTGCTACCCATGAATTTCCTACCTATATTCAGCATTAGACAAATCCTGATAGCTGCCTTTCTGGGAAACTAAGAAAACTCATAAGAGGGCCAGAAAAAAGCAATACTCCTTATTGGCTACTAGATCTACCCCTTGGAATCTCTCTAAATTCCAATTAGGCTTTGCAACAATATGCAAGATGTGTCCTATGCATGTGCTCTTTCTGTCCGAAGCTATTCACAATAAAACCCCTAAACATATACACAATACAATTACTCATCTTTGAGTAGTAGAGGTTACTCTTATTGATAATAAATAGTTGCAGTAGCATGTGGAATCAATTTACAGCAAAATGTAAGAAGAAAGAAAACCTTTTTTTTTTTTTTAATTTTTAAACTAACTTAGTAGTATAATGTCAGCACATTTTTGCACCTGCATAGAATAATCAGATTTTTCATTACACATTGAGCAGTGTTGCAACCAAGCAGAAGTGCATTTCTCTATTTACTTTATATAGGAATCAGTTCTTCACACAACTCATTACATTACTTTGCAGCATTAGGATCACCTAACATGACCTACATTTCAACACAAATCTACTTTTAAGGAGTGTGTACAATCCACCAACAGCAAAACTGCTGAAAACCTGCCCAAAGAGCACCTGACATAAAAATGTGTTAACCGCAGCTCTGCTGTGCAAACTGAAATTGTATGTATCATATTTCTTTGGCCAGTGCTTGTATTGAGTTGATATTTTGTTTGCAACAGAGGATAGCTATTCCTGGTCACGTTCTTGTTTTTCATGCAACAATCAGACAAAGTGATGTGCATATGTCTACTCCTGAGCATATTTTGCTTGTTTTGCCATTTCTGTCATAGCTGATGTGCAGACTAATGTTTGGCAGTTGTTGAAAAGCAGCATTTGATGGCTAATGGCAGTATAGAAGAAACAAAGACAACTGAAAAATGTATGGGATACAAATAACGGCATAATTGTTTGATAAGTAACTGTAGTGTTATCACTGATAGTTTTCCACTTTACCAATAGCTGCGTCCACAGCATTATAGAAAAGTATGAGGTAAGGCAGGTAAGAATTATTAACTCAAATACATATGAAGTATCATGAAAACATCCTTTATTGATGAAAACTGGACTTAAGTTTAATTTAAGAAAGGTGGTTGGCATCAGTGTGAATTGTGACATTTTACAATCATGGATATTTTGCGTGGTTGCGATATATATTATGTAATATAATACTAAAAGACAAGGCTTTCAGACATATACACTGACTCACTCACTCTCTCAGGCAACTATAACAAACTGCAGGAACAGATATGTAGTCATTGTCATCATCAGCTCCAGCAGCTAGTGGATTTCTATCTGAATAAAAACAAAAACATTTAGATTTTAAGAAAAAAATCTATTTATGCTTCAGATCTTTGGTATCCAAATCATGAAGGTTTGCCTACTACTTCATAACTTTTATTATGTAAGCTGTTTAGAAAAGTATGAGACTGTATAAACGACATGACTGTGCCATGCATATAAACCATGGCACAGTACAGTGTCACATACACAACACACACACACACACACACGCGCACACGCACACACACACACACACACCTAAGCCTGGATTAAGTGTGAGCATTTGTGAAATGATTTGAAACCCTAGGAGAGCAAAGAGGATGCATATGCATTGTGTTTATGTGATGTGCATTTGGCTTAGCTTTGTGCACATTTTACAGCCTATGTCTGCTTGTATTCAGGGCCTGCAGTGCGTCTGTGTGGGTTTCTGTGACTACAGACCAGCAAAACAAAACAAAACAGCTTTAGACTCTGGAAAATGAAAAAGAAGAACAAAGGAACTTTCCCTGGCTTGTTTTAACTGAGGATGTACCGCAATCAATATTATTATTGACTAAAGGAAAGGTAGTGTTTGACTATTGATTACTTATTTCTGCATTAGTCCACAGCTGAAGACTCTCAGCCAGAAAACATAACTGTAAATCTGAAAGCATGTGAACATGAGTCTTTTTTATGAATGAAGGCACAAAGATATACAGTTGTTTTTTTTTTTTCATGTCTGGAAATCTGTAAGCTAAAAGCTAAAAGCTAAAAGCAGCCACAAGTACCTACAGGTTTTTGCAGGCTGCAG
Organism: Aulonocara stuartgranti; assembly: GCF_965226115.1. Classification (NCBI taxonomy): domain Eukaryota; kingdom Metazoa; phylum Chordata; class Actinopteri; order Cichliformes; family Cichlidae; genus Aulonocara; species Aulonocara stuartgranti. The sequence continues at coordinate 19,057,890 of NC_138942.1, forward strand.
GTTAGTGGGGGATGATCTAATCTCTAATCCGCTGGAACAATTTAGAAGTGGTCTTCCCAGAATCATCAAAGGGTGATCCGTCCAAACAGAGCTTTTCGTGTTTCAGTATTTTTTTCATAAAATACAGTCACTTTGGAAGTTTTCCACAGCTTCCGACTCATCCGAAAATCAATTTAATTTGTTGTTTTTCTCACTAATCCACAAATAGTGCCCACAATGAAAATGCAAAAGCCAAGTTTTTCATGTAAATGTTTTTTTTTTTTAAAGGAAAAATCTCAGACTCTGCCTTCATGGAAATGATTATCATTAACAACAACTACCAGGAAAGGATTCGCTTCTGCTGGAGTTTTACTCCTGTTAAAAGCCAGTTTCTCCTTCCCACCGTTGCAAAGTGCTAGCTCATATGGGGTCTTTTGATTATTGGGTGTTTCTCCAGAATACTGTAGCTTATTTACCTTACAGTAGAAAGGACTTTGAGGTGACTGTTGTTGTGATTTGGAGCTGCATAATCAAACCTGAATTCACCCTTCTGTCTAAGCCCAGTGGAAGCGCATTAAGTGAGGCGCAAGACCAAATGCATTCTCAAGTTTTTCCACAGACTGCCAGTGCTGAGCTTTACTGCAACTTTTGTGCCATCTGAACTAGAGAACATTTGTCAAAAACATCCTGAACTAAGGCATGTGCCACATTGTGTCTGCTAACAGACTGTTTTTAAATCCATCAACATAGTAGTTCCTCAAAACATTGCCTATTTGCCAGATCGTGTTGATTTAAATTTCTTCCTCATCCCCAAAACAAATTTCATTTTGAACGGTTGTCATTTTGACATAGTGGAGGAAATCCAGTGCATGTCACAAATGGAAATCTGAAAGAACAGCAGCAATCCAAAGCACAGCAGAATTGCTGGGAACAGTTTATAATTACACAAGGATGCTACTTTAAAAGGGGATATCAGCCAAATTTAAATCATATAGGATTGATTTGAACTCTATTGCTGCCCTCATATTCAGGCCCTTGAATTGGGTTCTCTGCCACTGTGTTTTTATAGGTTTCCTCTTTTTTCATGACCATCCAGGAAGCTGAACTGAAATTTAGTTTTTAGATATAGCTAAGTATTTCTTTTCTTTTCTGAGTGGGGATTTATGATTCTTGTCTTGGTCTTAGAGACCCTGACGTCTACTTGCTACATTTTATATATATATATTGTTGCACATTTTGCTACAGTTTGCTATACAGTTTATATATTATATATATTATATATAATTTTTCATATATTATGCTCGTTCCATAATCTTGTTCCAGATTTCTGGTTGGGTTGTCCCCCCTAGACTTTTAGATGAGGGGTTGTAAGAGTAATGCAAACCAGAAACAGAGATAATTCATCTTCATCCTTTACTTTGAATGCCTGACCCTGCAACCAAATAAGTTTCAAAAATGCAGCTTTCACTTTGAAAGTGAAAGTCTCCATTGCACCGACCACATTTTCACTACTGCTCGGGAAGTACCTTTCTAATGTTTGCATATAGAACAGCATCTTTAATGCAAAAAAATATGTTTCCCCAGCAGGGTCTCCTACTGATCGCAAGGCCCATGAAACTGAGATCTTATGCAGATAAGGTTCAGTGAATTCAGTTAGGAACAGGTGTACTCCAATTAGTTTGTAGAAGCAGCAAGGCATACACATTTATAGCATATCTGTATTTAAAAAAAACTGCTTTTTGCTTTTTTAATGTCTTTAGACTGAAGGGCAAAAAGAATCAAGTCTAAATCATGACAAAATATAGAAGACCTAAACATGTTTTCAAACTTTATAAAAGCATTGCAAACTTACTGATTTGTCAGTGCTTGGCTTTTTCCATTAAATCAGCCATGAGGCCTCCAGCGTCTGTCTTCACCTTTTTCCCACAACAAAATGCAGCTTCAGTGAATCATAAAGCCCAATAAATGCCTCTTTTCTTTAGAAAATTGCTTAAAACAAAAATGCTCAACAGATGAAACAATTGCCACTGTATTCAGGTGTTCAGTGCTCTCTGGATGCCGTTTTGTTTTCAGTACCAGAATGCTCTTAACTTTTGCGTATGTAAGAGGAAAACAAATAACACATTTCACAAACTGGGTTCTAGACCAACTCTGTGACCAAGACATTGCAACAGTCAGCTTCTGTAGGCAAAAATCACACTAATTAGAATGCAAACAGATGCTTCAGTAGAACATGCCACCAAATACTCATCCAAATCAACAGTGCCTAGGCATGCACACAGGCACACACACACACAAGCAGGCTGACTAGAGATACAGTCTCTCTGTGAAACTGCAGTTGCAGAATGGGTGACAGAGCTAAAATATTTATACCCAGATCTTAGCAGTCAGTACTAACAGAGGAGGGAAGACGGGGGAAAGATGGATAACGACAGGGAAAGAGGAAGATATCCAAGAGAGGCAGGCTACAAGAAAAGGGGCGATGGAAAGTGTCGCTGTCTGTGGGTAAGAGGAAAAGCAGAGTGATAACAACAGAGAGAGAGAGAGAGAGATGAGTGTGCAGCACAGATGCCAAATGAATCTAGGGCAGTTCAGAAAAACAAGGCATTATTCCAAAATCCACTTGCTATGTGTGTGCAAGTATGTGCATGTAACTGTATTTCATTATTTGTGTGTACGTGTTTGTGTGTGTAATCTACAAGAAAATATGCTAAGCATCCATTCAAAGTCAAAGTAGCATACCAGAGGTTAAATATCAAGCAGAAATACCACAAGTTTCTCTTGCGATTAATCTCTGTGCTTTTATTCATCACCCTTGAACAATTGCACTGCTCTACACATCCCTCCCACTCTACTTTCTGCCTCCCCTTCTCACACACACACACACACACTTCCACAGCAGGCAAGCGAGTTTTTTTCCCCGCTCCTTCATGAAACTCAAACGCCGAGGGATTTTGTATATATGAGCATGGGTGTGAGTTAAAAAGGGGGGGGGGGGGGGGGGGGGTTGGCACAAACCAAAGATGATGGCAGATGGCGTCCTTACTTAACACACATACAGTACACACAAACACTAAACACTAAGCAGATACAGTACATCTTCATGCCATGAAAAAAAGAGCACATGCATAACATTCATGGATCATAATAAGCGTCCATCCAGACATATAAAAGCTTCATCAACCTTCTGTTGAGGTCTGTGCAGATATGGTGGAAAATTTAAAAAGAATCACCAATCACAGCATTTAAAATAGCTCCAATATACTTTTTTTCTCTGACACTGATTTTGATTGACACTTACAAGGTAAACAGTTTCATATTGTGTGCGCTTAACATATGAGTAAGTCCATTTTCTAAGACTCTAAAAATATTGCTCTTATGATTCACATCAGTAACAGCTGCATATTGGATGAGTCATGTCAAAATGCCTTCATCCTCTGGAGATTATTAAATTTAGAAAGCCTCCAAACACTTCATAAAGTTTAAACTAGTTGAACTAATTTCCATTCACTTTTGAAACACTGTGGACTTATTGGTCCAGATCACCACCTTACAGTAAATACACAGATCTGGAACCTTGACTCTTATATGATGATATGTTTTTTTTTCCCTCTCTCTGACCATTTCAGTCAGACAACTCACATTTGGAGTACTTACGTAAGGCAGAGAATAGAGTTCTGACCTCATCACTCCTGGCAGAAAACACTTGCGTAGAGGTATTGGGGAATGATGGGTAAAAATACCTCCAGTCAGTCTGCAGGTCTGCAGGTGGGTGACGTGGTAGTTGAAGCTGAGCAGGGGAAATGTGCACTGGCAGAGTGCAGGGAGAGATGGCAAAATTTGCAGCTTGAATAGTTTCGAAGCACGATGTCAAGAAGAAGGTTTATCGCGTGTGCAGCAGTGCAGCTCTGCTGATTGCTTGAACTTTGCCCCTTTAAATGCATTACCATTGCAATGCTGAAAAATTTTCTCACAGTGTAGCCAATTTGTGATGTTCTATTCTGAAGCGAGGCGTGACCGTCCATACACACATCAAAACACTCGCGCACGTGTTGCTTGAGTTTGTCACCAACACCTACCATCAGACAGACACACATCAGTGCATCCTCCTCTTTGTGTGCGACAGCCATTCTCCGTCAGAATCATTTTGTCAGTGTCAGGTCATATTGCACCACTTTGTCACTCCAATTACAGTCATAAAGCTCAGAGTTGCAAATCTATTAATGCGAGAACCGAAATCAGACTGGCCCTGAAATAAAGGCTCATGTGAGTTTACTGAGCAGATGTGGAGCTGAGTCCTTACTTAAAAGTGCTTGTCAATTCCCACACTGTTTAAAGCCCGCTGGCTTTCAGCGGATCTGCATGTGGCTATGAAAGTAATGAGAAAAGAACGCCTATGCCTCTAGCTGATTCAGCTAAAATGACTTCAGCATTGTTTTTAAAGTCACACTGTAGCTGAGTTCAGGTAGCACATAACGGGTCTGTGCCACTCGGCAGCGTGGGACTTTACGCTCAGCACTGGGTTGAAAATACTTGGTGACAAGGATTTCTGCAGATTTTCCATCAACTCTTTCCTGAATTTATGGTTAGCTTGACAGGTATGAGATGTGCTTGAACCCTCCTGTGAGAGTTCCTGTCATTCAGCGGGTTAGGTGGTGTTGAAGAGCTGGTTCACCAGCTTCTCATTCCTCCCTGTTTTTTCCCGTTCTTCTTGCCCTTACTCCTCATACTGTAACATTCTTATTTCCCATCTCTACCTGTTACATGCATTGCTTTCCATCATTTCTCCCACTCCCTGGCACCGTTCTGTGTAAACCCTCTGTATTCCTTTCACGTCTCATCCTCCGACACAGGGAAACACAGATTTCCCCCCTATCAACACATTCCCGCCTAGTTGAAGTACAGCTAATGAAACTGACTCTAAATCTCTCAAATCTGTCACTGGATGTTACATTTCTGAAACCCCGTCACAGATTCACTGTCTACTATGTGTCTCAGTTTCTTGCCCAAGGGGACCTCCCACAGGTTCTGGGCAGTGAAGGAGTGACAGTTGTTGTGAAACATGACTGTTGTATTGATTGCACACAGCACCGCAACAGCTGGTAGGCTGAAAAGGGAGCACAGTGTGCTGTGGCCAAGAATTTTGATGTGGAGGAGTAAGCAAGTGTGGATGTTTCCCTGGGGTTATCCCTCTCAGGATCTTTGCATAATCTTTTCTGGTGGATCCAGACATTGATTTGGAGGGGCGTGGCTGGGAAAAAGGGACGCTACGAGAGGTAAATCTGGTGGGGAGTAACAATTGTGGGCCAGTGAGCTGAGAAACCTGCTTTCCAGGAATATAAACTTTAGGTAAGTCCATTATGAGCACAGTGCTCAAAATGAACTGGCCCATAATGGACTGCAACTTAGTAAATCAACCCTGCATTTAGGAAGGCACGATACTGACATTTACATCTTTATTTACTGTAAAGGTTTACAGAAGTCTACAATTTTACAGTGTGGCAGATTTTTCATAGTCTCTATCTTCAGATAGAGAAGGTATGAATAGGAAAGGAAAAAAAATCATTTTTATATTATTATAATAGTTTATCAGTTAAAAAGCTAGTTGAAGACCCCGTTGTAAATATACAGTACTGTGCAAAAGTCTTGATCCAGCTCACCTTTTCATTTCTTTTTTGCTTCCAAGAGGCCAGACTTTTGTTGTAATTTTTAGATGGTCTTCAGTTAACCAGGCTTTCTGAAGGTCTTTCAAAGTTTGGTCCCCTGCAAGTTACTTAACACTGACCTATGATTAGAAAAGGTACCTAACTCAAAAGATTAATTACTGCTGTGTCTACACATGCCAGAAAACATTTAAATGCATTTTAAATTGTATCTTTAAGGCACTTATTACTAACTAGCTGAATCCATAAAAATGCCAATGATACCAAGGTTTGACAGGGATAAAATAATATTACTTCACCAACCAAGGGGATCCCCAAAGAGGCATTATCCAAAAACTTTGCATTTTTCAGAATGCCTTTGGGAAAAAACTGAAGAAACTGGACAAATGAAAGATAAAAGAAAAAGAGGAAAACCTAAAAATGTATCTACAGCAGATGAACAGTATCTGACAAGCCATCTCTTTAAGAAATAAAAACAAATCCTGCAAAGACCTCACACACGACCAAAGATGGTGCATCTGGCCCTTCAGTTGATTCATGCACTGTTCACTGAAGTGTCATCAAAAACTCAGGGGAATAGTGGCTGTCAACAAGTCATTATTAAGGAAGGGAAGCAGGGAAAGAAGGCTGAGATACGCTAAACTACACAAGAACCTGACTGAAAATCAGGGGCAACAGGTCTGATGGAGTAATGGATCCAAATTTATTTATTTTCTAACTCAAATCATCAGCAGTATGTATAGAAGAGGGCAGGAGAACGGTACCAAAGTGACTATCTACAGCCATCTGAAAGACATGGTGGAGTCATGGTTTGGTGCATTTGAGCCAGCACTGTTGGGGATCCTCGTGAAAGTCAGTGGAAGTATGAACCACAGAAAAGTATCATCAGGTGCTGATCCGCCATGCAGTACAAATTGGCAACAACTTCATTTTTCAGCATGACAACGATCCCAAAAACACTGCCAATGGAGTAAAAGTGTACCTGGGAAATACACAATGGAAAACTATCAGTCATGGACTGGCCTCCCCAGAACCTGGACCTCAACATCACTGAAGCAGAATGGGATCATGATCACACTGAACTGAACAAAAGACAGTCAGTATCCAAAGAAGAGCTTCTAATTTCCTTAAACAAGGCTGATAACTACTAGTGATCATATAAAATACTGACTTTTAAGCCCATTAGTCTCGGTCCCATATGTCTCCTTGTCATAGGAGGTTTCAGTCCTGTGTTTTAAATCCTACATTTCTTGTATACTGTTATCAATAAGGCTGAATTTGTATCTACAGCTTGGAGTCTAGAGTTGCAAAATGGCAACATCTCAACAAGTCGGCTGTGAGATGTAGCAGTAGTGATTTAGTAGCAAGGCAGCTAAGCAGTCAGTCACGCTCCCAGCCATCTGGGTTTATATCCCATCAGTAATCAGAAGTGCACACTATACATGTCGTCAGATATGTACAACATTTTTTATGCATTTAATCTCCACATTAGTTTGTGCTATTATACTGGCCATATGGAATAGAAAGAGAAAAAAGAATGTCCTTTCTCTCTGATAGCAAATATTGTGTTTTACATCTAGACTCCTTCACCAAACCACCATCGTTTGACCTGGATCCTAGGACAAGATGCCTAAATTAGGCTAGCTGAGCTCTAACTATCTTGGTCTCTAAGTGCTCTGAGGTTAAGACCATAAAATTGCACTAATGGCTCAAGTCATTAACTTTTCAATAACTACTGAAGCTCCCACCCATCTGGCACCAGTCCAGTCCTCCACTCACCTATCTTTCTTTCCTCCGTTTTATGCACAGTGAACTCTACAGTGTCAATTTATAGTGTTTTCATTCATAAAAACTGAAATCAAAGTTTTTGCTAGTATTATATTTGTCAGCTCTTGAGATCTAACCTAACAGTCAGCAGCACAGATTTTTTATGAGTAACACAGTTCAATAGCATCCTGATGAAGTGAAGATTATATTGCAGCAAGCCAAAGGCTTTTGGTTGGTAGGTGGTCATTATTTAGGTCTCCCAGGCACACCTCCCCTACTGATTTTCTCTCCCCCTTCTTCCTTGGTGCACCACTGATCTGTGATTGCAATTGATTGGAGACTGCTCATCATTCCTCCAGGGGCAACAAAAGGAATCATGGGACAAATGAATGCAGCAGGTAGAGAGAAAATTAAGAAATGTGTGGAAGGCAAACTGATACTATTAAGGGAAGATATGGGGCTCTCTATAGTTTGACATGTAGGTCTTATGTATTTTTTATTTATGCAAGTAGGTGACGACAGTGATTGAATGAGCCAAGGTAAAAAAGGCCAGTAAAGGCTTTCACTTTAGTGAAAGCTAATTTACTATATGGCATACGAAGGAACCCCCTGCTTAGGAAATTGACATGTGACAAATGAAAGGAAAATAATCACAATAACAAAATTATAGCAGGATTCTGGATCCTGATTCTGATAAATAATAGGGTTGGGAGAGAAAAAAGATTCAGTATTGTATTGCGATATTTTGTGAGACAATATTGTATTGATGAAGAGACACTAAATATGTGTGTTTTGTTAAAAAGTTAAAATTCTCTGGGAATAGTAGAAACAAGAGGCCTTATCTCACTTGATAGGAAGCAACCTTTCTGCAAACAGTCGCAGTCTGACTTGGACAGTCACCAATAGAGAGGCTGCAGAAGGTTTGCAAGTTCTATCTAATTTATAAATGCAGACAGATTGCCAACATATTGATATCAGTCTGAGTCTTTATGAATAAGCATAACTTGTGGGGACTTGACTTAGCTGACTACTAGCTGGTTGTATTCTGGATATATTCATATGGAACAGGGCAAGGTTGCTGAGTACAGATGTAATAGTTAAATGTGATTTTCTGTCCATGTAGACAGAAACACGCAATGTTCACTGATTCATCAGTTAACTGCTGTATTATCAGAAATATATTGCATATATTTGTGAACTTCACCCCATATAATGGCATACTGATGACTACTGACTTCGGTATTAGGGCAATAATTGATGAAGTGAGATAACTTTGGATAAAACAGATAATGTCAGAGTTAAACTTTAAGGATAATTTGCAGTTGAAAAAGGTGATAATTCACAATATATGTTATTAAAATTGTCACAAAATGTAAAATAAAAAATCATGAGTGAAGTATCGTGGTAATAATCGTATCTTGGGATATCTGATGATTCCCACCTCTCATATGTAATACATATATAATAAAATATAATAATGTATTCCCCAGCTTTGTGTTTTGGTGATGGTGTCGAGCATCATCGTTAGGCTATTTGTTAATTATGTGCAAGTAATTATGATTTAGGTGTAGCGAAAGCAGCAGTTAATGAGTCATAGTATTTTCATAGTCATCATACCATTTAGTGAACCACTGTGCCCTATGGATGGAGGCCCTATAATCCTGGAAGAGACCATTCTAGTCAGGATGTAGAAAAACAGGATGTCAGAGCAAGCCTCCACAAATTTGGTCCAATGCATTCATCTAAGTGGACCAAAACCATCAGCAAAATAACCCCACAGGCATAACAGAGCCAACGGGGGTCTCCTCACTGCCGGGTCAACCGTTTATGTTTTCTCTTTTAATTTGTCACCTGTCCAAGCCTGCCACTATAAGGAGAAACCAATGGCACCATTTCAGGAAGCATCCTCATTTGTTGATTATATGCATTCCCTCTTTCATTATCTAAGTGAACACAAGTCCTTCCTTTGTTATACTGTCTATTTACATGATGTATGCAGATCATTTTCAAAGACACACATGCACGCGTACACACGCACACACACGCACAACAGCTTGGACACCCACTACTGCATCAGTGTCTCCAGACACTGTCAATTAATTAGGGCTGCAACGATATGTCGACATAATCGATGACGTCGACTATAAAATTTCATCGACGCAGGATTTTATTGTATAGATGTGTTTGTCCTGTAAAAAGGCTTGAGCACCTCTCAGATGGCTGAAGTCACAACAGAGAGCATCTTTAGCATGGTTATCAGCAAGCGTCACTCCAGAGCACGTCCACTGCAATCGTGAATTCATGAACTGAATCATCTGAAAACTTCGGAAACTTTGTTAATTTGGACTGGAAACTAAAAATATTTTGATTTAATTGGAAGCTTGTTTTGAACGTAGGGACAGAAGTCTTTTTCCAGTTCCTATTTGCACATTATTATTTGTTTAAATACTACTAGCGCTATAATGTGTATTGCCTAATACCTAATTCATATGTTTCCTGGGTCATTATTTTAATTTGCTGTGGGATGAGACAAAAGGGTGATATTCGCAGGTGGGCAGACTTGAGCAGGTGAGGTACTGGAGCCTAGAACAGGACGTTTCTCCACAGGACACGGAGATAATTAGAGTTATTGAAATAATCCCTGACTAATCGACTAATGAGCGAAAAATTGTTTGTTAGTCGACTACCCAAAAAATCTTTAGTTGCAGCCCTACAATTAATATAATCAAGTTAGTGATTACAACAAAAAAGATAAGTGTTGTTCACATTTGCTAACTGTTATCTCGTGCCTAGCAGCCTAAAAATGTGTGGGCGAAAGAATCTGTGCGGTCCATCGGTCAGTAGTCGGACACTGTTGCTGCTGCCGGCAGACTATCTCTCTCTCTGTGTCTCTCCCTCAATCGCTAACTCACACACGCGCGAGCACAGTGAAACTAAAGGCAGCTTAAGCCAAAGCCCTGACTGCAGGTAGAAGAACAGAGAGGTGTCTGTAGCGCAACAGAGTAGCTGGTCCATCCATTCACCCTCCAAAAAGAAAAAAAAAGAAAAAAAGAAAAACCCACAAGCTAGAGCACACGCGCGCGCGCACGCACAGTCAGTTTTATGCCCTGAGCGATTCCCTCCCTCGACACTAAATCCCCTCGCGCACATCTGTCCATGGCGCGTACTCTGCCCGGCCATCCTATCTCCGCAGAATCCAGCATAAATACCAGCCAAGCTTCATGTGACACTCTAAATCTACCGCCACAGATTTTAATCACTTCTAAAGCCAGTCGCGCAGGAATACCACCTTATGAACGACAACTGTACCAAAAAGAAAAGAAAAAAACCCGAAGAAAATGCGCGCTAATACCCAGCAATAAAATTCTCCCGATTGCACGTACATATTTCTAAAACCTAACTTTGCTCCTCATCGCGGATAATTCAAACCACAAACAGGGAAAAGCGTGCTTCCATGACCTCATGAAATCTGCCATATGGGGCTTCTGTTGCACCAAGAGGACTCAACCTAGCAAAGCGTTGGGAGTCTGTGGTGCAGGTGCGTCCTCCCGTTGCCGTCGCGTGCATATATTTTATCATACCAGGTTGGGTTAAAATAAATAAATAATTAAAAAATATAAAAGATGAAAAGGGGCAATTTTTGTACAGTACCTTCACTCATTTTTCCTCCAAATCGTGCGTCGAGGGAACAAAAAGGGAGCTTTTTTTCCATCCAACGTCGCAGGCTCACCACCACGGCGGGAGTGGATAAGTGAGAGAGAGAGGGGGAGAGATAGAGAGGGAGGGAGGATGCATAGCCTAGACCTCTGCGTAGACTAATATAGTCCAACTGCAGTGGGCATCTACAACTGGCTTCATTTTCACTACAGTATAACCTACCTGCGGATTGGGTCACCACTTAACCTCTTTTAATTGCTGGTGTTTGGTGTTTAATATTCATAAAATCTTCAAGTCATCACACCTAGGATTATCCAGCGTTGATTGCCATAACTCTGCATGCACACACAGGAGGCTGACACAGACATGCAGTCACTGCATCAGTGATTCCTTCCACCTCACATTCAAGACGTGAATAGGCGCACAAGCAATCTGACTGCCCTCGTAAAACTTGATTGAACAGATGCAAAAAAAAAGAAAGAAAGAAAGAAAGAAAGGAAAAAGAAACCAATGAAAGACCTTTTAATAAGTACAGTTTCTTGAAATATGTTAATTATTTACTCCTTCCAAAAACACAATAATGCTAAAAGCAGCATCTGACCCCAAGCACAATTCAATAATTTGCAGCATTTTTTTTCTAGGTTATGGTGAGGGGACAATAAAAAATGCATTGTTGTGTTCAAATGAGAGCCTACGTTTTTGACAGTTCCTCCTCCTCCTCTTCCTTCTCTTCCCTCTCATTTTAACCGCAAACACATTTGAAGCTCTAAGATGGAGTAGGATGGGAGCGATGAATTTTCCCAGCAGTTTGTGAATCAGGCTATTGCAGGAAAAATCTAGAGGTATGAGAAACCCCTGAGGATGTTCTGCCTGTGTGGACAGTGGGGAGGATGATTCTGTTTTTTTCACGGCAAGAAATATGTTGAAGGTGTAATCATACTCAATTAACACTCTTCCCCTCCTCATTTCACACTTCATTTTTTTCCATCACAGAAGGCAGCACGCCCATACACATGCAAACACACATGTTTACCTCAGCTTATTAACTCACACACTCTCAATCTCTGTCTTTTTTTCTCTGCCAGCAGAGGACTATTAGCTCAAGAGAGTGCTGTGGCATTGAGACTTATTCATTTTTATTCATATCAGTAGGTCCACTGTTGAGCCAACGCAATGGTTTGTCGTAGCATGATGCACAACAAATTTAATTTCGCTGCATCTGCCTTCATATGTGGTGACCTCTTTAAATGTTTATGCTTGCATGCACAATAGGCTGTGTTGTACTGTCTACGCTAAAATGGACCTGTTCCAAAAATAATGGGGATTTCTTGCATCAAAAATCATCATGCAAAAGGTTTTTGTTTTGTTCTTGTTTTGTTTTCCAATACCCACACACATAAATCAGATATATGGTGACCCTGGTGAAATTCAATTCAATTCAATTCAGTTTTATTTATATAAAACCAAATCACAACAACAGTTTCCTTTACATCGCAAGGTAAAGAAGGTAAAGAAAGAAAACGACAAAACCCCAACTATCATATCACTATGAGCAAGCACTTGGACGACAATGGAATAGAAAAACTCCCTTTTAACAGGAAGAAACCTAAAGCAGAACCAGGGTCAGCGAGGGCGCGGCCCCATCAGGGAGCAACTTAAGAGGCTTTTGTGACATTTTTTCTACTTCTACTGTGTTTTATTCAGTTTCCAGTGTATTCTGTGTGCTTTTGCAGCATTTTTCTGTTTGCTGGTGTTTTCTTAAGTTGTAGTGTGTTTGACCTCTCTTACTTATCCCTTTTTTCCACACAAGTATCTAAGGAAATTCTCTAATATTCTTCTGTCGCCTGCATTTGTTCAGTTCTGGTCTACTATTAGCCAAGAATTTAGAACAGGAGTCAAAAAGTGTTTGTTGACCTACCTTCTTAGGTTATTAAGGTTTTTTTTTTTTTATCTGTATCTACACATATCCAATAAAGATCCTCGAGCAAACTGGGTGAGCCGTAGACTATAATTAAACTGATGGAAAACCATGACTGAGGATAAATTTGACCAATATTGATGACAAAGTTATCGAAATGAAGTTATTTGCTTAAGTTAAAAAGTATTTACGTCACCGGTTTATGGAGTAACGTCATGTAATCATGAAAAAAAAAATCTACAGGAGTTTGTCTATCAGACATATTTGAACAGACTGGTTAGCCATTTAAAAGTTCACATGAAGCTAAAAAGATAGGTCATCTCTCAAAAGCATAATTTTGTCAGACTAGAAAATGTCGAGCTTCAGGCTAGAGCTTTTGCTCTCATGGGACCCAAAATTGCTGGCCTGCATGCTCGCATTCATAACTAACCTCAACCAGCTGTCTAGTCATAAATACTTCTTTCCTATATTCACTCTCACTTTGATGCATGCAAACGTTTTCCTAGCAGCCAAACAATTAATGACTCCTCTTTTATTACCGAATTACTGTCAGGACCTTTAATTCCTGATACTTCTTGTGATCACTATGTTGGAAAGAAATGGGGATGTTATTATATCACTAATAAGGTTCTGGGATTATGACACTGGCTACTCCAATAATGAATCAGTTGAAATCTTTCCAGATGGGTGCATCCATTTTCTGCTTGCTTTATTTATGTGTGTTTGGTGTTGCCTTGATTTTTGCAGGCTTTTATTTTGGAAAGTCAACAGCTGAATGTGTTTTTTGTTCCCAGCAATCATTTATATATCAACATGGTTAACTTTGAAACATTGTCAGCAAGCATTAGCTTCAGTTTAAGTATATTTTCTTATTTTTACTGCTATGCTAAATAGAAGATCATCTCTTTCATATGGTTATTTGCAGCATCTGCTGTTTTTTTCCTTCAATATGATAATGTTTAACACTACAATTTATCCATGGCTTTGTCTGTAATTGTGCTTGCTGGGTGATAAATGGCTCGTGCACTTACCTCCTCCTGAATGGAATAATTTTATTGGCATTAAGGGCAGGTCTGATGCGAATGTAATCGTATGCCAGGTTTCTGTGCTGATGAGGTGACTCATTGTGCATACATCATAGTGTTTTCACACATTACATCAGGTTTTCTCAATAGGCAATCAAGATCATTAGACTGCCCTTCATTTTATGTCGTTATGACAGATCCGTGCTAATGTGCAACATAGGATTGACTGGCCAGTAGTTCCCACTATACATATCATGGAACAGAAATAGAAGATCAGGCCAGTATATCACATTGTAATATGGCCTTTCCACCTATGTCCTTATTCTTAAATTAAAGGGAGTGCCATAAAACCCAACACAACTCAAGAGTTGGGCCAATTCGAGCTGCCAGGGGCGAGTGGTGGGGCACACCCTAAACAGGTCACCAGTCTGTTCCAGGGATAACAGCTCTAACTGCATTGCTTTGGGAAGAAGCCAGAGTACCTGGAGAGATTCCTGGTGGATTCTAACCTATACGAGCAAACTATACAATCTGTAAAAAAAATAATTTTAAAAAAGTGTGTTGTACATGTTCGGTAAACCTACTTAAAGAATCAAGTAAGTCAGCAGAAGTAACCAAGGTTATTTACGAGGATTGTTGGAGTTTTCCTTTGATACTCTTTGTAGGAGCTTCAGTAAATGCCCACAAAAGGGCTGAATGATGTCTGCTGGAGCCTTGTCATTCATTCACTTACAAAGGCCAGCATTTCAAAGCTAGGCCTATAAATAGGGTTATTCCGAGATTTATGAAATGATAGATATAATTACAGGTATTCAGTGCATGCTCTACAAACAGAGTATGCAGGAGGCATGACACATGAGGTTTTGTACTATATAAATAAATATTGAAAGTTCTTTGGACAGTAAAACGATTAACCACCTTCTTTGTGGAGACCTTTAAAAGTGTCTCAAAGCACATTTAGAAAAACCCAGCAACAGTGATGTGAGAAAATTAGGACACCCTATGAAAGCCTGTATACTTTAAAATGTATTTGGACACATGGATATTTAATATAAATTTCAATGATACTGAGGGATCCAAATAACATAACTAAACAACTGAAAAATAAGAAAAACATTTTTTAAAACTTTATGTGAAACATAATTTAAAAAGAATGCAAATTCGGGTGAGGAATAAATTAGGACAGCCCCACATGTCATCCCACTTAAAACGGTTAAAATCACACACAGTTGTATCTTGTCAGGTGCACATGATCAGTACATTGTTACCCAGCATTTTAAAGGAGACTTGCCCTATTTAAACCTCAGATTTAGTTTGGTGTGCTCCTGACTGTTGAAGTGTTGAAGTGAGCGCCATGGTGAGATCTAAAGAGCTGTCTGGTGCCCTCAGAAAGAAGATTGTGGCTGCTTATGAGTCTGGTAAGAGATTCAAAAAGATCTCAAAGGAATTTGACATCAGCCATTCCACCATCTCGAAAATTGTTTACAACTGGTGGACATTCAAAACAACTGCCACCACGCCCAGGTCTGGCTGTCCAAGCATATTCACCCCTAGAGCAGACCACAAATTGCTCAAAGAAGTCATCAAAAATCCTAAAATGTCATCACAGGAACTACAGCAGGCTCTGGCTAGTGTCGATGTTAAAGTGCATGACTCTACTATCAGAGACTACACAAGTTTGAGGTGTGCAAGGAGAAAATATTTGCTCTCTGAGAGAAACATCAAGGCCAGACATTAAGGCCAAGTGAAAGCCCTGATCTCAATCCCACTGAGATGCTGTTGGGTGACTTGACAGACTGTACATGCAAGAAAACCCTCAAACATCTCACAGCTGTAAGAATTATGCATTGAGGAGTGGCCCAAACTTGCTGTCGATGTCAGAGACTAGTAAAAGGTTACAAAAGGTGTCTCACTGAAGTTATATAAGCCAAAGGGGGCAACACTAGTTATTAAGGGGTAGGGTGTGCTAACTTTTTCCTCCATTAAAATACACATTTTTGTTCATATCTTTTTTTTTATGTGTATTTTTTTTTTTGTTTAATTGCAATTAAGTCACTTTCTTTTCCAGTAATACATGAAAACATGATTAGATATTGATATTTGAACATTTATTAATACAGAGCCGATTATTTTATGGGGTGTCCGAATTTTCTCACATGACTGTAAGTGTGTCAACACCAAGTGAATTTAAACCTACAGCTCAGGGACCAGATCAGGATTACAATCTTTATTTGGCAAGAGTCTTTATCCAGGTGATTGGTCCGACGAGTCGGGCCAGAACTGAACAGGGGATAGACGAATCAAAAAGACAAGCAAACCCTTTATTAACGACACAAAGAAACACAAGGCCGAGACTGTTGCAGCTGTGCAAAGATGAACTTGCAGAGGGAAGGGAAAAGTGAGATTAAATACACTGTAGAGGGAGGGTATACAAGAAACAAATGATAAAAGGGCACCGATGGTACAAAAAGCAAAGGAAAGCATGAAAACAAGAATAAAAAAAACATGGACCAGGAGAAGAGTTGAAGAATAACAAGTATAACATGACCATATGATGATAAACTATACCCATGTTTGCTTGTTGCATTGTTTTTTCTGAATTTTTACCAGTAGATTATATTATTTTAATATATTCAATTTCTCAGTCCGTTTGTTCAGTTCCACCTATGTATTTCTATTAATGGAATTATTTGCCATAGGTCCTAAGTTAAAGCATCACATATATCATACCAGGGGCGTGGGACAGAAGAAGAAAGTCTCCTTTGCTGCATTCATCATCTGAATGGGCAACTTCTGATAATTCGAATTCATCAAGTGTTGGAGGTGGATATACCTGAGACAGCTGGGGCATGCTCTGCTTATGCAACACATGAAAAGAACAGCTGATACTGCTCCACTATCACAATGCTCCACCTGCTGATGTGACTGTCCAGCGCTTGGCTGGAAAATCCACTTGCAAAACCTTTGCTCTCTCTGTCACATGCCACAGCACAAGGCAAATGCTGTGCAGTGCCTGCAGTGTGTATTTAGCTTTAGTTGTTTCCATCCAACCACAGTAGAGTGTTTAGCGTGCATTGCCATCAATAAGTCAGACTTGTTCCCAGTGGCTGCTGGTCCCTGTCTGGGCTGCCCTTTGTCACAGACTTTGTTCATCACATTTCTAAGTACTGCAGCAGGTTAGGTGGTCTCAGGATCTGGTCTCTGCTTTTCTCAGATGGTGTGGTTCTGTTGACCTCCAGCTTTCACTGGGGCAGTTAGTTGCTGCCCCAAGTGTAGGTGTTCGGGTATCTTGGGGTCTTGTTGCCACTTAGGTGGTTTGAACAGATGAGGTATTTTGAGCATGTAAATGAGGCCTATTGGCAGACCCAGGATACGTCGAAGTGATTACATGTCCGGATGGCTTCGTTGTGTGTTTAGTTTTATTATTTTTGTAACTGAGTCAAAATAGCCCATTATAGTTGCATCGTGTAAATACAAATGAGGTTTAACTGAACTTACCAAAAACTGACACCAGAGTCAAAGGATGGTGAATAAGCTTTTAAGTCATAAAAATTGATACAATGTAATAATGTAATCTTTAAGCTTTAACATTGCATAGCTAATAATGCTTTGAGAAGAAATAAACCTTGTTATAGATATTATTCTGCTATTAAATGCTTTTTTTAGAGTACCCAGGAAACTCAGTTATAGTCCATGTATGTTCAATATGTTGGCAGAATGAGAGTTTATACACTTGTGAATGTGCTCTTTCACATTTTACATTTCCTTGTCTAATTCATGTGTTTGTTGTTTGGGGGTCTACTTTGTTTTGCATTTGTATTAGTTTAGTAATGAAAAAAAATAACATAGAGCTTTAGCTGCACTTAGAAATCCGTGTCTCTCTCAGTCATGTTCCTATTATAGTGGATTAAAGAGGATTACATGCCATTCAAATGTCTGTTAAATAAAACATGCAGTAGGAAAAGTTTAGCACTGTCACATTAGCTGTCTCAGTTTGAACCCCTGCTCCAGCCACCTTTCTGGCACTTATGACCTTTGGCTGATGCCTTCATGTTTTGACAAACTCTGACACACACCCAGCAGTTCAGATTGCGGATTTGTTTACCAGACGTGGTATCTCAGCTGACTGGCCTCACGACTCGAGAGCTGCAAGTGTGTTTCCATGGTAACCATGTATAGTATTGAGAAGAGCAGCAAAGAGAGTGGAAGAGAAGCAGGGAAAGAGAGAGAATGAAGCAAACCCTGGGAACCATATCTTGTTATATTTATCCCTATTTTGTCAGTTATTCCAGCTGTGTGTTAAACATGATGCAGGATTGTCGTTTGCGGCATAAAAAAAATTAATAAATAAACAAACAGGCTTCTACTAATTTGTTAATAAGCATTTGCAGTAACTGAGTTAGTGAGTTCCAGCTGAAGCTGGAGCGTAAAATAAAAGCTTTTGGAATGAACGTCTAAAAACTGCAGGAAACATGACATACTGAGTTTTAGATGCTACAGAAATTTAGAAAAAATTAAAATTGGAACACCTGTCTAATGTCACAGTAATAGATATTTAAGCAGTTTGGTGCATTTGCAAAATGTGGAACTAACTTATCTTACATTTATGACAGTTATATTGTCTTAAAACCTTGTAAAGCATAGTAGTCTGCCATTTTGATATAATTCGCAGTGATTGAATCTGAATTCTCCTAGGATGATCTCTGAGCTGCAATATTTTTAGTAACATAAAGAGAAAAAAAACCCTATTTGTATTTCTCAGTTGTGCTGCAGGCTTGTGGAAAAACTGTCATATTTAATATTACATTAATTCAGTGTTTATCACATAGAAATGTTTATGCAGAGGGAAGAGGGGTTTAGAGTGTGAATGCAGGCCGTGTCATCAGTGGCCTCGTGCCTGGACAGAGATGAGGGCAGCATCACTAGATTCAAATGGGATCCAATCAGCAGTCAAGCAGACAGAACGCAGAGTTCCAGCTGATCCTGACTGACACTATGCATCATTAAACAGGAATCAGAAACAGGCATTTGAATGCATAAATTTTCAATGATATAGTCAAACGAGCATGCAAACAACATCACGCCAACAATTTTGAATATCAGCAGGCAAAATAAATATTTTTTTCTCTACGTATATTTACGTTGTGCCCCAAATATGATGCTCATTCAACCACCTTGTATGTCTGTGTAATATATGTGGATAGTTTAAATTGATAAATCATACACAAAAGGCCTGAAAGCTGTAGGTGAGCTAGCACCTAGCTCACCTACAGCTAGCACATCTCACCTTCCGTTTCCCTACTACTGCACTGTTTATTTTCTAGTATTAGTACAATGCAGGTTAATACTCAATACCAGCAAACATATCTGCACGTGCACACACACAAACAGATAGATAGTAACTTGGTAACAGATGGTAACATCTAGTGGCAGTTGACAAAACTGCATCACTCAGTGTGTCACATGCTCAGTATGTAGCTTTCAGTAACTGATACAGTCCATTGAAGACTTTACAGAAAACACTGGTAGCAGCAGTGTTATTAACTGTTAACCCCTTCATATCAAACACCACCAATCTGTTTATGGTTAGTATAGGGTTAGTTAGCAGCCATTACTTTATTTAAGAGAATTAAGCTATGTAAGGTAGACTTTCAAAATATCATCACCACTACTTTGCTTTGACTAACAGATGGTGTCAGAATGGCACAGATACTTGTTTTTTTTCTGCTTTATCTTTATTTATATTAATAATATCATTATCATTTAACATGGACTCCTAGACATATCATCATTTAATTTTTATACCATTTTAATTAGATGCTTCAGAATGAAATGTTGGATTTCATGTTACACATATGATTTAAATTAAACAATGTCTTCTTGGTCGGAGTCAGGAAGCACAAAAGCTGCAATCTCATAATGTGGTTGAACACTGCAGCCTTCAGGAAGACATTTGTATTGCATATGCATTACAGTAAACTTGATGATATCTGTGTACTGTAAAAGTTTTAGTCTACAAGTGCAGGTATAATCAGATATTAGATTTCCTGGGAACCCAAATTATCCAAGAGTGAATCCTGAGTGTTGTAATTTACCACAAAAAGTAAGGTATGTTGTTGTAAATCTCCAATGCAAGGAATATCATCAGCACTTTATTTTTTCCCAATTATGATAAGAGGCAAACAGCAACAAATGCAATCATCTACAATAAATGTGAATCCCAAATAAATAACTGACGATCTGGGTAACATGGCCCTAATGTTACAAATTAATGGTTATTCTCCCTAAAGAAAGGAAGCACTAATGATGAACCAAGGATGTGATACCTTATCTATCCTAAGGAAACTGAAGGGTAGTAAAAGTTACTTTCTTTCAGGGTTACATGCATGTTCTGATAAATGACAGACATTACAGCAAACCATATTAAACACGATTTATCCCTGCACTCCTTTTATTTCTTTTTTTTTAAATTTCTTAATTCAAGTTTAATAGTTTGTTTCTGTCCTGTAAGGGATTTTTTCTGAAATAGTGTGCAAGCTAAATGCTGATGTAAATCACAAAGTATGCTTGGCTTTGTACATCCCTCGAATTTGTCTTGTAAAGTTTAAGCTACGTCAAAGTGTCTCATATGCCACGTAAATAAAATGCAAATAACACAAGAAAGAATAAACTGAGAAGCACATGTTTTTATTTGTAGGAGGTTTTGTTTTTTCAAGCCTGACTCTCTGAGGGTGTGAGTAGCAAGATGTTTGCGAAAGCTCCCAGACCCAAGCAAATTAGGTACAGAGATGGTCTGTTTAGTCAGTGAGTGAGAAAATCAGTATGGCTGTCAGACTTATGGTATTCTACCGCTACGTTAGCTACGTTAGCTACATTAGCTACATTTCAAATTTATACAGCATAATAATAATAACAGGCCTAACTGATGGTGTTAACATGACATGTACTGTTGTAATATAGCTAGTACAGTAACATACAACTAATAAAACTTAAACACACCTAGAAATAATTGCTTGTGAAAGAGCATTACTTTAGCAGTCACTGCATTCAGGTTTAATTAAAAATATATTTTTCTTTAGCAGTTAAAATAGCAAGCTAGGGCCCTAAAAGACACAATGATACAGATCAATATGCTAAGCTAATAAGCTAATATGCTATGCTACCGTTAACTTTCTAGACACAATAAAATGGAATTAAGAAAAAGCACGGATAATAACTCGATACATATAGCGTTGTCTGTTTTAGCGTTGCTCACTTCATTGGATCAGTGGTCCTTCTTCCCTTCATTGTTTTGGTTCTCAGGCTTATCGAAATCTTCGGTGACCGAACCCAGATCTTTTTCCTGAAATACATTCATTTGTTAGAAACAGCTGGGCTAAGAGCTGATCTGACTGAGATTAAAAGTGACAGGACTCGATGTTTTTCACAAGACTTACCTCAGCTGCCTCTTTTCCAATAGAGCATGTCAGCCATTTAATGTATTCCTCTCGCACCTGGTAAAGACAGTTTCAGTACAGTATAATAGCTCCATACTGAAGAGTCCATGTAAAGCTTTACAACCATAATCATTGTTACACTGTGAACATTGTACTTCTTAAAATTTGTAAAACACAGTAAAGGAGAAACCAGCAGATCATTTTTTTTTAGCGAATAACCACAAACTTACTTTATGCTCCCTTCATTGTGTTACTATTGGCCTAGTGTGAACATTTAAATGAGAGGTTGTGAAAGAGCAAAATGTAATAAGAGCATAGCTCAAGATAAGGTCTACCTCCTTGTTTAGCAGACAGTGTACGATGTACAGGAATGTGCCCTGCTGGGAGTTGAGGATGATGAAGAGGACCTGGAAGAAAAGGTTTGACTGGTACAGGCCCAGAATCCATGTACAGCCCAGTATGACAAACTGTGCCACGATTTTGAAAATAATCAACCTGAAAAACAAAGAGCACAATATATTTTTTTTTTACCATTATTTGTGTTTACATTCATACACAGAAAACATGTCCTTATTTTCTGTGTTTCATCTTATTTTAGCTCATTTATCCAAAGCCATCCTTCACCTTAACATTACAATGAGTTCCACTATAAAGACATGTACGTAAGTCACAAATTGTGCATTAGCACTTACATGCAGGTGCCACTTTCATTGTCACCTCAGTGAAAACAGTACATGAATGTTCAAACCTGGTGTCTTTGGATTGAGAAACATCACTCTTCATGTTGGCCAAAGTGGGTCTCAGACTCCAGAGAGTAGCAAGGAACAATAACCAGTTGATCTTTGAAAAATAAACAAACAGCAATATTTGCTAGGTGTACAAAGTAAAAAGAAGCCTGCCACAGACTAGATAACACAGACTTTTAATTATAGATTATTGCTTCAGTTCCATTACAATAAGTTGTCAATCCAATTTGGCACGGCAGTGCTTTAAATATAATCCTATACCCAATCCTACATTTCATGGGCCAAATACAAACCATTTGTCCAACAGAAGTTAAATGTCCAAGGCCTAACATGACAGCTAACTACAGTCATGTAGTTATACATATACACATGAGGATGTTAAACACTCAATACGCAGCTGCAAATACTCAATGTACTCACTGCTAGGATAGCAATAATAGGTCCCGTTAAAGCCCAGTTGAAATTCCGCTTTGTAGAGAGAAAGCATCTGCAAAAGAATCATGTAAACAAGTAAATAAATAATCAATCAAGCAAACCTGTTCTAGAAAAACATTGATCACATGGGAAAATGTGAAAATAATTATGTGTTACGCACACATTTGAGGTAACACCATATCCATCAGAGTAAATTAGTGCAGAAACACCCACTATTACAAATGGAACACCATAGCCAACAAGGTAGAGAATTGGCCTGGGGAGGCCATCTCGTCGGATGACTTGCACCTGGGAGAGCTTCCGTACTAACAAGTGGAGCTGTAGTGCCTCCAGCAACATCCACACAAAACTGGCAACAATTAAGAAGTGGAGAAGCCCTGCCATGACAGTGCAGGCCAGCTGTAGAGACAGATAAATACATTTAAGCTTTATGGACAATTGGAACACAATAGATAATCTTTTGATAATTCTTGGAGTTTAGCCACATTGTACCTTATTATCAGTGTATTTGTCATTCCACAACAAGAGCAGTTGTGAAAAAAACAGGTTGAGGCAGAGGTGGAGACGGGCTGTGTTGTTAATTTTGGGATTCCAGCTGCACAGAAGGAAGGTAAAGATGGCCAAAGCCAAGAAGAATAGTCCAATAATCACACATACCCGGTTCAGCCACTCTAAAAAAGGATTTGATGGTGTAGGCTGAAAATGAGACATATGAAGATTGTGATTAAAATGACCTTACTGCATATTTTTCTTAGTATGCAAGTAACTATTCAGGTCCCTTCACAGTTGGCTTTGGGACAAACCGCTGACAACCCTTTAGCTCCCAGACACACAGATTTACTAGACCACAATTACTTCTGGAAAGAATGTTATAAACTGGCTAAATCAACCTGTACCAAGTTTTTATACACTAGCTAAGGAGATTGTTTGTGGCCAAGGGAGTTTCCACAAAGTACCGTATTCAATTTCTAAAATTTTTATAACAGTTTTTGGGTTTACAAGAATTTTTCCCTACGTATTGCCATTCTGAGTCACTCAGTGTTTGCTAATAGAAAAAAAGAGTTATTTTATCAAATTAAATTACTTCTACAACACAATGAAGTGAAGAAAAGACAAAGTCTGTGCATCCACCACTCAAAATCAAATTAATAATAAGTTCATCAAAAAAGAAGAAGAAAAAAATATATACCTCCCCAATCTGCATGATCAGGGCGAATGTAGAAAGGTGAGAACAGCTGCAGATTGTATAGTTTTCATTAGAGAATGCAACCCAGCAGCCTTCCTCTGACCAGCTCATAGACTTTCCTTCTACAGTTTCTGTGGTTTTCCAGTAAACACAACTGACTGTTCCTGTTTCTGGTACTTCCTGAAAAAGCAAAGAAATGGTAAATGGTAAATGGCCTGTATTTATATAGCGCTTTACTAGTCCCTAAGGACCCCAAAGCGCTTTACATATCCAGTCATCCACCCATTCACACACAAAGAAGAAACATTAAAAGTCTGTATCCCTCTGCATTAATAGATGTAGAGTTGAGATTCTGCAGCTGTACCTTCCTATGGTAGATAGTAAAGTTGACAGGCTCTGTGAGGTTAGTGTTATTAACTGGTATTATGGCTGTGATAACATCCGAACACATATCTGTCTTTTTCTCTGTTTGGAAATACTGATGACTGAGAAGACTCTCCATCCCATTCAGTGTCATAAAAGCAGCTGTTGCAGATCCTGGGAGTTTTCGCATCACAAAAGAAATTGAAAACCATTTGTTAAATAAAAACAGTTTGGATTTGTCAATATATTTAATTTTTAAAATACTCTCTCACCATTGTTAGCACGAGCTATAGCCTGCAAGTTGAAGTCCATGGTATTTCCATTAGCAGAGAGGGAGGTATTCCAGTTATCCTTACTCCCTGGACCAATGGCCAGCAGGCTCAGATCTTACAAATAGATAACAATCAGTCAATTCATACCAACAGTAATTTTAAATATAGTCAAGCTACAAAATATTAGAATTTAACTTACCCACTGTCGAAGAGTGCACTTCCTTTTTGGTTTGGTTTTCGGTATGTGGAGTCATTGCAACAACGATATACTCTGAAAGGTCAAGAATTGCATTGCCCGTCTCCCGATCTCCTTCACTACTCACCTTGCTTTGTGCGGCTCGTGGTCCAACACCGGACACGGCCTGCAAAAATGTAAATCATTTTAATCAGTGAAACACATAAATGTAAATACAGACATGGAATATGGTATGTTTTCTTTGGCTGGACATTAAGTACCATAGATGCAGCAAAGCTGTTGGCTACCGTCTGCAAACACATTATGAAGAAAAGAGAGAAAGGCGTTAGATAAAATGTACTGTGGTTTACTCAGTACATCACATAACATATTATTTTTAGTTACAAATATCTGAATATATAACAAAGCACACTCTGGCTTACAAGCATTACTTTTGAACTACATACCGCTTCTGGTATGAAGGCACCTGTATTGTTTTTCAGGTCATCTTGCATATTGCTGATGAACGATATTTCTTTTGTCAGACCCTGCATTGAATGTGCAGTATTAGTATTCATTTATTACAAAGCACTGTCTGGTAATTGTCATGGTTTAATTTCCTGTTGCTTTATTTGAATGGAGCTAAACATTGGTTTAAACATTGTTATGCATTGGTGACAAAAAAATAAGGCACCTTTAAAAGGTAAATATTTCGATGGGTCTCACCTCTTTGACTGGAACTTTATTTAGAGCATCTTCAACGCCTGTCAGTAAATTAAAAATGTGAACATCAAATGCTCCCTCAAACCAAATAAATAACCTTAAAACAATTCAAAATTATGGTTGAAACTGACTCACTTTGACAATATGTGACATTCAATATCCAGGCAACGATTCCAGTTGTGGGGAACAATCCATCGGGGCAGGAACAGTAAAAGGTACCCGGTACATTAGTGCACACAGTCATTTTACCACATATACCGGGTGTCTCAGTGCATTCGTCAATATCTGCAGTATAGAGAGCACACACACACACACACACACACACACACATGCAAGGCAATCTGTTTTTAATTGATCATTTGATCAAACTGCTGCATTTAATCATATTTGAGCTGCTATATGTCAAAACACCAAACAAGAGCACAAACCTCTGCATGGGTTATCATAGCTGGCTATAAAGTCTGGGTTGTTAATCCGATAACCAGGGATACAGGTGCACAAGTAAGATCCAATTGAATTTGAGCAGTTACAATCTGGTCCGCAGATGTCTATACATGTACGACACACTGGTAGGATACACTCATTAATATCTGTTGAAGTACATGAATTAAAAAAATATATGTTATCAACAAAAGAAGCCATATATTCTTTTCTGAGAAACAAAAATTACATCAGCGGATGCCTGGACATGTTTCTATGACAACAATAAACGCATATTTGGAGGAATCTTGGCTAGTCTGTCCGATTAGGTAATAATGGAAAAGAGGCTATTCTGTTAGTTTCAAATCTAACAAGGACAGGTTGTGCAGTTAAATTGTGCTAGCAATGCCAAATCTGGATAGTATGTTTTCATGTTTTATTTATAATAGATTAAATTTAATCTTTGCATAGTTTCCACATTTTGTGACAATGTGTTCCGTCTTTCCTTTTTTTTAAAAAAAAAAAAAGTCTGTATGATTTTAGCCAAGCCATGACATTGCCAGTGCTTCATTGAACACTTTGATAATTCATCATTAATTCATCCTTCTGACACTAAAACAGCAATGACCCTGTGATTTAATGTATTTTGTCAGCCTAGGCCTTTCTTTACTCAGTATAACAATCTTGTGACATTGTAGTGGTCACATAAATACTTTTGAAATAGCAGGGAGACACAGAGACAGAGAGAGAGAGCAAACACAAGTGACTTCAAATATAAATAAATCAATTTTCACATACCAATACAGACGTTGGTCTCATTGGGTTGCTTAGTTTTATCCTTTGGTTCAAAACCCACCTTACAGCTACAGGAGTAATTTCCAGGCAGGTTTTCGCAGATAGAATATGGACCACATATCGTTGAGTTGTAACACTCATCAACATCTGAAGTTAGAAAGTTACAGCTAGTTCTTATCACACTGCATTTTAAAGTTGTAAAAGTACAAACCACCCTTTCACAGAAACTCATACAACTCTTAATATATTATGCATACAAATATTCTGTTGTCACACTCAGTAATTAACAGTAATATGAACAGTCCAATGAAGTTCACTTGATAGAATATTGTAACGTGCAATACAGACCTTGGCAAATAGGGGACATCTTATAATCAGCCCTAAATCCTTTAGAGCAGTTGCACACAAAACTTCCTATGGTGTTGTAGCAGGTCCCGTATGGCCCACAGACACCACTAAGACATTCATCAATATCTACACAAAGAACAATTAAAAAGTGAATATAAAACAAACTAAACAGGATTATTTCTGTGTTTGTTTGTTTGATTTGTACCTTCACAGCTAGTGGTCAGTTTACTTTTTAGTATTGGCTTTGATAGTTGAAATCCTTCCCAACAGTTACAACTGTATGACCCAACTGTATTGTGACAGTTGGTATTATAACCACAAATTCCTTTAGTCCTTGTGCACTCATCGATATCTGGTAAGATGATATACAATTAGCAAATTGCAAACTTTAAAAACATATTAGTCCAGATGATGCACTTGCTTCTGAGTGTCTGTTTATAAATAACAGCTTTTACAATTACTGGTGTAAACATTATAGGTCTAGATTTCTGTAACGATCTTGAAAATTATGTATTTTCATATTGATCGTAATATAAAAAAAATATATAAATATTGCTGTTTTGAAAATAACATCTTGTTTTTAATGTACTATAATTTCTTACCAATACAGCCATATGATGTTGAAGTAGGCGGGTTGTCTGGAGGCATTTCATATCCATCATTGCAAATGCATCCCCCACCTGCTGTGCAATTACCCAATGGTCCACAAGACTTTTCAGTACACTTACTATGATCTAAATAGATATAAAATCATGGTACATGTTCAATATTATGAATAACATAATATTCCCAATAAATAATATATTTTTTATTTTATATATTAGGATAAATAATAATATTATATATATTATTTATATTAAGAAAAAAATCATGAATGCAGCATGCATTGCTCATAAAAATGAATGAGTATGATATTTTAACAGACATGTTACTTGCTTGTGCGAAGCACAAAACAGTTCATAGCTGGCAAGTTGTTTCACATCTTTACTAGTTTTCAAAATACTGCGGCCTAATCAAATGAAGTTTAGTGTAGCCATCTTTTTAAGAATGCAAATGATGTTTTTTCCCATACAGCACCAATACAAACACCTACATCAAAGAATACGTCTGTTTTAATCTAATATTTGATTTTTCTGTTCTATTCTGTGTAACTTGTTTTTTTTTTTTTATTGTTATTTCAGTATTATATTTGCTTAAAAAATATTGTGTAACTGCATCTCAGTGGAAAGATGCCTATTACTTTGTCAATGTAGTTTACTCCCAGACTCTTTTAGGTTGTATCCATCACAAAATATTTTTTGTGAGTGAAGAAATTCATCAACACAAGGCATACACTCACAAGACAAAGATAATAAGTAATTGAATAAGTCTTTGAAAATGCTTAAATCTTTTTGGAGCATCAAACAAGTTAATAAAAGTAAAAACTTATTTTAACACAGATTAATAAAATATAAAATTCTGAAATAATCAGTTAATTTATTAAGAGAAAAAAAAGTAATCCAAACCTTCCTGGCCCTATTTGAAGCATTTCCTCCCTTTATTAAGTCATGAATTCACAGGTATTAACAGTTAACCGGATCTTTTGTAAAAGCTAAGTTCAGTTCCATTAGCTATGCCTGGATCCAATTACTGCCAGAACTCTTGAACCATAAAATCACTTGTCTTACAAAGTGAAATAGGCTAAAAACTCTCTAAAAGCTACATATCATGCAGCTAAGAAACAATGTAATTGACATGTATCAGCCTGGAAAGGTTTACAAAGACATTTCTAAGACTTTGGAACTTAAGTGACAGCCATTATCTAGAAACCTTCCCTGGAAAAATCCAGGGTGCCAAAATTACTCCAAGAGAGCATCAACAGCTCATCGTGGGGTTCACAAGTGAAAACACAACAACATCTAAAGACCTGCACTACACACTTAATTTCAGTTAAGGTCCCAGTCATGATCCAACAATAAGAAAGAGACTGAGCAAAAATGTGAGAGTTTCAAGGAGAAAACCACTACTGAGCAAAACAGAAAGGTTCGTCTTACATTTGTTAAAAACATTTTTGATTAACCCTCGAAGTCTTTGAGGAAATATTCTGTTGACTGATGAGACAAATGTTGAACGTTTTGTAAGGTTTGAGGCTTATTCTAGCATAAAACTAACACAGAATTCAGAAAATGTGATCCTAGTTTGAGTCAAATACAGTGGTGGTAGTGTGGTGGTCCGGGAGTTGCAGCAGGACAATAATCCAAAAAACACCACCAAAATCACCTCTGAATGGCTCAAAACATACCAAAACCAATGGAATGGGTGAATCAAAGTCCAGAATCAGACTGAGATGCTTTTGGTGACCTAAACAGGTTTTAGCTGAAAACCATCTACAGTGTAGCTGAATTAAAACTTGCAGTTCTTGATGCCAAAGGGGGCAAAACCAGTTATTACATTTAGGAGGCATTGGCTTTTTTACACACGGCCATGCTGGTTTTGACAGCATTTTTTTGTAATTTAAATCATCATCATCATTTTCAGATGCATTTTGGGCTTATATTATCATTATTATTATTATTATTATTATTATTATTATTATTATTATTATTATTATAAAGACGTTTTGCATTATTTGCCTATCAAATATCACTAATGGCAGTTCTGGCGTTACATAAAGTTTGAAAATGTTTCTTAATTGTCCAAATGAGAATTGATGTTTCGAAACTTTTATTTCGTATTTTGTGTATTTTGTAAGTAACGTTTGCTCGTAAGATGTTGCCTGTAAAATACAAATTTAAACACATCATGTACATTTCACACAATTCTTTAAACCAATAAAACTTCAAATTAAAATTATACACACAAAAAATGTTTATACTCACAAGTTACATATACCATGTCGGGAGCTGGGAGTTTATCCTCTGGTTTATACACATAGAATTCTCCTGGACAGAGGGCCACACTCACTAAAAAACTTTTTTGATTACACCCTTTTGCAGTCCCATTTGTCGGATACAGAGACAAATTAGTTGGTAAGGGAAATGGTATAAAAATGGGGACAAGTGTAGCACCAGTTTGGACTGTTAGACAGGATGTAATAACTGTGTCTCCACCGATCCCCGTAAAGCGCAACCATTTGCCAAGAAAATCGGTATCTTTTTGGGAATAACCAGTAAAGGGGGTAGATGCAAAGGCTCGGTTCCGCCATGGTTCATTTATCTCAATGTATCCATCACAAGAACCTGCAAATAACAAGCAAGCATTGGTATCATAGTAGTTATTTTACACGTTTTTGGAGGATTTGCTGTGGGTTTTTTAGTATTTGCTGTAGCAGAAAATCTTACATACCAGGAGGAAAATCACAAGAGACAGGTATGATAAACAAACCTACCAAAGGGAAAAATACTGGTGAATGAACTAGTTTTCATTGCTTTAAAAGGTGATTTTTCAACAGCTAAAACCAAAAACTAAAACTTTTGCGATTAAAGTATTGTAAACATTGACTGAAATTTACACATATCTTTGTGAAATGCTACCTAAAGTCATAGTAACTGTTTATAATTTACCATTATTTGATTAGAAATATGTGTCTTTGAATCCAGAATCTAAACTAAAAATTTGTTCCATCTTAATAATCTAGTTTTCTCATTAAAATTAGCACTGACATCAATTTAATACCTTTAAAATTATTTTCTCTGTCAAATTCACTTACCCAGAAAAAGTGACAAGACACAGTCCATAGTGACAAGTCAAGTCTCCAGATCTGTTCTGAATGTTCACATTGTAAAACATGAACAACACCCAAATATTGCTTTTAAAAGCATTATGTGAATGCAAAAACCAATGCAAATTCACCAACTTGTGTTGACTATGTTAAGGACCTAGGAAAGAAACATACACTGTTGACTGCGGGATTTTTATGTTGTCTTTTTCATGTTTGTGAAAAAGTGTTTTCAGGTTTGTGAAGCATTTATTCTTTTCTTTAGTTCCTTTCTCAGATCTCAAAGACAATGAACACAGTTATACTTAAAATTCCCAAAACGAATCCTGTAAAATCTGGACCAAATCAATTTAGAGACTAAGGACTTTTAAAGGACACTTCAAAATTGATCAAATAGCTATTTCATTTGTGAAATTAAAAAAATAGGGGCTGTCCTGCTTGTCCTACTTTTTTTTCTGTAGGCCATCTCGTATTTCTGATCTATTGAATATTTGTCCTTTCACACAAAAAAAAACATTTCAAGCTTTCAGTCAAAACCTGCATCAGAGCTCACTCCTACTTCGAAACGAACCGTTTCAGTGTTTTGTGTATTCTAATTCATATGTACACGATCAGTGCCTGCATTTGCTTTACATTACCAACTACTCCTCCTTCAGGCTGCCCTCCACCAGTGCCCTACTGTTTGCTCTCATCAAGCTGCAGTAATCATGGCACCTGCATGAAAAATGTAGCCATACTGTGCTTCAGGGGGGCTGTATTTCAGGCCTGTAAAAAGGGCAAGACTCCTTCCTTTCCTCATGCCAAAAAGGCACCCATTTGTAAACCTTATTATGAGACATTGATAATTAGTGACCAACTTTCTTCCTCCTAAATTCTAAATTAAAGTAAATAATGTATTTACTTTAAAGTCATTTAAACAGTGACAAAAAAACAGAACTTTGGGTGTCAGGTGACTTTATTGAGTCAAATTAAGCAGTATGTAAATCCCACAAGCAACCACTTTAATAGCATTAACAGCAGTTTATTGTGTCTTGTAAAACTGTGCATTACAAGCCACTTGTACAATAGTTGACTCCAACCACTGAATCAATCATTGGTCAATTGCTGATCAATCGTCATCAAGCAACTTTAAATAAGCAAAACTAAAACTTAAGTAAGCAAATGTTTTCTTAACAACTAGCTTTATTAAGGAAAAAATGCTGTCCAAACCCTCCTGACCCTGTGTGGAAAAAGTTATTGTCCTCTAGCCCTAATAACTGGTTGTGAAACCCAAGATCTGATGTATGATTTGGGCGCACCTATATCTGGCCATAACCTTTTCAAAGTAAAGTTGAAAATTTGGGAGAAACACTTGGGACATTTAATCAGCAAGTAGTAGTTTAAAACACTTTCTAAATAAGTTTAAACAAGTATTACATAAAATGCACTAATTTTTCATGACAGAAAGAACTTATAAGGTTGATTCACAGTACAAATTCAAATATTTGACAAGAAAGTAAACAGTTGCCAGCAGAAAAGTATATAAATCTTCCATTTCCATCTTTTCCTTCACTTATTTATCAACATCACCCTCTGTGCTCTTGAGGGATGTCCAAGTCCTCGGACACTGATGGTGCATTTCTCTGTCAAA
Source organism: Aulonocara stuartgranti (assembly GCF_965226115.1). Lineage (NCBI taxonomy): Eukaryota > Metazoa > Chordata > Actinopteri > Cichliformes > Cichlidae > Aulonocara > Aulonocara stuartgranti. The sequence goes on from NC_138942.1 coordinate 19,090,125, forward strand.
AAGTAGTGCAGATACTTTAGAAAAACTAAAAAAAATTGTTACAAAAGGTTTAAATCTATTACAAGCAAAGCAACGCTTTATGCGGTCACATTTGCAACACAGGTTAGCTTTTAAATTTAAAAAGTCTTATTGGTCAAGTGACTGCTATGCGAAACTTACCACTGAGCCGCCTTCTCTGGTCTTGTTGAAAGAACAGGTCAGCCATTTGACATACTCATCTCTAATCTAGAATATGAAATAAATGCACATTTTGAAAAATAAATGAAATAACTCTCACTATAAAACTCATAAAAAATACTACCAATATGTTTTAACTAGAGATGATGTTAAATCACAGAGCTGGTCATTATTAAACAGGTGTTTAATGTGGTGCATTCCCTATAGATAGATCCATAAAGCCACAGAGCCATTGCTAGTGGGGCAGAGATTAGCTTTTATTTAACTACATTTTAACTTAATTTTTTTTCTCTTATAAAGAATACATCTATTCGCTTCCGCTTATCCTTTTCAGGGTCGCGGGGTGCGCTGGAGACTATCCCAGCTGTCGTAGGGCCAGAGGCAGGGGTACACCCTGGACAGGTCGCAGGCTGTCGCAGGGCTAACACAAAGAGACAGACAAGCATTCACACTCACATTCACTCCCGCATTCACACCTATGGGCAATTTAGATTACTCAATTAACCTATTCCCACTAAGTGCATGTCTTTGGATGGTGGGAGGAAGCCGGAGTACCCGGAGAGAACCCACACAAACACGGGGAGAACATGCAAACTCCACACAGAAAGACCCCGGCCTGATGGTAGAATTGAACTCAGGAATAATATAAAGAATGAATTATAAAAAGTTTGACATACAGTATGTAAGAAAAGTGTTAAGAAACACTGGTATAACGAGTCTACCTCCTTGTTGAGGACACAGTGGACAATGTAGAGAAAAGTACCCTGCTGGGAGTTCAGAACTATAAAAGCAACCTGAAAGAACAGGTTCGTCTGGTACAGGCCAAGAATCCAGGTACAGCCAAGTATAACAAACTGGGCCAGTATCTTGAACAAAATCAACCTGCAAACAGAACAACAGAAGGTTTTTACAGTTCTTTACAAAACATTGGAGCAGGATGTTAAATAAAAAAGTCAGTATGCTAAATGAATTCATTTCTCTACTGTAACTGCACTTATAGTCAAACAGGAAGACATGTTTAGTCTCTAGAGATGAACTGATTGTCTGGCAAGGGAAAGGTATCTCCCGATTTCCAGTCTTCTCTGGTCCAGAAGGGGGACTGGCTGGTCGGCGTCTTGCGCATACATTTCATGAGCAAATTGTTACAAACTACTACTTCTACACACTCACAGTGCACAAATAAAAAATGATTTACTTGCACATGGAAACGCATGCAAATAGTTGTGTGCACACTCACAGGCGCATGCCAACAAGTTGTCAGCATGGAAACTCCCCACCACGAGTGAAGACACAAAGTTCGCCAAAGTAAACGACCACAGAAAATGTTTGTTATGACAAACCTGATCAAACACTTAACTCTGTACTTTTTAAAAATTAGCCAACAAATGAAAAGTGAGTCAAGCTAAACTATTCAGAGCTCAGAACCAACCACAAGTAAGAGAGTCAGGCAAGAGCTGTGAAAGGAAAATTACAGACAGGTGAGAAAAAAGGGGAAAGGGTTGATGTCCTCTCATCCGGGGAATTCATAAGTATACGGGAAAATGATGCAAGTGTCTGATATAAAGGTATACAACAGCTAATTTCTATTCAATTATTAGCATGCTTGAAAGAGAAAATCCTGTAACTTACTGAGTTTGGAGCAAAAGTTTATTTATCTATTTATTTATTTTTTATTATGCAAATAATATTTTGCATTGAAAAAAGTTGATTATTCTTTTTATATAATGTCAGTTGTAGTTGAAATAGGGAAAAATCTGTGTTGTCATTTAGCAAATAATCAGAATCAGAATGGAAATCGCACTTAGTCTGGAGTCTCTACTGAGTGACATTTTTTTTTAAAAGCTGCACAAAAATCTTAATGATTACTCAGAATTTGAACTTGCTTTTTAAACAAACCTCAAACTTACTTTGTATCTTTGGACTGAGAGATATCACTTTTTATGTTAGCCAAGGTGGGCCGCAGACTCCATAAAGTTGCACCAAACAGGTAGCAATTCATCTGATAAAATAATCAGATTTGTAATTTAACTTTGAGACAAATTATCATTATAAGAAAAAAATGTAATGTGTAATACAGTTCTAACACAAAAATAGACACACAGCAAGGATCGCTATCACTGGCCCTGTTAAAGCCCATTTGAAGTTTCGTTTTTCTGACAGCCAGCATCTGCAATTCAAACGCACATCAGAGACCATTATCCAGTCTTGTACATTTAGTAATAAAAGGATTTAATGCATAAATCGGTGCATTGCACTGTGTCTGACTTACACATTAGCCTCAGTACGTCCATATCCACCAGAATACATCAGTGCCGAAACACCCACAATCACAAATGGAACACCATAGCCAATCAGATAGAGAAGAGGCCTGGGGAGGCCATCTCTTTGAATGACTTTCACCTGGGAGAGCTTCCGTACCAACAAGTGGAGCTGTAGTGCCTCCAGCAACATCCACACAAAACTGGCAACAATTAAGAAGTGGAGAAGCCCTGCCATGACAGTGCAGGCCAGCTGTAGAGACAGATAAATATGTTTAAGCTTTATGGACAATTGGAACACAATAGATAATCTTTTGATAATTCTTGGAGTTTAGCCACATTGTACCTTATTATCAGTGTATTTGTCATTCCACAACAAGAGCAGTTGTGAAAAAAACAGGTTGAGGCAGAGGTGGAGACGGGCTGTGTTGTTAATTTTGGGATTCCAGCTGCACAGAAGGAAGGTAAAGATGGCCAAAGCCAAGAAGAATAGTCCAATAATCACACATATCCGGTTCAGCCACTCTAAGAAGTCATTCTGTGGCACAGGCTGAAAATGAGATACATGGATACTGATGAAAATGGATGTAAATTTGGCTATAACTGTGCTTGACTTATTGGCTTATTGAAATGCTTTAAAGCTGACAAATGTCTAAGATCCAGGAGATTTTTTAAGAGCAATTTTTGTTGAGATATCATCTGAATTTCAGGAGCGCCCCCTCTGGCCTCAGGCTATAAAAGCCCCCCTTCTCCAATACCTGCTGTTCTCATTTTCATGCCCCCCCCCCTTCCTTTTTTCTTTCCTCTCTTCTCCTGTCCTCTCCTCTCTTCCTTTCCTCCCTTTATTTCTCGTTAGTACAGGGGCCTTCAAGGCCTTCCCCAAACCGCAGCACTAATCACACTCCTTCATCCCTCATTGCTCATCGTTACCAAGGGAGTGGTCCCTGCTAGTGAAATGTTGTGTCTCTTTCTAATTCTGCATATGCCAAGAAGTGTGGGATAAACTGTCTAAAACTGGGTGTGTAAAGTGTACTATACTTGTTGACAAAGCAGTTTGACAGAATACCAAATTAAAGTTCTACAGAAATTTTGACTGATTACAAAAAAAAATTTCTTCCACTTAAAATGTAAAAAGGGATTTAACCGCTTATATACACTGCATGTTTCCATTTGTCAAATTGTGGAGTTTTAATCAAATCTGAAAAATGTACAAGTATGTTAAGTCCTGTAAGTAATAAGACTTCAACCTTACCAACATGTAACTGACATACCTCCCCAATCTGCATTATGAGAGCAAAGGTAGAAAGGTGTGAGCAGCTACAAACAGTGTAGTTTTTGTGAGAGTATGCAACCCAGCAACCCTCTTCTGACCAACGCATCGTCTCTCCATTTTGTCCACCTTCTGCTTCTCCGGCTTCCCAGTACACACAAGTGACCATTCCATTATCTGGTACTTCCTAAAAAAAAAAAAAAAATAGGCAAAGGCAAGAATAAAAAGTCTGATTCTTTTTCAATACATGCAGTGGTGTGAAAAGTGTTTGCCCCCTTCCTGATTTCCTGGTGTGTTGCATATTAAACACAAATGTTAATATTGGACAAAGAGAGAAAGACATCATACCACGATCTAAAGAAACAACGGAGAAACAAAGTCACTGATAGCTATGAGTCTGGAAAGCTTCCTGGCTTCCTCCTGGAGTGACTGGGCTACCAAAATTACTCCAAGAGCACATTCACAACTCATCCAGGACGTCACAAAAGAACCCAGAACAACATTAAAGAACTGCAAGCTTCATGTCTCAGTTAAGGTCAGAGTTCATGCTTCAAGAATAAGAAAGAGACTCGGCAAAAATGTCATCCACAGAGGAGTTCAAGAAATAAAACAGTTCTGACCAAAAGGCTCATCTTACCTTTGCCAAAAGCCCATTTTGATGATCTTGAAGACTTTTTGGAAAATATTTTGTGTACTAATGAGATTTGAGTTCCATTACATCTGGGGTTGTTGTGGTGCCTTAGGATCTGAAAAACCATGAATTCTGCTGTTTACCAAAATATCCTGAAGGAGAATATCGTCCATCTGTTCAAGACCTCACTCTGAGGCACGCTGATGATGATTCAAAATTATCCAAAACACATCAGCAAGTCCACCTCCAGCTTAAGAAAAACTAAATTAAGACTTTGGAGTGGCCAAGTCCAATTCCTGACCTTAATCAGATTGAGACGCTGTCGATCAAAAACCCTCCAATGTGGCTGAATGAAAACAATTCTGCAAAGACGAGTGGGCCAAAATTCCTCCACGGAGCTGTAAAAGACTCATTGCCACGTATTGCAACACTTGACTACAGTTGTTGCTGTTAAAGGTGACCCAGCCAGTTATTAGGGTTAGGGGGCAATTACTTTTTTTCCCCTTAATGACAAATACCTACACTTAGACACTGCATTTTGAGTTTACTTGCATTATCTTTGTCTATTATTTATATTTGTTTGATGATCTGAAACATTTAAGTGACAAACATACTAAAAATCCAGGAAAACAGGAAGGGGGCAAACACTTTCACAACACTCTATATGTACAATCTTGATGCTACACCTTGTGTTGAATTGTAAAGTTGACAGGCTCTGTCAGGTTGGTGGTGTTTATTCCTGGTATTATGGCAGTTAAAACATCTGAGTACATCTCTGTCAAATTCTTGGTTTTGAAGTATTGATGACTGAGAATGCTCTCCATCCCATCTAGCGTCAGAAAGGCGGCTGATACAGAACCTGGAAGTGGTCACATCACAAAAAAACCCAACAACAACAACCACATTCATCTTGATGCACCTGTGTCAGTCAACATTTTTAAAAAAAGCTCTTACCATTGTTGGCCCTAGCTAGATCCTCCAAGTTGATTTTCATTTCGTATTCCTTGGCAGAGAGGGATGAACTCTTGCTATCATAGCTCAATGAACCAATGGCCACTAGACTCAAATCTTGAACACAGATATGCATTCATTATGTTTGTATTTACTAAGAACTCAAATTTGACCTATTAGTGTAAAGTTGAGCTTGGTCTTACCCACTGTTGAAGTGTGCATTTCCTTTTTTATTTTCGTCTCAGTCGACGGAGTCATTGCAACAACGAGCTGCTCTGAGAGGCCAAGAATAACACTACCAGTCTCCCCGTCTCCTTCACTGCTTGTGCTGGTAAGTGTTCCAACACCTGAAACCATCTACAGAAGACTTGAGTTATTGTAATGAACAAATAAACAAGCAAATGAAATGAATAAACTGGAAATATAAAGCTATGACTCTGCTTTTTAGTACCATAGATGTAGAAAAGCAGTTTGCAACTGTCTGCAAAGATGTCAAGAACGGAGAAAATTGCGTTAGATAAAAAATAACTGCCGGGTTTTCTGTGCATCACGTTACATCCTATTTGTTGTGTAGCATTTACAAGTTAACGTTTTTAACTACGTACCACATCCGGTAAAAGGACACCTGTATTGTTCTTCAGGTCTTCACCCAAGTTTTCAAGGAAAGCTCTCTCTTTTGTCTTATCCTGAAATTAACGTTTGGGTTTAGTTTATGTTTGCTACACGATTGCATCTTTAAAAAACGGGGATTTATGTTTTGTATAACTGTCTAATTACAGTCGAATGTATTACTGTGAAAAAGTGATCTTTATCAAAGAACTAACTTACAATCAAAATCATGAAACATAACGGGTTATTAATGAACTTTGTTATGCATTAAAAAGTTAGCCAGTTAGCCTCTAAAACATAAATCACCACGAGTCTTACCTTATTAGGTTTGATTTCATCTAGAATGTCTTCAAGGCCTGTCAGTAAATTAAAAAAATACATTTAAATTCTAAACACTTTTGAAAATCTAAAATGTCTTTGAAGTCAGCTTTGCTCACTTTTACAAAAAGTGATGCCCGCCTTCCAAATTACACCAGTTGATGGGTAGAATCCATCAGGGCAGGAACAATAGAAGGTGCCTGGTGCATTAGTACACACAGTTTGGTTACCACACAGTCCAGGAGTTTCACTGCACTCATCTATATCTAAAGCGGTGAGAGAAACACAAGGGGCTGTTTTTCTTGCTTGTTTGTTTTTTGGAAATTATATATTTATTTGCTTTTGGAAACAAAAGAGCATAGGAATAGCAAATACCATTGCATGGGTTAGCAATGCTGGCTATAACATGTGGATTGTCCACTCGATAACCAGTAAGGCAGGTACAGTTGTAAGATCCAATTGAATTTGTGCAGTTACAGTTTGCTCCACAGATGTTCAACACATGGTCAGCACACTCATCAATATCTGTAACACACATTTAATCAAATTCAAGCTGCAGGTCAAAAAATACTACGGCAGGTTGTGAGACTGAACCTGTTTCTTTTGTATATATTCTGCATTTTTTCATATTAAACTGCAGTCTCTTTGCCTATATCTACAGTTTTCAGCTAGTGCCTTTGTAAATATGTTGTAAATACCAGTGCATATGTTGGTCATGCTGGGTTCTTTGGATTGATCAGTTGGTGCGTAACCTGGTATACACCCACAGGTATAAGCTCCAGGTGTGTTTGTGCAGATAGAATCAGGGCCACAGATAGATGAGGTTAGACACTCATCATTATCTGAAAAGAAGACAGTCAGTGTAAACAAATTCAATTTATGTTCTTTGTGTACTGAAAATTACACTTAATATGCTTTTCTAATTATGTTAATCACTCAAAGAACTTTATGCTACAAGCTATATTCACTCAAACACACAAAAGGATTTTCCTACCAAACACATGACATAAATAATAATACAGACCTTGGCAAACAGGGGTTGCATCTGATTGAATGTGAAAGCCTTCATTGCAGTTGCACACATAGCTTCCAATTGTATTGGTGCAGGACCCATATTGCCCGCAGATATTGGCAAGACATTCATCAATATCTAAACATACCACAGTTACCAAGTTAAAATCTGCATTAAAAATAGATTTTGTTATTTTGTGTTTTTATTGGTACCTGTGCATCCATTGGACGTTCCAGGTGGCAGTGTTGGATCTGCTACACTGAAACCATTCAAACAGGTGCATATATATGACCCGACGGTGTTCTTACAATTTGAGTTAGGACCACAAATCCCTGTAGTCTTCTGGCACTCATCAACAGTGTTGGGACTAACGCGTTATTAAGTAACGCGTTACAGTAACTACGTTATTATTGTGGTAACGAGCACGGTAACTAGTTATTATGCCAAAATCAGGAACGCGTTACTCGTTACTGGGATTTAGATAGGGTCGTTACTCGTTACTTCGTGTGGTGGCTATCGCGGAGTTTCCACAGATTCAGTAACATTAGCAAGTGGTGGAAGCAGCAGGTGGATGAAGGAAAAGGGACGCAGAATGAAAAGAGACCCGAGGCGGCCGCCGGTCCAAGTGTGAACTGAACTTCAGGTAAGAAGTTATGACCTGCAGTCTCTCTGGGTCAGATATGAACCAAGTTTAGGTGGAGTTTATTTTCGTTATTCTGACTTTTTCCGTACTGCGTGCTAGCTAGCATGACGGAGTTTCTATACAGCTGGGTGGTGCTATGAAGTTAATGATGTTGAACTTTATTTTGTTCATAAGTTATTAGAGTTGCCAACCGTCCCGTCTGGTATTCAGAGAAAATATTACGCGTTTCTTATTGAGGTGAAAAGGAACAGTTTGTCCCGTAATTCAGCTACAATGAAAAAGACACAAACCTGGAGTTATTCTGTGTCTTTGCTGCACAGCTGCCTCTTCTCCTCTCATTCTCCCCCCTCCCTCTCCTGTTTCTACTTCAATCATGAAAACTGATCAGTGATCAGCTGATCGGCTCTCTTGTTTGTTTATCGCTCACTTTGCGCCGAAAGAGGAAACCAGCGGATGTCGCGCTAAACAACAGCAGCACGTTTAAGCTTGATCAGCTATTGTTAGAATTTATTTAATATTAATTTCTAGTATCAGCTGATGTTTGCTGGAGCCACAGCTGCAAAAAAGCTGCTGGTCATGATATCGGTTTGGTTATGTGGTGAGAGGGAAACATGAAGATGAAACCAGGAGATGTCCTTACTGGATCATCAGAGCTGAACAGGTGATGGAGAAACAGGTTTACCCTTTAGGTGACATGAATGAGTTGAAGGGAAGTTATGAACTGTTTCTGAGAGACAAATAACCCCAGGATCCTTTTTTAGGTAGCTGACAGCTGGTAACTGTGCAGGTGCGGATCTAGCAAAGTGTTGCCAGGGGGGCATGTAGGGCATTAACAGGGAGAGGTGGGCACAAGGAAATACTTTTCTTTCTTATTCTCATTTAAAATGCCTAGCTTTTAAAAAATAATTATCTGAATCTTACAACAAACGATTGATAGATTGATGCATATATACCATCAAAACAGTGTACATCACTGTCACAACAGTGTTTGTTTTCATTCAAAGGCTTTAAGATTTTTCCTATAATGGTGGGCCGGTCTCTAGTTAAAATACCCGGGCCAATTTTCTGTCCCAGTCCAGCCCTGTATGCAGCTCATCTGCAGTCTGGTGTTGCCTACATCTTCCTATTCAGAAGGCAGAATTTCAGAGTTCTGAGTACAATCGAAAGCACCACGACTGCAGTTTTTGTGTTGGATGTAAAAGGCGCACATGACGCTGTGACGTAGGCTAGAATCATGGCAGCAGTCAATGACGGTCCAGGCGTGGGATTTCTCTCGTGGAAATATGCACATTATCTTTTCCTTTCTATTGGTAGGTGGCACAGTGCACTTGTGGCAAGTAAGCAAGCTAGAAGACTGGCAAAGTTATGGAAGCAACACATTAACAAGAGAATTCTGAGTAAAACCAAAGTTACTTTCCCTAGTAACTAGTTACTTTGAAAGTAACGAGTAACTTGAAGTAACTGAGTTACTTTTGAGAGAAGTAACTAGTAATGTAACTAAGTTACTATTTTAAAGTAACTTACTCAACACTGCTCATCAATATCTGACAAAAAGAATAATAACAAACCAGCTGCAAACTTTAACAGTATTGACATTTAGTGAAGTTTATTTTCTTTTGTTTTTAGTTATTTATTGTTACTTTAGTTTGTTTGTGAAGTTTATTTAGAACAAACATTAGTGTAAATCTTTGTATTATTATCATTCAGCATGGTTCCTATCTCCAAGAGAGAGGCCAGCCATCCTTTGGAGAAGGCTCATTTCTGCCACTTGTATCCACATTCTAAATTTTGTGGTCTCTACCCAGAGCTCTTTGATCAGCTTGATGGCCCCCCTTACCTACAGTGTCCTGGTAATGCTGTGAAAGTTCTGCCAGAGGTGGGAGTTGAAGATCTCTTTGATAGTGGCCTCTCCCAGACTTTCCCAGAGCACCTGCACAATGCAAATCAAATATGTACAATAATTATCACACATAATTTATTACTTTATGGTGATTTTAAATCACATATATTGGCTATTTATTTGTTCATACCAGGAGGAAACACAGTAATAACAGGTATCACAAGCAAACCTGAAACAAAGAAGATAAAAAGTTATAGAAATGTTTAATTAATCTTAAAAATTACTGTTAAATTGTTATACTATTGAAAAGTAATCATTCACGTTACCATCTCTATAATGTCACATACCAACTTCATTTTTACACTTGAATCAAACTGAGGAATGCCTCCAAGACTGTATAATTTTTCTTTTTTAGTAGAATACATTAAGGAACATGACAAAGGATATATTAATGTAGTGCACACGGCATGGAAAGATGTGCTGTGTTTGCAAGTTTAAGTATGCTCTCCAGGTGACAAAATAAATGCTAATCAAAATAGTCATAAAAATAACTACAACAATCCTCATCCACCTACATGGACTGAGTCTTATATAGTGCTTTTCTACTCTACCTGACAACTTAAAGCACTTTATACAACTTGCCTCATTTCCACATTCACACCTATTTATAAAAAAACAAGCATTCTGTTGATGTGTTATTGCTTTATATGTAACATACACACACATGAATACATGGTGGTTCCTCACTTGTTTCTACACATCCTAATCAATGTCCCCTCATCTTGGGTTCACAGTGTGTCTTCTTTCAAAACTTGGCAAAGTAATGACACAGCACAATAACTTGTACTTCCATAAAATTGTTTGATCTTGGAATCTGCAGTTGTTGAGAAATGATCCATAAAGCTTCTGGAATGAGCTTCCCAAAGCCCTGACCTCAAGTCTACTAAAAATATGTGGACTACGCTTTAAAGCCGGGTCCATGCAAATGCAAAAGAGTGGTCAAATATTTGCTATAATAATTTTTTTGAGGGTTACCAAAAGCGTATGTTCAGATGTATTTTTCTTTAGGACTGCCAACAGAACATTTATCAAAGGCAAAATACAATTTCAATCAAAAAGAGCTTTTTTCATTAAAAAAAAAATCTAGATTTTTTTCTGCTTTCAGGTTCTATTTTGAATTGAATGAAAATTACATACCAAGTAGAAGTGACAAAGCAAAGTAATTCATCATCATACGAAACATCGTGTGTCAATGACATCTGCTCGTCAGTCCTGAATACTTGTAGCACACACTGTGAAATTTGAATTGCTTCCCAAAAAAGTTAATCCTGCCTTAAACATGCAAAGAGATAATGCAAATACAAATTGAAGATGATAAAAAAAATACAGTCACTGTGCACCATTTGTAGCAGACATGTTCAAGGATTGCAATTAAAATAGCCCATTATTTAATCACTGCTTATCTTATGCACTGTATCGTGCATACATATATATACACTGTGTATCTGTTTCCCTTTATCATAGCTTTTCGATCTAATCTTGGTCAAATCCATAGTCTTCTTCCTTGCTAACAAGTTTATTATATGACCTTATTATATGACCAGCGACAAGTCGAAGTTAAACAGTCAAATGTGTGATAAAGGATAAACAAGTGCCTATAAGTAATTATTATTAGTCAGTTCAGATTGTTCATCAAATTTTCTCTTTCTTATTAGTGTTTGTAGCATTTAATGTCATGTTTCCTTGGCAGTGCTGTTTTTGTGAGTCAATCAATGTGGATAATGGAAAGTAAAGGCAACAATCAATACTACTTTACTAGTTGACAAGATAAATTTTAAAAATTACACTTCTCTTTTTGTTTTGTTACTTCTGGGAGGGTTTTGATAAGTCATATAGGACAAATTTGTACACGTGTTCTAAGGCCCATGTCAAGGTATGTTCTTGTTATGGTCAGAGCCTGCAATTCAAGCACATGTGACACATTCTTGGGTTTCTTTTGTCTCTAATATTGTGTGTGTGTGTGTGTGTGTGTGTGTGTGTGTGTGTGTGTGTGTGTGTGTGTGTGTGTGTGTGTGTGTGTGTGTGTGTGTGTATAATGTATATCTAATATAAATGAAACAGGGTTGAATTAAACTGCTCCACAGAGCAGGCTATCATTGTAATCACTCGCTAAATCCTCTGTTACACACTAAATGCTATTGACATACAGGTACTATGAGGGATATTTTATGTCTCTTTAATTGCTTCTCACACAGGCAAATTGCATTTATTCACAAAATGAATATTTAAAACTAATAAAACCCTAAAACACACATTTTACTAGTTTATTAGTGCAGATTGTGGATATCATCTTACACACGTGTTTGAAAATGTTGCGTTAAAGGTAGTGCCACTTTCTGGAAATATTTTCCTCGGTGGATGAGTAGTGGGGTGGTAGAAAGAAACTCTTAAACAAGATAAACTGGTGAATACAAGGGAACAAGCGGAACCCTTCAAAGGGACTGGTAGGAACCAATGTCTACAGTAAATGTTTCCTATTGACCATAGAGGCAAACGGAACAAGTGCAATTGGAGTGCACACAGCGGTAAGACGGTATATAATCATTTATGAGCCGATATTTCATATTTAGTCTTTTTAATTTCCAATATTTTTTGCATTGGTCGAAGATGGATAGGTCTCATGAGTTTACAGTGTTCCTGCTTGTTTTCACAGTTAGCTACAGACCGCAGCTACAGCTGCTTGCAAAATGTGGTGCTGCTAAAGCTAACGTACAAAGATATAAACATCAGTTACACCTCGTTTCGTATAACTTTAGCCTAATTTAACTTTAGTCAGTCTTTCTTGTAATATTACAAATGAGTCATGGAAGGGGGATAGGTTTCCTTTATTCTGCCGCGTTTGTTTTAATCCTAAAATTGTCATAACTTGCTGAAAACGCTTATAAAGCATTATTTGAATGTCTTCGTGCAGGGATATCGTACCTTCACAGACCTTTTCGGTTCTCTGTTTCTCAGCTGGATAATCTGAGTTAAAAATAAACACAAACTGACTGAATTATATATTATTATGTATTATCTTATTAGTATCATTACTCTGTTTTCGTAACGGTGTGTCCACCTCGCCTAAAGCAGCTGTTGATGTGGTGTCGTAAATCCAGAGACTGACAACCAACCATGACATCACTGGTAAGCTTTCATTTGACAACACAAAAGTATGTCTTTATTTTCTTTTGATAATTTGATCCACTCTTGTGCTATGTTTAATGCCGTGAATCTACAGTGTTGTGCAAAAGTCTTGAGCCATCCCTCATTTCTCCATGTTTTTTTTCCAAGTAGCCAGAATTAATTGTATTTTTAAGTGGTCTTTGGAAACAGTTCTCCAGGCTTTCTGACGGAGTTTTCTTTGGCTGCTTCGTAAACTCATTTTCAGTCCAGTCCTTGCACCTAATTATTTTCAGAGGAGTTGCTTTTTGTTTTTTGTTTTTTTGTTGGTCGGTTTGTTTGTCAACCACTTAACACTGACCTATTATTCAAGCATGAAAGAGGCAGGTAACACAAAAGATTATCCAGTGTTGTACCTCATTACAGTTCGGCTCATTTCAGTTTGGCTAATTCCAGTTTCCCTTTTTTTTTCTCTCTCTTTTTTCTCTTTCTAAAAACTACATTGACAGCAGATGCAAAAAAAATATTCACTTTTTCCAGTGCTTTTCTCGCTTTTATTTGTCTCCATAGTCTTCCTTGAAAATGCTTTGATCCTTTGTGGTCTTCTTTACATTGTCCAATCAGGTTGGCAATGATTTTAAGTGTCTGATTAGGTTTGTTGTCAAAAAATGAGCTTTGGACGTTCTTCTGGAAGCCTGGGGAACTATTACAGAAGACATCTTGGAAGAAATGACAAGAAAGCTTGGATAAGAGAGTTCAGGCTGTGTTGAAGAATTAAGCAAATTATACTAAATATTGACTTTAAAGTTTGTTACAATTGTACAAACTCCATTTTTACCTTATATGTGGTTTGAGTAAGTTATTGCATTTCCATTTTACTTGTAAATATAAAGGAAGAGACTCAAGACTTTTGAGCTGTACTGGTCCGACATGGCTTTCATGGTGTGCACAGTATTCAAATGTGACAGGCTTCCAACAAGAACACTTTTTCTCTTACAGGGAAGCAGCAGCAGCACCTCAACCACAGAATACATCGTGCGTGTCCCCAAGTGAGTAACACATGTAAATATCCAAAGAGATTTGTGTGCACAGGACTTGCCTTATGTCACTGTTTTGCATGTGTTCATGTGTGTTTTGGTCATTCTAGGTGTCACTTGAAGACGTGCATGTGCATGACTATTAGAAGATGATTGTGACGCAAATGAATTGAGCTCAGTTATATTCTTCTTTTTTTTTTCTTTGCATAGAAACACTAGCAAGAAGTACAATATAATGGCTTTCAATGCAGGGGACAGAGTCAACTGTTCAACATGGACACAGGTGGGCTTCATACTTTAACTACACCTCACAGACAAAGCTTAGGTTTTCAGTATGACAGAGCTAGAGTTGATATGAGAAAGGAATATCAGCCAGTCTTATTCGCCTTAAACAAAAAAAAAAGAGCGAGAAAGATGTGATAAATTTAGGAATGAGTAGGCTGGGGTTTGTTTTTTTTTCACTTTTCCATTGCTCTTTCTCCTTTCCCCAGGCTCGTATGGAAAGAGATATGAGTGCTCGGAAGATATATGGGGAGGAAGAGACCCCTGAAGGCGCAGCAGGTAGTGAGTTTGGCAAAAAGCAGCGCGAGGAAGCTCGTCGGAAGAAGTTTGGTATCGTCACGCGTGAATTCAAAGTGGAGGACCAGCCCTGGATTCTCAAGGTTAATGGTAAAGCTGGCAAGAGGTGAGTAGAGAGACTCCCTCTGAGTTACTCTCCAAAAGTGTTGGTAATGCAAGATAAAATTATGTATTATAAGAGTTATTATTTAGAGAAATCTCGGTGACTTGATGTCTGTAAAGAATGTTTTTTTTTTTGTTTTTTTTTAAGGTTCAAAGGTATAAAGAAGGGTGGCGTTACAGAAAATGCATCCTACTACATCTTCACGCAGTGTCCCGATGGAGCTTTCGAGGCTTTTCCTGTTCACGGCTGGTACAACTTTACACCACAGGCCAAACACCGAACTCTGACTGCTGAGGAGGCTGAGGAGGAGTGGGGCAGGTGAAAGGGAAAGGACGGGGGTGGTTTGGGATTAAAAGTGATGAAGAAAAATGAGTACTTAAAAAATAAGTACTCAGTTGACCCTAGATGTTAATTGTTTGATTTTAAGACAGTCACCCTCTGTTTTTCTAGGCGGAACAAGGTGGTGAATCACTTTAGCATCATGCTTCAGAGACGTCTTCGAGAGCAGGAGCGGGGTGAGGAAGACGAAGACGAAGGAGAAAAATCTGGGAAGAAGAAAAAGAAGGGGGGCGGAAGAGGGGGTGACCTGCGCATTCATGACCTGGAGGACGAGCTGGAGATGAGCAGTGATGACAGTGACAGCAGTATGGGGGACGGTAAGGAGAAAGACACAACAAGAAGAAGAGACTATTGTAAAACGTCTCCGGCTTTCATCTTTTGATTTTCTTCCTTCAAACACTTTGGCTTTGTTGGACAGATGGAGAGAGCAAGCCAAAGGTAAAAAAAGATGCTGGGAAAGGGAAAGCAAAGAGAAAGAAGCAAAAGAGTAAAGACAACGAGGCTCTGGAAGACAGCGATGACGGAGACTACGAGGGCCTAGAAGTGGATTATATGTCAGATGAAAGCAGGTCAGATCCGTTACACGGTAGCACACAAAGACTCACACTGTATCAACAATGTTTGGGTTTTTTTTGTTGTTTGTTGTTTTATTTATTCATTTATTTTGTGTTTCAAATTTAGCTCAGAAGAAGAACCGGAAAAGGGAAAGCCTGTCAAAGCAGAGGAACACCCTAAAGGTCAGATCAATTTATTGTTAAAAATACTCAATAAAAGTGAAGCTATAAAACACAGTAAATGTAAATGGACGTGTACTTGGATATTCACACAGTCTCACACACATTCATACAAACCCTAAAGGAACACAATCTGATGGATGCATCACAGGCGACTCACGGTTTCAACATGCTGATTGGTAGACGCACCATTCTATCTTTTGCGGCACAGGCACCCCCAAACATATGATTTTATGCATACAGTGTCAAAAAATTTATTTTAGGCATTGAAAAGTTAGGTGAGTGGAAGGTGACCTGAGTAGACACAATCTTGAAAATGACTTAGGTCTCATATAACTTAGCTCCGCATCTGGACGAACGTTATGGCCAGATACCTGCCAGAAGTGTCTAGTTTTTCACTAATCAATGTATTTAGATTGTTTCTGAATATTTATCCTTTTGTAGGGATTGATGAAGAATCTGAAAGTGAGGAAGAGAGTGAGGAGGAGAAACAGAATGATGAGGAAGCAAAAGAGGAGGAAGAGGAGGAGGAAGGGAAGAAAACCCCAGTTCAAATGGAGAAGAAGAAGAAAAAAGGTAAAAAAATTAAAAAAAAAAGTCACAACACGTACTGTTGAATGGAGTATTTTAAAATATGTGAGCAATGTGTGTGTATGAGTAGTCAGATTTATGTTCTTGTGCTTCACAGACAGCAGTGGAGAATCAGACAGCTCAGATGACAGTGACATCGAAGGAGAGACGGCCTCTGCTCTGTTCATGGCGGTTAGTGTGCGTAACTGAACAAATTCACATTTATTTCTTTTTAAGCCAAATTAGTTTGTAATATATTTTCCTATCATTATCATAATTAACATCAGTACCGTTGTTGCTTAATAAAACAATGGCTCGACCAGTGTGCGACCAGTTTTGTAATGCTGAAGCTTTGGAGTATTTCATATTAGTGCGGATTGTTATTCTATATTGGAATTTTTCATTCTTTGTTTGCATTCTCATCAATTATCGTCTTTTCCTTCCTATCTCAGAAGAAACGCACACCTCCTAAACGTGCTGGTGGCCGTGGCTCTGCAGGCAGCTCCAGGACTGGTAGCCGTCCTGGAACTCCATCCTTAGACTCTGCCTCCACCTCGAACACACTCCGTGCTGCCGCCAGCAAGCTGGAGCAAGGTGATTTCTCAGAAAGCCCACACAAATGCTCATACGTTCACAGTATAGTGTACATACGTAGATATATGCAGGACCTTCACAAGTAGCTTTCTACTCTCAAATCTTCTCTTTTTGTTATTCCATTCCAAACAAACTTGTCTTCTCTGTCTTGTCTCCAGGTAAGAGACAAGGTCCTAGCATCGACTCACCTGCTGCCAAAAAGCTTAAGATGGAACCCAGCACCCAGAGCCCTGTTCCCTCTGGGAAGAGCACACCTCAACCCCAATCAGGCAAATCCACCCCAAGCTCAAGGTAAGGTCCAGGTTTTTTTTTTTCTTCAATACAGTTTCATAGACACACAGTTATTTCTTCCTGCTTGTCTTACGATTCAGAAGGCTAACATAAATACACCAATAGATATATAATGTAAATATGAGTGTTAAACTGTATTCTTTACTTTTCATTCACCCCACAGTGATGTGCAGCTGACAGAGGAAGCAGTCCGCCGCTACCTGATCCGTAAACCAATGACCACTAAAGACTTGTTGAAGAAGTTCCAGACTAAGCGCACCGGCCTGAGCAGTGAGCAGACTGTCAACGTGCTGGCACAGATCCTTAAGCGCCTCAATCCAGAGCGCAAGAACATAAACGACAAAATGCACTTCTACCTCACTGAATAACCAAAGGAACAGAGGGATGTTGTGGTTGTAGAAGTGGTGAAGTGCTAAAACTGACCCTCTTTTGTTCAAAGGTTATAGTGTTTTCAATAAAACCCATGGAAGAATAGTCTGTACAGGTTGTTCTGTGATATGCCACAGCACAGGAAGCTAGACCCGCCTTCAGCAGAAGTCACCTTAAAGCGGACTTATTTTGTCAGTTTTCTTTTCTGTATTTTTATTCTTGAACTCTAAAACAGTAAAATTGCTTTGCAAGATTTCCAGTTCAAAATATATACATGTAGATTTTTTTATCTTCCACTTTGCTGTAGTGCAGTTTATCCTTTGTTTTAGCTGCCTACCACTTCCTTGTAAGCTAACTTTGTTTTGATTGGCTGCCCCTCCTAAAAAAAAAAAAAAAAAAAGTTGTTTTACAGGGTTCTCATTTACATCAAAAATCCCAGAGAAGAAAAAAATGTGTATATAACAGAAAATAAGGAATAGTACAATAGGTTCCCTTTAAGTAACAGACTTGTCCATGAAATTATGTTGAATGAAAAATTTTGTTTTGACCTGATAGTTAAAACCTGATAGTTCTGTTTTGTTTGTTTTTTTGTTTGTTTTTAATTCCTTGCATAGAAATTTTTTTCTAATAAAACTATTCTTATGTAAGGATTTGAGTTTTTGTACCTCCTTCAATGTTAAAAAAAACCTTTTGTCCTTTAAGGACAAAACTGGGCAGTTTTATTTCTTTGTCAGTTTATCAAATCACTTGTTCCTGAAAGTACTTTAATATAAACAGATTTATTAAACACACTTCACATTAAACATCTAAATATGTATGTGTGTTGCTTAGAGTGAAAATAATTCAAAGAAAGCATTAAAAAGAAATGGCAGCAACTAACATTCACTTCTTACTTTGGGTGCTTGTTGTTCATGAAGTATAGTTGGGCACAGAACACGCATCGATTGTTTATTTTGTCCTCCCTCTGTAAAGACAAAGATTACCCTGAAATAGGGTGCATGCAAATATTTTTGAAAGCTCATTTGCATAACTATCAGGAAGCTAAGACTGTCTTTTGCAAAACCTTAGTTTGCTGCTTTGTTTACTGTCCTGGGATAACATTTATCACGTAAAAGGAAGCTACTATTTTGACACAACTGGTAGGCAGCAAGTAACTTTATTATTTTAATGATGAAAAAGTACAGCACTTAAAATGCCAATACTGTTAAAGGGATGTAAAAGTGATTTGTGTGCAGTGTTGTCTGAGGTTTCTCATCTTCCTCGTCTTTGTGAGTTTACATAGATTGTAGTGCGATTTGAAGCAAAAACACTTCTATTGTACACCAATTTCAAACCTTTTATTTCAAAAAGTCTTGAAAGAGTAGTTGTCAAACAATTAAATGAACATTTTTCAAACGAATTGTTTACTTTAAAATCTTTTAGTCAGGATTTAGAGTGCAGAATGGCACAGAAACTGCACCAGTTAAAGTCTTATGGCCTCTTGACTATTAACTGCTTGGCCTGCAAGACCTTATTGCAGCATTCAATATCACTGACCAAATATGTTACGGCAGAGATTAGAACACACTGTTGGTATCAAGAGTACTGTAGTGAATCACATGTATCACACATGTAGATTATAGTTTTTTCATGTGAACGAGGAGCCTCTTTTCACACACAAAAGCTATTCAGGGAGTTCAACAGGGTTCTGTGATGGGACCAGTACTTTTTTATATTATACATGCTTTCATTAGGTAATATTTTTAGAAAACATTGGGTACATTTTCTTTGCTATGGAGATGATACCCAGTTTTATCTATCTATGAACCTATGTGATCTGGCTCCATTTATCTTAATGACCTCATAGTAGCATTTCACTCCAATAGAGCACTTCACTCTCAGACTGCAGGCTTACTTGTGGGCCCTAGGACATTTGAAAATAGAATGGGAGGCAGAACCTTCAGCTATCAGACCTCTCTTCTGGGAGACCAGGGGCCCGTTCTTCGTACGTCGCTTACTACATCCAAGATCAAATGACACATCCAAGATCAAATCATCGCGCTAACTCTGAGCTCGCTATTCCGGTTCCCCGAACACACCTGTTGTTGACGATTAGTATAGCTGGATGAAGTAATGTGAGATCACTGGGTGGCCCAACAGGGGCTACGCATCGATAGTAGAAACATTGATCGGCAACCCTTTGATTGGTCGGCGAAAATGTCGAAGGAGCGCGCTCGGTATTCTTCGGCAGCAGAGCAAGAACTCTTGAGTGAGGGATTTTAGGAGTTTCAGAGTCTAATTAAAACGCAAGGGAACACTGCAAAGGCTGCAAAAGCAAGGAGAGAGGGCTGGCAGAAAGTTGCTGACAAATTAAACTCGTAAGTAATTTAATAATAACAATAATAATGGAGTGGATTTATATAGCGCTCTTCAAGGCACCCAAAGCGTTTTACAATGCCACTATTCAGTCACTCTCACATTCACACACTGGTAGCTGTCACAGCTGCCCTGGGACAGACTGACAGAAGCCAGGCTGCCATATTGCGCCATCGGCCCCTCTGGCCAACACCAGTAGGTGGTAGGGTAGATTTATCATATCACACCATATTATCCAATATTATATTACATTATATTATATTACATTATGTTATATTATATCCCCTTTCACATTAGAGCCACAACAGGACCCACTAGAACATGGGAACAAGTAAAAGTGAAATATAAGAATATTCTACAGAATGGTAATATTGATCACTTATATTGCTTTTCGTCTCTTGGACAGAGACCCTGAAATAATCTGTTTGTTTGTTTATAACAGCAACCAAGAAAAGGGCAGCGCAAAAAAAGACAGATGGTGGTCCTGCACCCCCTCGTCAACAAGTTGGTCAAGTAAATAATACCCTCACGGGAATATCGATATCTCTCTATGAGCACACTGTCGCGCTGAGCTAAAGGATCCTGTCTGTCCCGCAATATACGCTGAATTCTGAGGACTCTCCTTATCAATCTTGCACCTTCCGCAATGGGTGGCTCGCGTATACGGACAGGACATGGCTGCAACAGGCTTCCCAAATCCACCTTCGCTTTTATAGCCGTGGTCTCTCATCTTGATTACACGAAGTAAATTGCAATTACTACTCTGAAATATGAATTACATCTGTAATAATCACATACATGTAATAGAATGTTAATAGTACATTTCCCTTTTTTAGGAAATGACCTGTATGTATCTGTGTGACATCAATAAAAGGATCAAGTGCTGCATTATCTTTAGTTACATTGATGTTATTTATTTATGGTACAACAGTGGTAAAATATCGCTGTTGCTTTCGTATACATGAAGCGGAAATACCTGAGTGGCCGCGATCTAATCCTGTTTACATAAAGTAAACCTGCTCCCGAGCAGGTTTACGCTTACGGCTCTGTTGCTATGACAGCAAGTCCCGGATGGGCTTCGAAGAACCGAACGATCCAGGATCACGCGAAATCGTCAACAGTCAAATCCGGCTAACTTACTTAGCGAGGTACGAAGAACGGGCCCCAGCTCCCAGTTTGGAAGTTTAGAAACTTTCATTTCTGACAAAACATATAGGTATGTCTAGATTAGGTGACCCCCTGAATCCTCCTTTAGTTGTGTTGTAATAGGTCTAGGCTGCTGGGAGGCTTCCCTCGATCTATTGAGTGCTTCTTCTTCAAGCTGCTCTTTTCACTTGTCTGTCTTTATACATCACTTCTGTATTTAGTCATTAGCAATTCTTAAACTCTGCCCATCACTCCTGTAGTTTACCTTTTGTCCTCTTTCTCTTCGCTCTCTTCTTTTTTTCTCTCACCCCCTCCCAGTGACAGTAGATGGCTGCACCTCCCTGAGCCTGGTTGTGCTTGAATTTGTCCCTAAGTCACCAAGTGCTTGCTCATAGAGGGTTGTGTGATTGTTAGGGTTTCATTCTAATACTGTATCTTGCAAAATTAAGTGCCTTGAGGTGACTGTTGTTGTGAATTGGCACAATATAAATACAATTTAATTGAAATATATTTGCATTGCACCAGCTCAAACCAGGATAGACTCTACAATATCAGAGCAAGAACCCCCAAAATCACAAAGCACCCTATGAACCGGCACTTGGCAACAGTCGAGAGAAGGAACTCCCTTTCATTAGGTTTATATGTGAGACAGAATCACACTCAGAGAAGAACAAACATCTGCCTTGGCCAGCTGGGAAAGAGAAGAAAGACCATGAACAACAAAAGACAAAATAAAACCTGAAGGATGGTATAGATAAAAGATACAACATGCAACAGAGCATTCAAAAAAAAAATCACATGGGTATGGAAGAAGTGGTCAGGGCATCCCGGGAAGCTCCTCCACAGCCTGCGTCTAGAGCCCCTGTTTGAAAAATATAAACATGATAATTAGCACATCACAGACATCGTCTTTAAAGACGCATTTTACCTTTTAATCCCAGGCCCAGAAGTTCTGTAACCACCATGTCTTTGAATGAGACCTAATCCCCATTCCTCTCTGCAATATACTATTATATTGACTCCCCGACTGTGGTGTCATCAGTGTGTTGAAACCCAACTCATATGCAGTCATTACAATAAAATAAATAATTTAGTACAGTCTTCTTTACCTGTGTTAAAAGACTAAAGAAGTACATAAGGAGTATTTGTCTAAACTAGGGTTGCCCAGGAAGTCATGTTTAAGTACTTTATGTCTTGATCCCTTTCATTTAGGATCAACGAATAGAGTGCGGTTCCTTCTGCAATGAATTTGCCTTATCAGAGAAGATGTGCTGCTGCCATCTAGTGGCAGCAGCACAAAAAAGTTGATCAGAATCAGAATACTTTATTGATCCCTAGGGGAAATTATAAACAATATAAACATTAAAGTGCATTTTTAGGCAAACCATTGAGCAGAAGGACACACTGTTTTCAATTAGAACATTAGATGTTAGTGTAGTGATGTCAGTACTTAAAGAATTGGAGTAAAGTGCTGTTGTTTCACAGCACTTCACTCCAAGTGTTGTCCAGCTGCGTATTTGTGTAATTTGTTCCTAATTATATTCATTAATAAACCATTTTTTGAGTTCTCACACAGTGTTCAGTTAAAAGTTTTTAAACATTCAAGATCATAATTTTATTTGCTAAGGTACATTGGAAATGTTTCACAAAGAGACTGTATTATACAGAATTAGAAAAGCGCAACAAAGTGATGAAATTATTGTATAAATACACAAATCTGAAACAACATTTTAAAGGTGAACCGAAAACAACATTCAGATACGTTTAAATCCGACGTCTTCGGCAAGATCCAGTGCAAATTTAGAAGAATGCCATTTAAATTGAATCAATTTATAGTCTTTTTCAACAGCATGACCAGAAGAGCGTCACGTCCAATAAACATTCTAAACACACACATTTATAGTCGCTAATAAACTTGAAAGATCTTAGCCTTGATATCTCCATGAGTATCACTGGCAGAAACCTCAAAGTTGGACTTGATGAACTGCTGCTGTTATTAGAGCTTATCCTGGAAGGTTACGACAGATGACAGAAATGCGTCGCTGTCGAGGCACTCTCTGCCCGTTGAACACAGACTCCTCATTTTTCAGGATCTCATGAGTGAACTTATATCTGGCCTGGTCCCTGCACAGGTGTAAAAAGGACAGGGTGAACCTTTGTTAATTGCAAACTGCCACAGCTGCTTCTTTACTATAACCATTCAGCCTTGTGTATTAATCAAAATCTCAAACACGTCATATTTAGGAAACATTAAGACAGATATGAGGCAAATGCAGCACCTCAGTATGTAGAGGGAGCGTCGGGAAAGCAGCAGATCCAGCCATTCACTGGGTGTGTCCTCCTTCACTAAGCGCATAATACTGTCAGACAACAGACTCAACCCTGCAATGGTGCTTCCACAGAACTGGAAAAAGTTAGAGAGTAAGATCACCATGTGTGCAACTTTTTTTTTTTAGAAAGCCACTGTGCAAAAATCCTGGCAAACCCACCTTGACACTGTCGATGTGGGGCTTGATGTAGCCAGTCTTGTCCAAATCTATAACGTGCACAGGGCCGAGGAGCTGGCTACATTCAGGAAATGCTGTAGATCGGACCCGATTCAAGATCTCCTCACATGCCGCGCCCCACCTCAGACGCTCAGTCTCTCTGTACCCGTGGATTGCCTAAATGTGCAGGAAAAACAAAGTCGGTCTCACAGCCTGTGTTACTCTGAAGAGAAAACAGTTCAACTACACTGATCAGTGACAGTGTTAGGTGTGAATACAGCTATAGCTCTGTGATGCAGTTAAAAACGAACTACTGTACTTTATGTTGTTTATCACTGAGGTCATAGGGGGGGTGTTGGACTGCATTACTGTCAGAAGTGTGTCTAATATTTTATCCTGCCTCATAAACGTTGTTGGGTTAGACAAACTATCAGAATCACTTCTAATCACAGTGCAGTAAACCACCTTCACCTACACCTTTTTAAATATTCAATACATTCAACTTTCCTAAAGTTTCAGTCAACAATGAACCTGACTTACATCGTCCCAGTGATCAAATTCGTAGCGTTTCTTCTTCAGGCCTGGGTCCAGCTCCCGCAGAAAAGCAGCCTCTTCTGCCTCAGTGATGAAGTCCGTCCTCACCTCCACCTGCGAGCGCAGCTTCTGCACCAGCTCCGGGCTGGAGCCCACCATTGGAGCTTCATCCCCGAGAGGTAACAGGCCACTGGTGGCCCCGGAGCTCAGACAGCGCGGGTTACCGGTGCAAAGAGCTGGCTTGTGGATTTGCTTTAACACAGCCAACAACACTTTCATCGTCCCTGTCGATGTATTATTAGTTAGTGTCCTTATAAAGCCCCCGTTTACCTTCAGCGGCGTTTCGGTCTTGTTGACATAAGTCAAGCAGATATGGGAGGCGCCATGTTGGAAACGCAAAGCATTGTGGGGCTCGAAGTCTTTTCTTTTTCAGTAAAACGCCGGAAAAACAAAATGTTTGACCTCCGTCATCTCAAAGATAATGCCACCCGTACCATGCAAACCATATAAAAGGATAAGAATGAAAATAAATTTACAAAAAATAGTATTACAAATTAGAGTTACAAAAAACCCTATAAAACATTATACAAAAGATATTCTATACAGATTTCTTTTTAAATATTTTATTTATTTATTTATTTTAATGGCGAACTGCTATGGTACCATGAGTGTTTGGATTTTTTCCCCTTATTAATAAACACCTTTATTACGAAACTGAAGTTTGGTGTTTATTGTGTTATCTTTAATATTTAATATTTAAATTTGTTTGATGATCTGAAACATTTAAGTGTGAGAAACATACAAAAAAAATTAAATCAGGAAGACGGAAAACACTTTACACATCACTGTATGTCCTTTAACCTGGGATAAACAGATTTCTAAGTCTGTGGAGGGAAAATAGTATGGTCAACAGTATCAGATCCTGTGGTCTGGTCTCATATATATGTGACCCATATGTCTAACACGCCTTCATGTACATTAATTCCAGCCACAGTTAAGGCTCAGTGAGAGCAAACTCTCTTACAGGTTTAATAAATACAGGGAACCATATGCTGCAATTTATCCATGTGAACACTGGAGGGAACTGAATGCCCATGATTACAAACTGAATCAGCTTAATCAGCACATTTCAACTAGTAAAAATGTTTAAGCCTTCACACAGGAGGTGGTGTTTTTCCCAATTTGTTCATCACTAACTGTATCAATAGTGTTTGACAAAATATACACAAAGATCTTTTTTTGTAATTGCCAGGCTTTAAATCTCTTAACCTGCTGCACAGGATTTTCATGACAACTTATGCAGAAACTGGATTAAGAAAAAAAAAAGCTAACA
Source organism: Aulonocara stuartgranti (assembly GCF_965226115.1). Classification (NCBI taxonomy): domain Eukaryota; kingdom Metazoa; phylum Chordata; class Actinopteri; order Cichliformes; family Cichlidae; genus Aulonocara; species Aulonocara stuartgranti. The sequence continues at coordinate 19,115,466 of NC_138942.1, forward strand.
TAGAAAGTAATAAAAATGTATAAAAAGAGTTTATACAATTTCATTAATCCACTGAGTGACTCTGAATCTGTGCGAAATTTTGAAAGCTGTAAAAATGAAGAATGTGAAAAAAAAAAAAACAGGAGAAAGGAGGGAGTTCATAGAGGAGATGATGACTTCATCCTCACTGGATAATCCCAAGGAGAAAAAAATGCTTACTTGGCCTACTTACCACTAAGGTTAGCACGTCCACTCTCCTGCTCCCTCTTTTGGTTTGTATCCAGGCAAACTCTTATAGAAGGAAAGTGAGGTATTTCCTTTACCCCCACAAGAAGTACATTGCTTTTACATTGAAGTTAAATTGTGATTTAAATATGCAAAGATAAAGTGAAAAAGATGTTTCCATGTAGAGGACCACCTGCTTTACTCTACTTATAACTACCTTAATAATTCTGGATGTTTAAAAATGTAAAACGTGAGCTTCTTCTAGCACTGATAAACTTTAGTCCACCATCCTTCCTCCTACAGAGACAGATATGTGTGCACGTGATTCCAAACATCCGCATGAATCCCCTGCATAAAAAAGGTTAATTTGAGCTCCTTCTGTGAGCCTATAGTATTGGTCTCAGTCAGTGAACATCCACAATAACACACATATCTCCTCCTCATACAACTGATGTGATTCCCACTTCGTTGTTGGATGCCATGTTGCTGCCCCCAGCATTACATTCATCCAGCCATGACAAGCGTTATGAAGAGTGGGTTCATATTTCAATTCCCAGTTGGTGGACTCATTTAAAGGCTCTGTGATTCACTGAATTATCATGGGTCAGATTCTCCTGGAGGCATCACTATGCCTTCTGTTGAATCAGCCCCCCCCCACACACACACACACAGTTTTCTGAGGCTGAACACCTGAGTACTCAAATACCTCAGAATTCAGGTTATGTAAAGATGATGATGCTGTAACAACAGGAAAATAACACGTTTGACCCTTAGAGCAATCTGTCGTTTTTTGTTTGCTGTGTATAATGTGAGCCAGTGTTACAGAGGTTTACATGAAAATCTGCGACTGGTCTGTGGAGTGCCGGGTTCAGCAGGGGCGGAGTGCTCTACATGCATCCAGCGATTGAATTATTCAGTCTTATGAATCATTGAGTCACGACACTCCTTTTTAGGTCCTCGCCTCTGAGCTGCAGCCTCACAGCTACCCGCTATTTGAACATCTGACAGAGGAAGAAAAACAACAGAGAACTATTCAGACATGTTCAATCTCTACGGATGGGATAGACTAGCTTTTGTGTGTGTTGCATTTACATCCATGATTCCATCATTTTTTAACAGGTTGACGAGTAATTCTGTCCTGATTATTCATCTTCCTTCTTTGACTAAAGTCAAACTTAATTTGGTTCTCTAGCCAGTTATGCAGAAACATTATTTTTTTTTCAAAGATGTCCGTGTTGTCCGTATTTGTGTATATTCTACAGTGCTGTGCAATTTGTATATGCACAAACATACATGAAAATAAAGTATAACAAGTAAAAACATTGTTTCTGTAATTCCAACACCTCCTGCTTTGCAATTTTTTTCTTCTTTTGTGCTTTTGCAAGAGGCTGCTAATAACAAAGAGTCTAAAAAGATGCAATTTAAAATTTGTTCATCCCTTGAGTTGAGGTGACATTTTGATGCTTGGATAATTCTGGGGTCAGTGTTCACAGAAAACAAACAACAACAATAAAAATTCCTCTAAAATGGTGCGGTACAAGGATTGGACTGACAATAAGTAAAAAGCAGCCATTGTCCAAAGAAAAACTTTGATCATAACAAAACCTGGAGAACTATTGCTGCAGACCAAGACAAATTCAAGACAGTATTAAAAGAAATGAGGCATATGTTGAGACTTTTGCACAGATTTTTGACCCCAAACTGAATTTAAAACACTACCTGAAGTTCTAAAAAAGCAGTCAGCATACTGCCCTGACAATTACAAGCACTTAACAGGAAAAGTATGCGGGATAGTTGTGATATTTAACTTGATGGATTAAAAAACAATGCCCCTATGACAGATATGAACAATGTCAGCATCTTTACCATTGCACCTTCTTATGAAATTAATTATTACTGTGAACATCATATGAACTAAAGTCTGGGTTGCCCAAAACATCTTTCTTCCACTAAATGAGAGAGGTAAGGAAAAACGTGTGGTTTCAGTCATAGAAGTAAAATCACAATAAATACAGCCTGTTTATCATTTACCGCAGTCTTTTTTATAGAGACAGTTCATGTGCTCTGGTGAGGTAACAATGTTTTGTGCATGGGTGGCCTTGGTGTTGTTGCTCCGCAGTGCTTCTTATGCCGGCTGTGTGGAATAACAGGTTTGGACAGAAGGAGCTGCTCCTTAAAGCCTCTGGCACTGAACAGCAATAGATAATTTCACAGATCAACACACACAAGTGTAAATACACACATTTATGAACAAACACACACAGCATGTAACAGTCTAGAGGTTTTGGAAAGACAATGTTTCAAAAACAAGATTCAAATGACAATCATTAGTAACGTTATTTAAATGCTAACGCACATAACTCACAAGAAGGAAACGTAACAGCCGACACAGAGTATAATTATCTTATTAGGTTAATAATGAATAATGAATACATCATTGTGTTAACTAATCCCAACTCTGCATTTTGTCACAAGATATAAGGCGTAACGTCTTTGCCAAACTCACTTTCTTGTGTTTATTTAGAACAATAGGTTTGTGGTTTTGAATCTTGGCCAGGGATTCATTCACTAAGGATCCCCAAGCTAGGCCCTGCATGCTACCCCAGCCTACCTTGGGCAAGGGGTACTCAAGGGACATTGCCTGGCTTAACAGGTTCCGTGTTAGGTGTTGAGAAACTGGGACACATTGATGAGAAGTGGGCACATATGTACAAGAACTGAGAAGATCAAATTGATGGAATGCAACTAAGTGAGCTGACCCAGTGAGATCAAGGATTCAGATAGAGGAAGTTCAGCATGAAGAACATGTGCGGGAGGATGTTAGTCAATTAAGTGAGGTGCAGAAGGGCATCATGATGGACAGGTGCAGAATGAAAAAAAAAGTACAACAAGATGTTCATAGCAGAGGCTGAGGCATAGCTCTGGGCACTAGACTGAAGAGATATACCAGACAAGCAGAGGCCAAGAGAATAAACGCTCTTCAAAAATCCATTGAGGGTGTGCTCTCAGGTAAAAGGGTAGAATAGCACCAAGGCAGACCCAACAAGAGCTAAAAATGACAAATACTGGAAAAACATCTGTGAGAAGGAGGTGTCACACAACAAGTGGTTGGCGCCCCTAAGAGCAGACCACAGCAACCTCCAACAACAAGTCTCCAGAATAAAGAAAGGACCTGACATGATCCGTACCTACTGGCTGAAGAAGCTAACAGATCTCCATGATCACTGAGCACAAATATATGGTCTGCTAACAGCAGGTTCTCATCCACACAGAGCAGAACAGTTCTGATCATGAAGGATCCCAACAACTACTTGGCCATTACCAACCTCTCCACTACATTGAAGCTCTTCTCAGGCATCGTAGCAACCAAGATGAGTAGGCACATGAGTAATACATGAGCACAGCTCAGAAGGGCATTGCAAGTAACACCAAAAGGCCAAAGCACCAGCTCCTGGCTGACAGACTCTAAGGCAGTATCAGGCAGACCAACTTGGGCACTGCCCAGAGTGACTACAAGAAAGCCCACAACTCAGTGCCCCTGCACATGGCTACTGGAGTGCTTGGCGTTAAAAAAAAGAAAAACTTTGCTGTATTATTTTATCTGGTTACTTTTAAAAGAATCCAAAGATGATTTGTTTGTCTTTTCTTTTAAAATACACTAGAGCTAATCATTAATAAAAAAAAAAAAATTGATGCAAAATAGAGAATTACAACATATTTTTTTCTTTTGAAACTGTCACTCTCCTGTACTACTTACATATATTTTAAGTAAAAATATGAACCTGTGTGTATTTGAGGTCGGACTCAAATACACACAAATGGCCTAATTCTAGAAAAAATGAAATAGTAAAATTTGAGAAATTATAAATTTGGAAGTACTACAATTAACTTTTCTTCTTCTGCTATGATAATGTTTCAGCACTTCCTTCATGATACAACAAAGGTGTTTCACATAGATCTTTATCTTTGTGTATTTGTGAAAATCACTTTACTCCCAATCGCCTAAATCATAACTATCATGAATAACCTCATAAAGTAAAGTAAATACCTCCCCCCACAAAAGGATACTGCAACAGACAGAAAGAAAATGGTAGAAACAAGCAAACAAAGCAACAAAAAAAACAAGAAGTTAATTGAAGAATTACGCTGAACTGCAGTTAGCTGAGTATAATCACTAAGACTATGGTGTAAGGTAGTAGAAAAATAGCCCGAAACAGCTTCAATTGCTAGAAAATGGGTATGTAATGGATTGTGGCTAAATAAATGAAGGTAATGGATTGCAATTTGTATATACGCACACAAACATGAACCATGTTGTCTGAAGTGGCATCTCCCTGTGAGTCAGACCTACAATGAACTTGCGCAATCGTGCAGGTTTGTAACACTGGGGCTTTGTTTCTGATTTCACGTTGTTCTCCACGGTGCTGAATTGTGGTGCTGTCCATTGTCCTGAAGTGATGCCAAGGATAGCAGTCATCAGGTTTTTCTTAGTCGAATTGAAATTGTATTGAAATACAATTGTATTGCCAAAGTTGTATCAAAGTAAAATACCAACAAAACAAAAGAACAGTAAAAAAAAATGTATCTACCAGAATATCGATGCTTCTGATCAGCATTTAAATTTTGTATCCTGCATGCCCTTGAGGAGGGGTCAGTATCTCTCATGGCCGAATTCTTTGCTTAAGTGCACACAGAGCAAAACGATCCCCTTCTGACATATTTGAGGCGTTTAAGGTGGCAAAGTATCGACTGGCTTTCACACGTGCCGCACGCCTCTGCTGATTCGATTTGTTAGATTTGCCAGGCACCCTTAAATCTCTATATGCTAGATGATTTCCCATTCACTGACACGGCTATGTGTGGAGTCAATCAATTAGCTCACATACAAGGGGATGTTGTCCTGGACCAGACTTTGGGCTTTCTCTCTTCTTCTTAGGGGCTTAATATAATGTGGCACCAGCATTTTGCTGAAGGTGTATATTGGGTGATTACATATGACAACAGCTCTTTGCCACCGTTCTCCCGCGTCCACTTGGAGGTTTGCTTTCAAAACGATGTGTTTTAGGTAAAAAAAAAAAACAAAACAAAACAAAAGAAAAAGAAAAAAAGAAAGAAATGCTTTAAGGTGGAATGGTGGTGTGTGCAGAAATGTTGTCACTATGAAATAAATCACATCATCTCTCGGCGCCGTCCATCCACCTCCCCTGTCTCCCCTCTGTGTTGTCACTGAAAATATTTGCTGTTTTGCTTGGGCCTTAGCGCAGACCATATGGTCACACCTTCAGCAGGCACCGGTGTTTTCGGTGGAGCGATGATGAAAGCCTCGAGGAGAGGAGAGTGAGGGAGCGATGAAGGCAGGAAAGAAGATCCTAGACTCAGTTTCAGGGAGGAAGGGAGGGAGTGAGGAGTGCTCTCTTCGTCCATTAATTTCCAAATGTCTGTTGCTAAGAATAGCCTGCCCCCCCCCTCCCGCGCGCGCGCACACACACACGCACACACCACCTTCCCTAACAAACACACGCAGGATCGCGCGTACACACATTGACGCGCCTTTACTGACGAGCCCGTGTGCGCGCAGTCATTGTCAGCTTGGGTTGCAGCTGTATCTTTGCAAGAGCTGCATAATGCCCCCCCCCCAGCATCCTTCCCACCCCGTCGCCATACGTACATTTGCGCGCGCACAGTTCCCCTCCGCCGCACACACGCTCCTAATAAAAAAGTCCCTACAATACTTATTTTGAAGAAGACAGACAAGAGTGTCCGCCTCAGTTTGACAACAGCGGGATATCTGTGTTTCAGTTCAGCCGGACAGGGCTATGTAGCCCGAATCACCTTAAAAGAAACAGGCGAGTAGGCGATGCCTCCATCCCTGACACAGGTCTGGAAGTTGGACGCGCTGCGTGCGTCATGTGCTCTGGCTGCAGAACTGAGCAGACTCCCATTCTAGTTCACACAAGCTGAGAGACACCGCGAGGAGCGATTTATTTCATTTATAGACAGACTCGGGCCCGAATCCCAGGGAAACAGTCAGTCCCCTCCCTTTCATCCTGTCACCATCCATTCACCGATCCATCGATCCATCCTGTCCGTTCGTCCCTCTCTCCCTCCCCTTGGGGGCTGCCGGACGAGCAGAGAAGAGAAGAGGCCTTGAGGAACGGACTACTCCAATGAGAGAGAGAGAGGGAGAGAGCGAGAGGTACGAAGGACGCTCTGCCAGGACATTTGAGCTCATCGGTGCGGACGAAGGTAGACTTTTTTCTTTAAAGGCGGGAATGGTGATGGACTTTCGTACTGCTACACCTAGAATGGCCAAACCAAGATCATGAGAGGGTGTAAAGCGGCGGAGAAGCGACCGTCTTACCCTTGTCTTTGACGCCGTCGCTCGCGTGTCCCTTGCTCGGCTTCTGGATGGCCACGCAGGTGAGGGATAGAAGATGATGGGTGCTGATGAAATCGTTTGAGAAAATTATTCCACCTAAGACAGCATTGACACCGATGATTCACGGAAAAACGGTATTTGTTCTGTCTCATTGCTGCCTTCTGAAATTTCACATTCTGAAATAAGGCTCGTGAATAGCAAATGTCACATTTTTCCGGTCCATAGGTTTGTGGAGTGTACTGGTAAAACAACTGTAAGGTGGCTGGAGCCACGTTATTACCACACACTGTACCAAACATTGCGGATGTTTCAGAAATAAATAAATAATAGTAGCTTTTCCATTTCAATGCCTTTAAGTCTGTGGAAACGCGTCTGTTTCCAAAATGCCGACCTGAACGCCAGTGACTGTCGTGGATAGCTGTAAGCTGTTTTATTATTTATTTATTTTTATTTTAACAATCTTATTTATCGAGGCCTGTGTTATACTCGGGCGTTAACGTTGTCAGAGCAAAGACATGAAACGTCCAGCAAGGTGCAGGAAGCTCGGGTGCGCTCTGAGGCAGGCTTGTACCGTAGGCAACATGAAACATTCATGTTAACTCGCTACAGTCTCACCATGATTTCATGTTGGGAGCGAACCCTGCTTTATATGGACATAAGAGTGGACAAAGACTGAGAAACCCCACAGCACTACCCTACAGTGCAACCAGTCAGCCAACCGACCACACATTTAATTTCCTCACACCCACAATTGGCCGTTGGCAGAGACGCACAGAAAAGGAGACAGTACATGGGCGTCCTCGTCTGCTAAAACCAAGCGCTGCAAAACTGCTCGCCGGGTGCAGGTGTTCAGCATAAGCTTACAAGACAACCCGTTGTGCATATGAGACGTTCTGATCCAGATGGGATGTAATGTTGTGTGGTTGCACAGCTGAGCATTGGTCTCCTTCTCCGCTGCTTCGTGAAGATTGGCTTTTGGTGTCCAGAGAATGGCGCGGTTCGGAGACGAGGTACCAGCCAGGTATGGCGGAGGACCTGGCGGAGGAGGCCCGGGAGGCCGGGGTGGTAGCAGGCAAGGAGGACCCCATGGACACGGCCACGGACACGGTCATGGGCATGGTCACGGGCATGGCCACGGCCCACCTGGAGGGCCCGGGGCCCAGAGAATGTACAAGCAGTCTATGGCGCAGAGAGCCCGGACAATGGCACTGTATAACCCCATCCCCGTACGCCAGAACTGCTTCACTGTCAACCGTTCGCTGTTCATTTTCAGCGAGGACAACTTCGTGAGAAAATACGCCAAAAAGATCACCGAATGGCCATATCCTTTACCATGTGTGCAGTGGGTAAACGCCTTTATAGGCCTTACCTACAGGTAGGCCTGTGTGCAGACAGCTGTTTTTAATAATGTTTCACTTTTTCCCCGTTAAATGAGCTGCAGACTTTACGTTATGTCCCAGTATCAAACAAGCAGATCCATCCGTGCAAGTCACGAATGAGGTATAGGCTACAGTAGGTGACAGAGGAGTTGCTGGGTGTTTAATTAATAGTCAATTAACGAGGGTGGTTCTGTAACAGTGGACCATTCTGATCACCATTAATCACATTTGTTTGCATTTTCACATCGCAATCCCGCGAGACTTGTTTGATATACGCTTCCTAAGTGGTGTGTGTGTGTGTGTGTGTGTGGTTTGAGTTTGAGTTTGTGGTGGAGGTATAGGGGGCGCATCTGGTTGCTGATGTCAGCATGTGCAGTATAGTCACAATGCCCAGCCAGGGTATACAGAAACAGGAGGAAGGAGCAGAGGAGGTGTGTACGTGTGTTCTTGTGGCAACGCACACAAGTTCCCATATCAGCACGATGCAGGTGTCCTATATGATGTGTATGTGTGTGTGTGGCAGAGAGACAGAGGGAGAGAGGGGGGTGGTGGTAGTGGTGGTGGGGGGGGTAATAACTCAAGTATGCCAGTGTGAATATAGAAACTTGCAAATTTTGTGGATGCTCATCTTAATCACAGAAGATGCAGGTGTCACTGAATGAATGTGTCATCATTTCACACTGTGTGCGTGCGTGTGTGTGTGCTTGTGTAGGCCTACTCCAACCACTAAGTGTGACAGTGTTGCATTTCCAGCAATCCCCTGCATTTTCACATTTCTGAAACCAGCAGGTTTCCTAGGGAGAGAAAACGAAAAGTGATTTCGGTATTTTCATTTCCAGGATTTGTGTATGCAGGCATGAATGCATGCAAATGTGGAAGTGAGTTTCTGTGCAACTGTTAATGACAAGAGGGAAAATTGGAGTAATGATTATATTGATCTATGCTGATGCTTGAGCCATGACATAACTACACACACTAATTGGGTTGTTCCCGTGCATAGATACTTAGAGCGCTTCTGAATCATGTCTTAGTGACTAAATGACAGATGTGTTGCTGAGCAAACGCAAGAGTGTGCAGGGATTTTGAGGTTATATGTGTATGTATACATTACCACCGAATCAACAGTTAAACATACAGTCAACTTGCTTACTGAGAGCATGAATTGTTTTTATTAACAACCACTTGTGCTTTTCCTATTATAGCAAATTGTCTGAAGAAGTCACTTTACAAACTGTCGTATCCCTTACCAGATAGCTTCACATTATGAAATAAAATATAGTTTCTTTTCTTTTCAGTTTGTTTGGATTTTTTTCTTCCGAGCATATTTGGTAGTGCCTGCAAAGATAACGCTAATGAAGACAGGGCATTGTTCACTTTTTGCTTATTTGATCTAATATTTCTTGTCTTTTATTTCTTCATCAGACTTTGTAGCAGACTGTAGAGATAGACCAAATGAGAAGAGTGGTATTCACTGTCACATGCAAAACCACATACACATACATACGCTCTTAGGCCACAAGGACACCCCAATCCTAATTATGTAAATAGCTGTACAGCCAATGATAGAAGCTGATTTTTCTCAGTTTTATGTAATTCTGTGTGCCATGGTTGAAGTTTTTGCCTCCCTCTGTAGTTGTTTTGCATTCCTTTGTGGTCACGTTGGATCTCTTTGAAACCATTTAGAATCATTTTGCATGTCTTTGTCCACATTTTGTGTCTTGTGTGATTCATTTGCATTTTGTGCATTTTTCTTGTTGTTTTAAAATTTGAGCTATATTTGAGTTTTTAACAAAAAGCTAGCTTTTTCTTATAAAAAAAAGGGAAGGGGTTGAGAGACATGATGATGTCACATGCAAAACCACCACCCAGTGTAAGGTTGGTGCCACAGCTTCCATAAATTAAATTAACTAAATATTTTTTAATGTCTCTCTAATGTTAATCCATCAGTATGCGTAAACTATTTAATCCAAATCATATTTTTATTGCTAAAATATAATTATTGTTGTTGCCTGTGAATTTTCAAATGCGTTGTTTTATAGAAAAGCAGAAGAAATAGTGAAACACACATTTTTTTTTATTAAGATGCCAAACTACAGTTACCTACCTTTCTGAACAACAACCAAAAAAAGTTTTATTATACATGATTAATTTCTGACTTTCATAAGAAGTCCAGTGTGGCGGCTCAAATTTGTGTATAAATATAAAGGCACTTTTTTGTTTGCCTAATAACTAACAATACAGCTTTTAGACTTTTTTTTCACCTACTTCTAAAACAGATGTGGTTTTTAAGACAGGCAGCCCAATAAATCAGTCAAGCACTTTTTAAATGGTTTTGTTTTTGTTACGGCAGCATTGGGGTGTTGGTTTACCTCCCGATAATTACTTACTTATTGTTAATTATGAGGTGTAACTATTACCTGTTTTCTCTGGAAGCTCCTGTTTCCCCTTCTGTCTGCAAACATTTTAAATTACAGAGCTTTACCTGGGCATAAGGTTGCTCAATACATACACAACATTAAATTAAATCTACTACATAAAACAACAGTGAATGCTGCTCATGAAATGTAATTGATGGATTTGAACCTGCAATACATGCAAGTGTTGCATGCTGAGTTATTTGGTAGATTTAACTGACTGTTTTTTTTCTGAGTGCAGACTGAAACAGCTTTTTGATTCACCAGACGTGTGAGTCTCAGTGGACTCACTAACAGGTCGAACCGTGACCTGCGGCTTTATTTAGTTGTGAACTGAGCCCGTGGGAGTGCCACATAAATAACTGTGCTCTCACGTGCACATTTACATACACTAGGCTAATATTTGGTCATTTAAATAGAAATAGCATCATGGGGTGCAGTCTCAATACTGCGTCATTTCATTTTTATAAAAAACAAACAAACTGTGAATAGTTTAGAAGTAGTGCTCAGATGCGATTTAATCCTAGCTTTTTCCCTTTTGTTACAACAATATTTATCTGAAAAATAATTGGCGCTTTGATGATATGCTGAAAAGAGGGATATCTAATATGTCGGTCCGTAAGTGTTCAATTTGAAATATGTGAAGTGTGAAGGTCATAGCATATGATTCACATCATTTATAGTCATAAATTCAACGACCCCTCACGGACCCTATGGATAGGGGCATTGTCATCCTGGAAGAGATCACACCCAACAGGATAGAAATATTTCATCCCAGGACAACGGTGATCACTCACAACTTCAGAGTGATTTGCAGTGATCTCCCTCTAAGGGAGGTCTCAAACAAGCCAGAAAAAGCCTCCCGTAACATACCAGTCTTACCAGATCCCCTCACTGTTCTACAGTTTCCCTTTAATTCGTCACCAATCTATAAATTAAACTAATTTTCTAAACAATAAATGCATTTAGAGATATACATTTTAGCATTAACTATATTTTACAAATAATGTCAATTACTATCAAACAAACAAATCACAAGTGACAAAATTCTTTCTACCAAATTTATGTAAAAAATGTGTCATCTTTCAGAGCTCCAGACTTCAGTCCATAGGTTGGTTCCACTGGGCAAGTGTCGGAACTTAGGAGTCACAGGACACAGGAACTCTTTGGTTGCTAATTAAATGACTGCTGTGGGTTATATGTTGATAGGAAAGTGTGAGCTACTTAACAGTGAATAGTTATTTCCAGTAATGGCAAACCCCACACACACTTTGCTTAGACTTTTAGGGGCTGATTGACATCATACACACGCTTATAACCATTTTTGAAAATAATTGGTATCATTGAGTATCTTTGGCAGCACAATGTCTGCAGTTTTAACAAGGTAATGTGTGCAGTCACAGTGAGTCAGCTAGCTAGAAGTGAGTAAGGCTAGTTAGAATAAAAAGTTAGTGTAAAAAGTTGGTACCAGAACAAAGGTAACCGTTAAAACTGAGCTGGCAACAATTCAGTGTCAAAGACTTAAATGTTATCTTGTGGAGGCTCTTTCTGGTGTGTCATAACAGTTAAGAGCTGAAACAATAGTAATTAAATTACATTTTAGTCGTATTCATCAATAAACAATCCTGTATTTGAACAAGTATTATGAATTATTCTGTCGCAATAATGTCTGTACCTGAAATTACTGCACAATGCATGTTAGAGCATATAGCAGAGGGAAGCTGAAACTAAAAGGGTCATCTAATAGGAATGACCTTGTCCAAGGGTGTCAGGTGTCACCCAATGAGATTCTGTAAACCCTGCAAATGCATTTTCATGTAATTCATTTTTTTCTGTTTCAGTAATGTGTCGTGCTGGGTCAGCTTAGGTAATCTACATCTATGCATTACACACAAATTTTTTAACATGTGCAGACAAACACATACACACTGACGCAGCTTTACAAGTAGACACTGCATGTACACCATATGGTGCCATTGCATCATCATCGTCAATTGTTTTTTTGTTGTTTTTTTGTAAATAGAGAAGTCTATATGCAGTATATTCTATCTATAGCAACACTGTTCTCATGAAATGGAACACAAATTATGCCTTTTAATAATCTTAATGTGGGCGTGAGGGAGATTTAAGAATTTCTGGTGGCCTCTTAATATTTTGTTGCTATATATAATGTGTAAAACTCAGTATTCAGAACTCTGTAACCTGACACGTTGCCTGGGCATCCAGTGCCATTGAAGATTTTCTTCAAACATTCTGCATACGCTGTAGGTGCCATTATCAGTCGTGCTTATGTTTATTATATATGTTTACACCTATTTTTCTAATGATGGTTCCTTAATTTCCTTGCACAAATGGTGAAATATTCAACATCCAAAAGCTTTATTTATATACAAATGCATTTATCAGATTTTTAATAGTATTAATAGAAACAATAAATTTTTTCAGGGTCTGTATATGCTGTAAGGCAATGGTGTGCTTGTGCTCTGTGTTCATGCCAGTACACTAAAGGGCATTTTTTAAATCATATTATAGTTTTGTATTTGATGCTAGACATGGATAATGCTTTGGAACTGGAGACAACAATGACTGACCATTAAAGATGGGCAAATTTGGCCTTTTTGTGGGGTGTGTGTGTGTGTGTGGGGGGGGGTCATTCTTAAAAAGCTTTTATTAAGACATGACTAATACTTTGGTATCAATTCAACAGGAAAATTCAGGAAACAGTGTATTTGTTTTTCTGTGGTATTAAAAGTGTAACAGATGCTGTAAAGACCATAGATACTGGGTGGCTGAGGCTGGTGCGATGAAGATTATTGGAAGTAATTTTTTAACAGTGCAATATGAGATAGTTGCACCATTGCTTTTGTTTTTGCAGAACACTTAATTCGTTCAAATTTTAGTCAAATTTAATGAGCTTTATTGGCTTTTGTGTTTCTTTAATGACAGAGGTTGATAATTGATAAAAAAGTACATTTTTAAATAGTCTTATAGCCGAAGCTTTAAATTGTGTTTTTGCAGACAGTTACCATTGTGGTACCTAAAGGAAAATTCTAATAACAAGCAAATAAAAATGATTACCTACATCATTTAAAAGGTTATTAAAATATAAGAAATAGAGTGTGGAAGTGCTTTAAATTTTTCATACTTTTGTAGGATAGGCTGATTGAAGTTTCCTACATTCGCTGACATATGCTGTTTGGTATGATATTTTATTAATTGCCTTTTGGGAAACCCACTGGGATTTTTCAGGAGTGTCTGTCTGAGACATACAGAGAAAAGCAGGAAATTGTACTTACTGTTTATACAGTGTCAATGTGGTCCAGGGAATATGGAGCTTTTTTCCACAAACAAAAAACAAAGTTATTTTTTGTCAGTCGAAAGTCAAAATTTGGGGCTAAATTTTTAAACTTTCAGGTAATTATCTCAAAAATGTGATTTATTAAGTCAATCTAATAATAATAATAATAATAATAGCTTAATTCGGACTCCTGGATGGCCATTTTTAGTAGCTGCAACACGCTTTCTTTGTGAACATGAACATTTTGTAAGCCGATAATCATTGCAGAATCATAACTCTTTACTAGCTTTCCTCCAGACTGCTACTGTTAGCTGATAGCTAAAAACACCAGCTTAATTTTGTAGATACTGGACAGCCATCTCTTTGCTGCCTATTTGTTTCTCTTTCTGTCATTTGATACAGATGTACTTCTCATATGGGTTGTTTTTTTTTTTCTTCTTTTTTTAAAAAAATCCAGTGTGGTTATGTCCAAGAGTTCGTCTTTCACATCAGGCCAGACTAAAAATAACAGGAGCTGCTTGAAAAGAGCACTTTTCACTGATGATACACTGCCCTCCTTTCTTTAGCTCTCTTTCCTTTTATGTCCTCCAGTTCACATAGAGGTCTCATTGTAGCCACACTGCTAACAAAAAACTAAAATAGCAAGTCTTTGTTAAGAATGTGTTTTTCAAATGTCTTAACCTGTTGTGTTAGGTGAGGGTTACAGTGTTAAGATGAGGTAAAAGGCTGTTTCAGCTCTCCAAAATAACCCTTTTTTTGGACTCTTGCACTTTTGTTGTAATCAGCAGTATTTTTTGCTCTGCCTTGTCGGCTGGTTGGTTGGGGGGACATGACTTGGAAAGCATACTTAATTTTGGGTGTAATTAAAGATGTTACTTTTTTAAGGATCCTTATTTTAGAACTGCAAACACATGTACGGTGTATTGGCAGCAATAAGAGGTAGTTTAAATCACACCTACACATACTTACAAATACAAAATTGAATATGTGAATCCCAAAAGTGAAAATCAAACATTTGGTTCACCAGAGAGATTGACAATGGGAAGACAGAAGCAGAGAGAGGAGGGTGGAAGTCAGTAAGCCTAATGAGAAACAATGGAGAGAGACAACCAAACTGCCTGTCTGCATATAAATCATTTAACACAAAGTGCTGGAGAGACAAACACTCTGGGACGGCCTGCTTGAATGCAACCTGGACTTCAACGCAAACTTGCTTTTGTCACTCAGACAAGCAGTGCACTGAGCAGCTACATGCCGAAAGCTAACATTGCCCTTATCTTAACCAAAACACCAAGTCTTGACCATAAATGGTATGTGGGAACCTTTTTGTCCTCACGTCATCCCTAAATGTTGAGTAACATGCACACAATGAAAGCTAATGCCAATCCTTCCCTCTCTTTTCCTTCGTCTTTTTCTTTTACTCTTTTTCTCACTCACTTTGATTAATAGGATGTGATGTTTTGTCATCTCCTCTCACGTTTCACTACCTTTACTTTTCTCATTTGCTCAATTCCTGTCCATCATGCTTTCCTTCTCCTTCTCACAGTCCTACCATCATTGTTCCTCTCATTCCTCCCACTGCTCTTTGCCTAACTGGCTGCTTGAGCCTTTTGCTATGTTAGTCTAAAAATGTTAACGTTTTGACAGCTGCAACTTCATTCTCATTAAGTTTACTTATCTCTTACTGTTCCCGTTCAGCTCATGCACATGTATACCCTTCTTCATACCTTTATGAATCAATCGATATTTTTGGAATATTTATAAAACAGTGGTTTAAACGGGTGTGCTCTGCTGATATTGATCATCTGCAGGGCATGATATATGGTTTTTCATAGAAGTAGGGAACACTGAGTTCTCTGTGAGGTCTCTCTGTCTTTTTCCATTGTCTACTCTTTTCAAGCTGAAGACAACAGATAGCACAGTCATTTTTGGAACAAAATTGTTGTACAAAATACTTAATTTCTTTTTATGAACTGTTCTTTTTGCGGGGTGAAATATTGTGCACCACACATTTTCAGTCACTTAAAACATGGGTGCACAAGTTTGAATTTATTTTGGATTTTCTCTAATCCACAAAGGGTCAAAAGTATATGTACAGGCTCCAATATATGCATATAGTCACTTAAATCTTTTGATAATTGGTACTGAAGTTTCTACGATGTCTTTCAACTTGACAAGGCCAAGGCCTATTAACTTCTCATTAGTGATCATGATTGACTACAACTGGCAGTTTGCTCCTTGGAGCATAAAAGGGATTTGCTTAACAGCACTAACTGGATTGTCCAAAACTCAGATAAATGAAAAAGTTCAAGGAAGTCAGTGACAATCTGTGACACAGAATGGTAGAGTTACACAACTAAACAACTGCAGATTCAAGATCATAAGTTCAAACAATTGGACACAAGTTGTGCCACCACTTTCCTCAATGTCTGTAAGAAGACCCAAACTGTCACAGTCAGATGAGAGAAAATTGTTTAAAGAGCAGCCCAGGAACCACCACGGCTCAAGCTTGTCTGAAACTGGAAACAGCTGAAACACCAGTTTGAAACTCAGAGAAGTGAGTTTTACATTGCCACGGACTGAAAGGGTGCCCACCAAGTAAGAAGCCGCTGCTCCAAGATCAACACCTTGAAGCTCAACTGAGATTTGTAGCTGTCCACGTGGACAGGTCAAATGTCTTCTAGAGAAAATTCTTTAGTCCGCCGAGACAAACATTGAGGCAAAATTACAAAAGTTTGGAGGAATAAAGGCGAAACATTCCTAATCTAAGAATTCTGTACCAAATGGTAGTAACAGCATCATGCTCTGGGACTGCTTTGCTGCCAGTGGTACTAGTGCATTGCATAAAGTGGATAGAATAATGGAGGAAGAGGACTACCTTCAAATTCTTGAACTTCTCTTCAGATCAACAGTTGAAACTTGGACAATAGTGATTGTTTCAAAATGACAATAAGCACAAAAAGACATCAAACTTGGTTTTGGAATGAATAAAGCAGGCTAACATTAAGCATCTGGAATGGACTTCCCAAAGCCCCAACCTCAACTCTATTGAAAATGTATAGACTACATTTAAAAGCTGCCAAGAAACTCATTTAAATGCCAGTTATGCCAAAAAGAAACATCAAATATCCAACCAGAATTATGCCAGGAGCTTGTTGGTGGCTACCAAAGGCTTTTGGTCAAAGTGCAAGTAGCTACAAGACAGTTAACCAAATATCATTGGAGGCGTATGTTTATATTTGAGCCTGTGTGCATAAGTTTGACCTTGTGTGGATTAGAGATAATACATTAGAACTCGTGCAAGCAATTCTTGTTTTTTTTCTTAAAGTTGTTAAAGATCTATGCTGTGCGTCATTCCACACTCAAAAAAGAACAGCTCATAAACTCATCAGAAGATCTAGCTTACCATGCCCTTACTTCAAGTAAGCTAAATGGGGTGACAGATCACAGAGAGTAAATGATGCATGTAAGCTACATTATTTCTCATATGGTACCAGTGAGTGCTATTTTAATATATTGTCAATGAGCAATTGGAGCAAAATCAAAATCATTGTGTTGTTTAGCAGCTAGCTGTGTGACAGAGATTTGGTTCTTTAAGTGAAATCCCCCAGTGCTAAACACCATCATGTTTTTGATTTAGATTTTTTTTTACCTCTTCGGTCATATTGTATCACTAGTGCTCGGCTTTAAATGTATTAAAAGACACAGACAATTCATAAAAACTACAGCTCACTTGTTAGCTAATGTATCTTATGAGCCTACAGTTGATGCTAGCTGTTTAAAACACATGCAATGAGCTGAAAATACTATCAGAACGCTTACACCCACTAATGACAATGACAGCCAATAATACATTATTTTTTAAGTAGACAATATTTCTTTCACTGGTGTAGACTGGACTCTCTCTCTCTCTCTCTCTCTCTCTCTCTCTCTCTCTCTCTCTTTGTGTCACCCACTATGTGCAGAGATGCACCTAGGCCAACTCTGCTGTTCCATCAGTGCCTCACAATTAGTGATACCACTACATTAATAGAGTGCTAAACCTCCCCAGCCCCCCATTAGTTAAGGTACTTCCTTAACTGCTCAATGGGGTCAAGATCTTGTGGCTGTGCTGGTCACTCTGTTATTGCAGCATATCAGCTGAATGCCTCTACTCTAAATACTTTTCGCATAGATTGGTACTGTGCTTTAGTTAATTGTATACGATTCATATTTTGCTGAACAAATCTTCTACTTTACCATTTGAAAAACAAAACCACACTATCTAATTTCAGTTTCATGAAATCCTGTTTTTTTGTTTGTTTGCCCCCCTCCCCCAATCAAAACAAGAATGAACAGCTGACCAACTATGAATCTGGACAGCCATCCTTTATCATAATATTTATCTATGAATGTGAATGAATGATCCTAAGCCTGTTGGTCACAAATCTGTTTGCCTATCCATGTTAACTGTATGCAGATAAAATTGATTCTCTTTTTCTTTCTCTTTTGCTTTTCATCCCCGTCTCCTTTCCCTTCAGATTTTTCTTATTTCCTTTTCTCTCAGCTCTGCGTTCGGGCTCTGCTGAATAATTCAGTCGCAAGTTCGGACGTGTGCGCGTGTGTGTCTCTCTGAGAATGTGTCTATGTCTGCGAGTGTGTGTGTGTATGTGTGGAGGGGCACAGTGACGTGGGGAAGAGCTATTTTTGGGATTTGGATACGTGAATAGAGAGAAAATAGAGAGAGAGAGAGTCTGTGATGGATTGATTTTTTCATGCTCATGTTTTTTGGTCACGTGTAGCAGCTGATACTACACAAACCCTGCTGGAAACCTGCACTCTACCTGCAGGGCGTGCTGGCATACGCTCAAGCTTGCACATTCGTGAGCACGCTTTGGTTGTGAAAAGCAAGTCAGTTCTCACTGTTAAATCAGCAAGTGCCATTCGATACACAAACAAACTTCTCATTAACATAATGTAAAAGAAAAAAAAGGGAAAAAAAGAAAAGAAAGTCAAATGCTGCACTTTACATAGAGCGCAGACACACATACACACACAGCACCGTCAGCATCTTGTACGAAGTGACAACTCGGCTGTGTGTGGGTGATGAGGGAGAGGAGGCAGTGGCAGGGGTGAGATGCGGGCACAACATATGCTGTATGGAATAAACACGGAGGGAGAGTGGGCGGCTGTGAGGCCTTTACACACTGAATGATGCTAAGTGAGAGTAAGAGAGGCCAAGCAGGGCTAAACAGGCCTTTGGGTGCTCCCATTCGTTTGGCAAAGCAATCAAAGCTGTGTCAAATGTAAAATGTAAAACCTTTATTTTTGGTGCTGGTTGGACCAGCAGCATGAATTTGCTTTAATTCTGGAGGCATATTGTCTCATGTAAAGAGGCTTTGCAGTTAAGGAGGGAGTGTCACGGAGGAGCAGGGAGGACTCGGCACAGACTGAAATCTCAGAAAAACAGGTTTATTTACACACTCCAGGTGCACTATATACAGGTGAAGGAGAGGGGGGCCAGGGTCGGGAAAAGCGTCCAGAGTCACCAAACCAAGCACGAGAAATCTGCATACAGAGAACAAGAGTTAGCACGGAACTTTCACGGACAGAGCTCAAAACTGGCTGAGGCTAAAGTAGCACTGACGAGCGTTATTCAATAGTCCAGCGGCGAGGTGCTCTCAGTCACTGCCTTAAGTAGCGGGAGCAAACAAGGTGAGGAGCCACAGGTGATTGCCTACAGGTGGTGGAGGCCGGGAGCTCACAATGAGCTCCGCCCAGGCAGCGAGCAGAGAGAGAGGAGAGAGAAAAAAGACAAAACATAACATGTAGCCACACAGGGCCAGCCGAGCAGGCACGGGGACCATGACAGGGAGATACTGAAGGGATTATTTAAAATTACAAACTAATTTAAAGACCATTTAGTTTTTATTATTGCTGGATAATTCTTTAAAAAAAAAGCAAAACCCCCCCAAAAAACTTTAATCCATTCCTGTTTTTTTTGTTGTTTTTTTTACCCAAATCTTCCTAAAAGCAAAACTGAAAGCCCAGATTTGAATTGCTAAAAGAAACATTAACTGCAGTTCATAAGAATCTATTGAAATCGCATAATGGTGGACTAAAATGGAGCACTTCAGCCGTGTCTCTTATCTTTAGGGCAGCTGATTATCAAAATAATTAGATCGGTTTTAACCACACTGCTTAATCCTATTCATTTGACCAAATCAGTGCTTCTGAGAGAAAAGTGATAAGCAAGTGAAGAAATGAGGAAATGATTTGAGCTGTTTTGCCACTGCTGCATAATGGAACAGGACCCAGAGAGAGAGAGAGAGAAGGGGACGGAGGGGAAAGAAGTGAGGGATATAAATAAACTGACAGAGAGAAAAGGGAAGGCTGCTAAGTTACGGTTCAACATCTTCCTGTTTGTCTTCTTGAAAACAACACAAACTCTTTTTGGCACATTTTTGAAAGCCAAATATGTGTTTGCAACACTGGTATTCATAAGTTACTTTGGATGTTTGTCAGCAAGAAAACAAACAACAAATGGTGAATGTAGGATACCTAAAACATGGGCCTCTTTCACATAATGAGAGAAAGAGGCACAGTGCTCATCGTACCCCTCATTTATTCTTTTTTTGTATTTAAGAGTAAAAGTCAAATAAGCCACTATAAACAGTGAAAATATTATGTTTACAAACATTATAAACATTGCATGCTTTATCAGACATAAAATGAATGCCAGAATTCAAAACAAAAAACAGGCCCATGCTATCACACTTCCTTATCTTAATGGGGAGGCTGGCACCTTCCTAAAGGGTAGCAGCTGGTCTGGACTCCACTGGCAGACAAAAATAGCGTAGTGAAGTGATGTCTAGTGTTGGTGTATGTGTGTCCATGCATCATGTGTGCTTGAATGTCAGTATGGAAAAGATTAGATCAGTGGAGGGAGGGGCAGAAGTGTTTAGGTATTGTGATAGCAACACTGTGTGTGCTTTCAAATAATTACAATGATCTAATCTGCACATGTGCTCATTTGGCGCCAATTATTTTTCACAGTATTGTATGCCACTGTGCATCTGTGTACGTACAGTACAGTATGTGTGTGTGTGTGTGTGTGTGTGTGTGTGTGTGTGTGTGTTAGTAAGTGTGATTTCTGCCACTAACCTAGTTCCAAAAGGGCATACAGAAACGAAATACTGCAATACTCTCACACCCCTTTGTTATTCTTTTGCTGTATTCCTGTCCTGCACTCTTAGTCTCTGCCCCCAACCCCCCCACCCCCAACCATGTTGTTGTTTCCCTCCCCCTAATATTCCCTGCCTCCTTCTCTCCCTTTTATTCCCCACCACTCACTCCTTTCAATCATGTCTGTGCCCACAGGACAATTTCTTTCTTTCTCTCTCCTTTTTTTTACTCTCCCTCTCTTTCATTTTAACTCTCCATATATTTTCCTCCTCCCTAACATGCTGGCTCTCGATGTCTGTGTCCTCATGCTGACGCAGCATCTCTCTTTCCTTGTCTCTCCCTCTCATTCGATACTGAATGGAGATGGCATGATACAGATAGGGATGACTGATGGGCGTGCTCGGTAAGACAAAGGTGGACTGACGAGGGATAGGAAGACGGTGGGAGAAACTAAGCGAAAAGAAGGGAAAGCAAAAGGGAAGAGGACAAGAAAACAATTTGGGAGATGACTGGAAGCGGGGATAGTCGTATGTGAGCACAGACTTGTGTGAGAGAGGAGGCTTAACAGAGTAAGCTGGAAGGAAATATAGGCAAGGGTTTTACTGAGGAAGAGAGGAGGCAGGAGAAAGCAAACATAAGGCCTCTGTGGAATACTGTGAGTCTCGAGCCACGCCTCATTTCTTTATGGGAAATGGGTGCAGTGATTTATTGAAATCATGTACGAACATATATGGTCATACAGTAGACGACACAAAAATAGAGTTTGTACAATTCTAACAAGCGTGAAAGTCAATATTTGGTATAACCACCTTTATATTGTATTGGCAGTGTGTTTGAGATATTTTCCCGGTGTAATTCCATTCATTTTGACAAGATCTGCAGCACTACTTGTTGGCATGTAGCTCCAAACCATGACAGAGCCTCCACCATGTAGTCGTAGTAGCTGTAGACACTGTTTTACCTCTTTATGGAAGTCCTCTCTAAATGTTAATGATTACTTGCAGCAAAACAATTGTCTCAATATGGCAATTTTTTTTCACAGATTCTGTTAAAAACAATGTTATTGAAGATATATAGATGTGTGTGTGTGTGTGTGTGTGTGTGTGTGTGTGTGTGTGTGTGTGTGTGTGTGTGTGTGTGTGTGTGTGTGTAATTTGGCCTCACTTGTGGCCTCACTTACCTTTACTTGGCGAGACATCTTTGTCTGCAACCTACTGCTGTCCCTATTACAGTGTACATACACATACACATGCTGAATGTCAGTAAATCACAGCCCAGTTTATCTATTGCTTTTATTGCAATCAATAAAATATGAAATTTCTCTCTCTCTCTCTCTCTCTCTCTCTCTCTATATATATATATATATATATATATATATATATATATATATATATATATAGCAATTTAAATATTTATATATAGCAATTTATATATATATATATATATATATATTTATATATATATAGCAATTTAAATATTTATATATAGCAATTATATATATATATATATATATATATATATATATATATATATATATATATATATATATATATATATATATATATATAGTAATGTAAAGTGTTAAATTAACACTGTCCAAATACGTTAACAGATGGACAGGACTGATAACGTTTTCCTCCAACATTAGCGTTATTATTTTATATTTTGCCCTGCCGTAATGATAACAGAAGACTAATGTGGCTAATAGATATAAAGGTTCAGGTTCTCTCTCTTTCCCCTTTTCACTCAGCTACATTCATGCACTGTCATGGATTAACACATTTACATGTGTATACATACATTTATATGCATAGCTGGGAGCAAGGAGGCTAATTGAACAGCGCCTTGGGTTTTCTGGTAATGTGTGAAAAGTGGTCAAGCACATGCACACGATCTCAGCACACATAGACACTCACATACATTAAACACATGATGAATGTTCTATAAATAGCTTCTTCGCCCTTTCTGTCTTTTCATTGTTCAGTTTTCCCCTCCCACCCCTGCCATGGGAATGGCTGCTCCCAAAGGAAGCATGAAAGTAGGAAAAAAAGGTGACGAAGAAAGGGAAGGAATAGATTTCGACCATGTGTTTTGTGTATATTTATACACAGTGTGATTTTTCTACTTTAGTTACTTCTTTTGGTCCTCTGATCACTTTTTTTCTTAGTCTGTTTACTTGATTCCTTTAAATGTAATAATTTATCCCATGATTTTAATGAGATAGAGGCACTAACTAGGGAAGACTCGGCCTGTGTGTGCATTTGTGTGTCTGGATGTGTGGGCGTGTTTGTGTGTTAGAGAAAAAAGAACGATTTAGATATATGTAATAAGGTACTCCCTCTCTCTCTCTCCCTATCTCTGGCTCAATTTCTGTACTAGCTGCCGGATGCTACATACTGAGAGCCAAATGGTGATGCCACAATAAGCCTCAGTCAGTGCCCAGGCATGTTATCATCAGTGATGGGAATAACGGCGTTACAAGTAACGGCGTTACTAACTAATCTAACTGATTACTATTTCTATAGTTACAACGCCGATACCGTTACTAACAAGAAAATGCAGTGCGGTCGCGTTACTATTTTTCAACAAACAGACGGCTGAAGCTGTGTTCAGCTTACTGCATCTTATATCAGTTGCATGGAAATAGCTGTAAGTAATCTGGGCGCTACAGCTTTAAGCAGCTGCGCGTGCTCCCGCGGGCGGCAATCACTTTCTGACCGACGATCACTTTTTGGCACAACACCTGGAGCTAAGGGGGCAAAACAATCGCATGAGTGCTTCTGTTTGACTCAGGAACACTAAAGTAGTCGTGGTAAGCCAATCACATGACCACTTTAAGATGACAAAGCAACAAGGTGATATATACCAGTGTTTAAATTGTGTTGATAGGCCACGTAAAACCAGAGTCATGATAAACAATATATGCTGAGTTTTTTCCTCAATAGTTTCGTCACGTTTACTGTCTAAGGACAGCGCTAGCAAGCACTCTCTGCTTATGACCCCCAAAAAACAAACAAAAAAAACGCCCTTTCGTGTTGGTGGAAAAATGTACCTTGTCGACCAATCAAAAAAAGGTATGGCAACGTGACTTTTGGTTGTTTAGGAAGAGGGGGAAGTTTTAGGAGTGACTAGGAGTGACAGGCGGCAAGAAAGAGAGAGAGAGAGAAAGAAAAAGAGAGAGAGCCAGCTTTGAGATGTGAGCGATTTGTGACATTTAGCATGTTTGGAGTGTGTAGTTAATGTGTTGTCTTGTGTAGTTAGTGTGTAGTGTTGTGGATAGTTTGGTGTTGTGTGTCAGAACAATGAGGCGACTGCTGTCTCCAGGTAAAAAACAAACAAACAGGAGTGATACACCTGCTGCTGTCAGGCCTGCAGGGATCAGGCTGTGATGTTCTCCTTTATAGTGGACAGAAATTATTTTTTTGGAGTGGCACAAATAATTTGTGTGGCATCTTATTGAATGCAGAACAGCTGATTGTTGTGCAAATAGTTTGAAATGGTAATAAAAACCATTTAAAGGTAAAAGGTAAATGGCTGCAAATAACTTGTTGTTTGTGAAACTTGTGCTTATGATTTTCAAATTGACAATTTAATTTGCATTTAAAGTTATGAAATATGATTCAATAAACAATAAACAAGTAATGTAATAGTTACTTTCCAAGTAATTAAATACTTTTAGTATCTTTTAACTCAGTTACTTTTTTGAAGAAGTAATTAGGAACTATAATTAATTACTTTTTCAAAGTAACTTGCCCAGCACTGGTTATCACACACTTACACAAAAAGACACAGGCTATATTAAAGTGTATCTTTGTTTTGCTTGTCCGTGTGGGTGGTGTGTTATCAGAAAATATACTTAGCAGAACATATTTAACTGACTCATAATGATGGCTTGTGGGTGTGTGTGTGTATTTGTGTGGGTAAATAGTGGCAGAGAGAAGCCAGACTGTGGTCCATTTGAGATAGAGTTGCTATATTTTCTTTTCATACTTGCTTACACTCAGTGAATTCAAACTGCATATATATTTGACCTTCCTTTTGACCTTTCATGTTAGGGTAGGGATGTTTTCTATATTATCCCTTAATTTGCCCTGACGTTTTTAGCAGGCCAGGTAAATTAGCTCAGTACGTTATAAGTGAATCTGTCCAACAAGGCAGTGCTGCAATTTTTTACTTTTCTGTTGGTGCTGCTCTGTTCTTGCCACAATGGCAAGATGATAATAGCAACTCCTGACCTAGTATGTGTAAATTTGCACATTATTTGTAACACTTTTAAATAACTATCCAACTATCCAACTGTGCTCTGTTGGATTAAGGCAGTGGTTCCCAAACTTTTTTTTGCTAGGCCCCCCTTTGTTTTACAAGAAAAATACCACGCCCCCCTGCAAGGGGGGCGGACCCCACACTTTGGGAACCTCTGGATTAAGGTGTGGTGACTATGGAGTACGTATGAACTGATTGTCTTGTTCAAGCAACCAGTTTGAGTTGATCTGAGCTTTTATCTTGTTTAAATGATGCTCACTTGGGCATTTCAGTAAGGGCTTCAGCTGCATCACTCCCGTGTGACAGGGTGATGAGATATTTGTGTTAACAAGCAATTAATGTGGTGGTTTGTGGTTCAATTAAAAAAGATTTGTTCCTTCACTGAACTTCCTCACTCCATTTGAGTGGATGATTCTAGCCACCATCATTGCCAACTGCATTGTCTTGGCTCTGGAACAACATTTGCCTGATGGGGACAAGACGCCGCTCTCAGAACGCCTGGTAAGCTGAATAACCAAGACAAAATTGCATGTGTTATACATGTACATGCAATTAAATTCAGGTGATAGTTGTATATTTGTGAGATAATTTTTTATTTTATTTTTTAAAATTTATTTGGCACATGAGACTATTTGCAAAAATACTTCTGAAACTCATTCGCCAACTGCCAGCTAACTTACTTTGTCTTTCTGTGCCTTTCAAACCATCATAACCTTTCCTGCTTTTCCTCTCTCCTGTCTTTCCACTCCTCCTTTGCTTGTTTTCTCTTGTGCTCCCCAGGATGATACAGAGCCGTATTTCATAGGAATCTTCTGTTTTGAGTCGGGAATAAAGATCCTGGCGCTTGGTTTTGCCTTCCACAAGAACTCTTACCTGAGAAACGGATGGAACGTGATGGACTTTGTCGTAGTGCTCACAGGGTGAGTATTAAGCAAATGTATATGAGCCAAGCACAGACACATACATACATAATACAGTATGTAACCTTTAGTCAGATCTAAATGTGTGCCTGACTAAACTCAAACATAACAAAGGATTTTCCAACAGCATGTCAAAATCTGTCATGTGTTTTAGTATGTTTGTATGCATGTATGTGTGCAAGTGTCCTTTTCCTGCTCCTTTGACCTAATGAAAGGCCCCATTCTGGGCAAGGCAGCAGTCAGATCACAGAGCAGAACTGCAGGCAGCCAGCAGCCTGGGTAGTGAACAAATGTCACCACAATATAGACAGCGACAGAAGGGGTGGGGAGCACAGGGGGAAGCAGCACTAGAGAGAAGGCAAGAAAAAATGCAGGTGCCGCTACCTCAATAGAAAGAGAGACACAGTAGGAATGAATGGAAAGAGACAATGTAAGAAAGGGGAATGAGTAAATGAGATATTTGATTTGAACATTCAACGAGAAGGTGAAGACGAGGGCAAAGGGAAGCGATGGAATGCAACCTGAAACCTGTCACAGAAACGGTGTCAACAAGGCCGAGTTCAGACATGATGGGATTAAAATGATGGATTTACTATTGCCTTCACTTATTAGATTATATCTCACATGAAAAGACCAGAGACATCAGATAATAGGTTTGATTGACAGAAATGAAAGACAGAGAAGAGAAGCGGATGATGGCGTCTACACACATTCAAATGGGTTTACATTTTACATTCTTGCTCATTTGTCTGTGCTAGATTCTGTTTTCCCGACGCATCCATCTGTTAATCCATCATTTAAGCTGACTGTCAAATGTCATTCCTGCTATCCTTCGTGTTTCTTTAAAGACACAGTAAGCCTCTTTTATGTATCTACCACTGCTACACACCTGTGTGACGCTGCAGGCTGATGTGACACAGATGAATGCGATGCATGAGTGATGCATTAACAAACGACAGTGTTTGCATGTCTCACTGTTGATGTTCAACTGAAGCGCAAATTACCTGCAAAACATAAAAACTGCAAGAAAGCTAAAAAAAAAAAAAGTAAACTGGTTGATAATTTATTTTTGAAATCTATTTAAAAGTTGTTTCTTAACAACTTTGCAAATTCTAGCAGCAATACAATCATGTCGCTGTTTGGGAGTGGTGGCACAGATTATCATGTTGAGGGGATTATGTCCACTTGTGTGTGCATGGGGTGAATGGTGGGGACTTCATGGGGTAGACGAAGCAACCGGTGAATCCAGTGATTGCTCCTTTCTGCCCAAATGTCTCTGTCTTGCACAAGGACACCACACATGCACTGAGCAGACACCCAGTGCAGCAGTATGTCCTTATGCTTTAATAAGAGCAATCACGAAGACAAGTTCCTCTCAGCATGGTGCGATAGAGCGACTGAAACAGAGAAGAGAGGTGAGAAGACAAGTGTCAGCATGACAGCAGGAAGTAGTGAAATGCCGAGAGGATAAGGAGGTACAACAGAAGGAAACAAGAATGTCCTTAAAGCTGATCTTTGATTTCTTTTGCCAATTTTTACTATTTTACCACTCGATCTGTTGGTAGATTATTCTCAAGTGAATTGTCATTGGGGGAAGACAAGATTAGAAAGGAGTGTATCAGGGGATAGCTCAGGTTGAGCAGTTTGAAGAGAAAGTTAGAGAGGTAAATCTGGACATGTGCAGTGGAGGGATCGTGGATATACCAGACAAAGAATGTTGACAATAAAGATGCCAGGCAGGAGGAAAAGAGGAATATCAGAGGAAGACTTATGCAGACGGTTGGTGTAAGAGAAAAGGATGCAAGGGTTAGGATGAGATGGAAGCAGATGATCTACTATGCTGACCCTCTAAAGGGAGCGGCCAAAAGAAGAAGTGTTATCTGATGACCTCAGGGCAATCACTGTTAAATGGCACACATTGGAAAAAAAAAGCTAGATTTGTTTGAATGGATTATGTATGCACTATTTTATCAGCATATATTAGCCTTGTTGACTACCCTTTCTAAACATAATGGCCTTCATTAATGACATCTATTTTATCCAAGTGGTTTTGTGGCCCTATTTGGAATTTAGTGTCATAAACATGTAGGATTTTATTCAACAATAGCTTGACAAAGAGTTGCAAGACTTCAAGATGGTTATTTATTTGCAATGATTTTTTGTTGACTTCTCAGAAAAGGGGTCAATAAATAACAGCAACAACAAAACAAACAAATTAAAAAAACATCAGCATTAACGAGTGGAGTTTCACAGCGAGTCCATCACTAACAGATGACTGACAAGTGCATCATAAGCAGTCTTGTTCTAGACCTGACAAATCACCCATGAAAATCCAATGGCAATGATGCTGTGCTGAGTGTCTGATACATTATGAGCTACTGTTTTGCAGGTTCAGGTGTGAAGTTAGGGCAACACAGGGGTCAGCACTGTCACCTTACAACAATAATGATTTGATACAAAGGTGGTGGTTTTGTCGAAGCCTTTCTGAGTGCAGTTTGCACTTTTTTCTTGTGTCTGTGCAGGTTTTCTTTGCATACTCTGGGCTGTAGCTGTGGATTTAATTAAAAATGGTGAAAACCTTGTCATTGATTGACAGCTCTGCTTCTCCCCAGTGTCATCTGGGTGTCACCAGCTCCACCCCATCTGCTGCTAAGTAAATTGATGGATGGGTGGATGGATGGATGGAGGCGTGAAATGATCAGATTCAGGGATTATTTCTCGAAGAAACAACCACATTGGTGTATAGCCTAAACAGCAGCCATCACGCTGTAACCCTCCCTGTCAACCAGCTGTGGTATATAGCAATATTTACCGAGCAGCACATAGTGTACACACATAGTACATTCCCATGATGCATTGAGGACGCTGCCTGCAGTCAATACATTTTGCACACATGTGGCGCACTCGTTCTTTGTTGTGCTTTCTATGAATGGCCAGTGTGTTTTTAGCAGTCCAGCTCTTTGAAGATGAAAGGCTACTTGGCCTTTCTATCAACCTTTGGTGGAAACCTTTGATAACACAGTGACCACATGGGCGCGCACACACACACACGGCCAGACATTTCCACTTCAAACATTCTTTTCCATGTCCTGCTCGCCCTCCCTGCACTTGCTGGCGCTCTCTTCAAACACATACAAAGACAAACACACAAATAGCACTTAACATCACCGAGATTAGCTATTTACTCTACGGTCTTGTTCCAAGTCGTCTCATTTGTGGGTGTTGACCTGTGTGTTGTAGTTAATTGTCAGAGTGGCTTGACAGTGAAAATAAGCTGGTTGGATTTGTTTGTTTCTTTGTTTGTTTTTCTACACCCACTATTGATTATTAGCCTAGTTACATTTAATTTACAGCTGTTCTTGCATTGCATCCTCTTCTTTCTTTTGCTTTCCTGTACCCGTGTTAGGACTTTTTGATTAGATTCAACAGCTAAAAAGAAGCATAAAAAATGAACGAAGCTAGAACTACTATTTCAGTCATTTGTAATAGATGTTATGGTTCTTTCGTAAATGTCAAGAATTCACAGCCTCCTCCCTGCAACTCTTCCATAGACTCCAATATTATAAATGCTCCCAAAATTCGTCTGAAAATCAGAAGTACAGGCTGTCTTTACACTGTCACCACATCCATATAATAAACTCCACAGGCATGAAAACTGAGAATTTTTTAGACTGGACATTGCTGGCGCTTACGGTGAAAGAATTTTGTCAATACGACTTGTAGTTTTTTCTTGGGAAGCATTTGTTTCGGGGTCACTTTCTGTTTATTTAAAGCAGCAGACGAGAGGCATGTGTCTGTGTGTGTGTGGTGCCACTGGGTGCAGTCTCTATAGCAACCAGGCTCACACCTGTCTGCTTAACGAGCTCTGTCTGCCACTCTGCCAAGATTCATCTTAAACACTTCTCTTTCAACTGCTGCTGTGGTCCACAGTGTTTGCTCTACAGCCATCATTTGACCCTTAAAACGTAGCCATCGTTGTTCTCTTTCCAACAGTGTGTCTTTCAAAGCTCAGAGATGTAAACATTTTGAACTGTGTGAATCCAAGTAGATGGATAACATTCTAACCAACCCATATAAATACACTGTATTTTTAGTCAGGAGTTTGTCTCAACAGCAGGAAAGACCCCACTTGTTAAATCTTTCCTGTCATCGCATTTTGACAACAGGAACATAAAGAACACACTGTTGTGTAGAACAATTCCTTGGGATCATTGCAGTTCAAAACTGATTTTGACAGGACTTAGGGTCTTCGATTTAGAAGCAGTTTTTCAGATTTGACAGGGTTTTGCACACTGTAATAAGCATATCAGTAGTCAACTGGATTGAGCAATCTGGTTGTCCCATTAAATTCAAGCTTATTGTTCATTGGTGGATTTGTCTTCTACACACAGGTGGTTCAGATCTGGGCATTTGAAGTCAGATGATGACTTTTAGAATCATCTTTTCTGACTGGACGATCAAAACTTACAGGATTTACCTATCTTTAGTGGACTTTCCCACATTTTAATCATTCAGTGATTTAAATAATATGAGGTTTCATTATTCATTCAGATGTTTTATCACTCTGAATTTTCTTTTGTCATAACTCAGGTTTTCCTAATTTACATTTTAATCATGTTAAGCTATTTTTCAACTTTTTATGTGTGAACGTCAGCTTTCAACAGTTCTGCACTTTTGTTTTCAGGTGAAAAATTCTGTATTTTTCAGCTCATTCAACATTTTTAACTTAACATTCAGCAATTATTTCATTTCAGCTCAAAACATTCAGCTATCAACATCCACACTGCAGTTTCTTCAGAAAATGCATTTTCTAGTTTTCATTGTGAGCTTCCTGAGCAGAATTGTGTAATACTCCACACAGAAGGGACCGAAACCTCCATGCTCTAAGGTGACTGTGCTACCCACTGCAAAACTGCACCATCCCTAAGGAGTATGCCTTCCTGTTTAAAATGTGTTTTGAAGTTATTGCAATTTCCTGCAGCTTTAACATTCAGATAATTAAATACTGTCTAGGGCGGTCTAGAGGTACTACCTCCCCATTTAAAAAAAAAAAAAAAGTGTCTAGAATTGTGCTTACCAGACTAATGCAAAGCTGTATGTGATGCTTTATTCCCACAGTTTACAATTTATTAAAGGGAATTTCATTATAAAAGAAGAAATGAATGCAATGAAAATGTATGTGCAGTCTAAGCAGAACTGTCAAAATCTGCTCAAATGTCCCTCTCCACTGTCACTGCCACCAGCTCTTTGAGGAACGAGGGGCATACCAATGTGCTTCCAAGCCAGTTGAGAAAAATGTTCTTTCCCGTGTGTCTTGGGTCTACCCTGGGGTCTTTTCCCTGTTGAACATGCCCAGAATAACTCACCTAAGAGGCATCTAAGAGGCATTCTATTCAAATGCTAAACCCACCACAACTGGCTCCTTTCTTGTGTAGGACAGTGCTGTACTTTAAGCCCCTTTTGAGTGACTGCGCTACTCACCCTATCTCTGAGGATCAAGCATTTTGTGTGTATCTGCAATCCTTTTCTCCACATTGCCATAGGTTAGAATAGAAACCCAGATCAGCCAGTAAATTATCAGCTTGGTCTGGCTTTGGTCTCTTTTCCCTACAATGGATCTCCCGGTCCACCTGCAGGAGGAGACGTGGGCTCTTGTGAATTCTGGGAGAAATTCTGAGTGTCAGCTGATCGTCGAGGTCTGATTGCTGGCTCAAGAGACACTTAATATTTTATTGATGTTATAAAAACATTAAAGAGCATACTGGTGCATTTAATGCAAAATATTTGAATCATAGTCACAGATGCAACCAAGGAGACAAGGACAGATAACAGGAGAGCTTGGAGCAGAGATGGTGAGATTCAGTCAGTGATGTGGACAGAGATATTTAGCTGGATTTTAGCTGAAGTCAGCAGGAAGCTGCAGAGGGAGATAGCAGGGATAAATGTTGTTTGTATAATGCGTTGGTTTCTCATCAGAAGTGGAGAGATGAGGTTTTTGTTATAGCGATGTTGCT